>NC_048300.1:1076692-1389612 GCF_013100865.1 Trachemys scripta elegans | reverse complement strand
CATCATAAGAAGTGGGCTGTAGTCCACGAAAGCTTATGCTCTAATAAATTTGTTAGTCTCTAAGGTGCCACAAGTACTCCTGTTCTTCTTTTCGCGGATACAGACTAACACGGCTGCTACTCCGAAAAGTGAGACAAGAGATTCTTGGCAGCTTTATTATTGTTAACACGCTGTCTACCATCTAGGGGTGTGCAACTGATTAATGTCAAGAGCAAAACTCCAATGGACTTCAACTCCTGATCAGACATAGGAAGTGTTGACCCAGACTGTGGGTTCCACCAGAGGGGAAGAGCTCTGAGGCGAGCAAATCTGCCAATAAGCGCAGGACCCACCAAGGTAGAGGAGGAACTTTGTCACACCGTATATCATGACAACTACTTACACTATCAATAGCTCTAGTGCTGAAACATTACTTACATATTCTTCTAGTGTGAAGGCACCCTAGATGACAAACATTCCTTCCAGTAGCCTTAGGATACAGCTGTTATCCAACAGAGAAGACAAGAACTTCATGGGCCATGAAAAGCTATCTCCCCATTACTCCTACAGGCAGTTCTCCCATAGGGCAGGATTGGGAGGGGACATGCCAAGAGGGCAGTGGGGGGGGCAGGGAGGGACATATAGAAACATAGGATTAGGGTTAGAAGGGACCTCAAGGGTCATCCAGTCTAACCCCCTGCCAAGATGCAGGATTTGTTTTGCTGCTTTCCCGTAGATAAACAGAGGACTTCTGTGTGACACATTTTATCACTTTAATAAGCTCTTTGAGGCAAGGGCTGCATCTCACTATGCATCTCTGCAGCACTTAGCACAACGGGGGCCTCATCTCGGTTGGGGCCACTTTGTGCTACTGTAATAATTACCGCTGATAATCTTACAATACTAATAATAGGAATAAATATAACTCTACAGTAATACACACATTATTGACAAATATGCAAAATTGCTAATTAAAGCCCAGATTCAACAAGGTACTTAAGCACATGTGTAACTTTTCTCTCCTCTTGGGGAGGCTCATGGAAACATCTGTAACGCTATTCCAATAACTGGCTCGCCCCTCAGTTGGGTTTCTGCCATTGTTCCGAGCAGGAATAAATATTTCCAACTGTGCGAATAAATACCCAGGGTCCCAGGTGGGCTGCCCATGCTGCTGCAACTCCGCGGCTATTGGTATCCGAGTTAGCCGGATTAAAGCTAGCTCAGGAATGCCTACATGTGCTGCAGTCCCAATTGCAGTGCATGAATAATATGAGATTAGCCACTGTGCAGAGGAATATATGTTACTGCCAGCAACCGCTAACGAAAAGAGGCAAGACATCAATTAAAGTGTCAGTTAGTATCAAGCTGCTCGTTTTGATGTAAAACAATCCTGCCATAAGAGTTCTGCTGTTATGACCAACATGCAGCAGTGGAATGAACAGAGCTGAAGACAAGTCCCTTGCTCTGAACACATCCTCCCAACTGCGCCTTTTGTGTCAGGTGACCTATGAACTCTTGGAAATAGACATATTGTCCACTGGCATCTGGGGAGATAACGTAGTCGAAAGATTTCAAACCAACAATGGGTAGGTGTTCCTACAGAAGCAAACCCACCCATTTCGCCAAGCTCCTCCAAGTATAAAAACAGATTTGATGTTGCGCTGTTATTGCTAAATGACCTTTAAATAGAAAATAGAAGTGACTTTTCCAAGTCATTTGTAGTCCCAATAAAGTGAATGGAACTGAGATGAATGATCAGTAACTGGAGATTGATTTTTGCACTAAGTAAACCTAACTGGATGACGAAAACCGCCAAATGAAAAGGAAAATGGATTATCAGGGAGTCTGACAGGAACAAGACAATGCCAAGAAAACAAATGAAATGTAATAACAGAATCAGTTTTGCTGAGATGCTTCAATCTCTGCCAAAACAAGTTTTATTGTGTTTGGCACAGGGGTTGGTGGGGGGCGGGAGAGTTTGCGTGTGTGTGTTGAGGTTATTTCTTCTTTAACTGTTCTCTCATGAATTTACCCTAAGTGGTACATGACTAGTAAGATATCTTGCTTGGAAACAAGAGTGCAGATTTAAACCCAAGGAGACGGCTTTCAACCTGAAAATATTACTGAAATCTGAGTTCACTCCTAGGTAGAGTGAATTGGAATCATCCGTTTTTAATGACCCCTCTCCTCCTTCCAGCCAGAGAAGCAGTCCTGGAGATCTTCAAGGAGAGAGCTGCTCGGAGGCTCACAGATCAGGAAAGTTGGTTGGTTGGCCACACTAATATATACCCCATTAGTATCCATGTGACTGGGTGAGAACAAAGAACCGCCCACAGTCCAACAGTGGGATCCCTGGAACTCCCTGGCGCTGGGCACTTCGCTAGTGCATCCGGCATAGGTGCCTGTGAACCTCTCTAGCGGGTCCAGCCTGGCCTGTGTAATGAGCACGTAACAGCCTTTCCTGTTCATTACTCAGGTGCACCCTGGAGGAAGGGCCAGACGCTGGGCCCATGTGGGCCGCGACGGCCCCACCACTCTTTAGGAAGCTCATTCGCTTAACGCTTGCAATTGTTTCTGGGACATTGTCACCAGACTGGCAGCTGGACTTTCCAGCGTCCCGTGCTGAACTCGACTGCCCTGGCAGGGTGGCTGCATCCCCTCTCGACAGGCTGACTCAAAGGAGGCAACCAGAGGATGAATCACTCAAGCTTGTTCTGGAGCGAGGATCCCCCCCAGCGAAGGGCTGGCCCTGTTTACACAGAGCAATGCCGTCACTGACCATCCCCCCATGCACATCAATAGTGGACTCTCAGAATTAACAATCCCTACTTGTGCCAGATAAAGTGGGTTTTGCATTCTGATGTTCTGATTAGTCTCTAGCAATATTTCAATGGGATGGAAACACTTAACAGATCTTAAATACTGAAGTATTATGTCTTCATTCTTCCCGTGTCTCTCAAAAGAACCGTGTATGATTATCTTTGGCTGTAGGTACACTTGGCTTATAAAATAACACCAAATACGGGTATATTCCAAACAAAGCTATGCCCATGAAAAATGCTTGGTTTGGCTTTTTTATTAAAGAGGATGCATGTTTTTTGTGTGTACACTAGACTCCATGAGAAATACTCACAAACCCAGGACACATTTTAAACTTTGAGAAAGTTTGAAATTGAAACAGACGGATGGAACATGGCTCTGATCCAGGCTGGCAATCCTTGCTTTCTCCTCTGCTGCAGACTCTGCCAAACTGCCCAAGGGAGGGAGATGGGGAGCAGCAGCCCAAAGCTGCCAGCAGGACGGAGGGTGAAGAGATTGGTACCAACACTGAGGGCAGGGAGAGGCAGCAGGAGGCAATGCAGCTAGGGAGGAGCTGCTACCACTGGCGTCACTCAGGGAAAGGAAAGCCCCCCGCCACCCCCGGAGATTGTGCCATGCTTTATCAATACACCAAGGCTGGGATTTCAAAGATGCCCCAAAGAGCTAGGAGCTCAGTTCAATGGGATGTGAGTGCCCAACTCCCCTAGGCTCCATTGGAAACCCCAGCCTAAGTATTTAGAGCCAGATCCCCACTTCAGTGGAGCTCGCCCATTTACACCTGTTGCAGATTTGGCCCATAACTTTTCTACTGACCATGTTCCTTAACTCGGATTATATGGTAGAAATAAACTAAACTGTCAATACATGTATCATCATGGGCCAGACTGTGAATGCCTTACATCGGAGAGACAAGGTGGATGAGGCAATATCTTTTACTGGAATAACTTCTGTTGGTGAGTGAGGGCTAGTCTACACTCGCAGCGCTTTAACATGGCTCGTGTGGTCGCAGCAGAGCACTGGGAGAGAGCTTGCCCAGCGCTCTAAAAAACCCACCTCCACGAGGGGCGCAGCTCCCAGCGCTGGGGCACGGTCTACGCTGGTGCTTTACACTCAGCTTGCTGCACCCCTGAGGGAGAAAGTTGCAGCACTGTAAAGTGCCAGTGTGGACAAGTATTCGAGCCACCCAGAGCTCTGCTTCTGGGCTGGGAAAGGAACGCCCAGCATCACAGCTAACCACAGTGGAATAGGCTGTGTAGGATCCACCCCTCCATCATCCACGTTTTAGGCCAATATTTCACTGTTGCGTGGGGCTAAACACCCACTAATTTTTTTCCATGGGTGCTCCAGTTGTTCTCCACAGTCTCAACTTTCTGTCTTTTTTTTTCATTTTTTTTTAAGTAAGTCTCTAATTGTTATAGCTGTGAAGAAAACTGTTGTGAGAACACCCACTTCTGGCCTTCGAACTATCTCCCAACCTCTGCAGGCTCATCGTCAGAAGCAAACTCCCCACAGACCAGGACCCACCAACTCAAAGTGGCACCAGACCCTGCTGGAATAATAGATGCAGACCCTGCGGATATATCTCCACTGCTACAATGATCAACACCCCCCCCCCACCACCACCACCAATACACTTTTCTAGATCCATGGATCCTACACATGCCTATCACAACATGTAGGGCACTCCCTCCAGTGCACTAACTGCCCCAATAACAACTGTGTGGGTGACACCAGCCAATCACAGAGAAAATGATATAAGGTAAAAACACCTTATCTCCTGTGGGTGAAGCTTTTCACAAAGCGATCACTCTGTACTAGACCTATCAGTCCTCATCCTCAAAGGAAACCTGCACAACACTTTGAAAAGACAAGCCTGGGAGCTTAAATTCATGAGTCTGTTAGACACTAAAAATCATGGACTGAACAGGGACCCTGGATTTATGGCTTATTATAACAATCTGTAACCCACTATCCCCCTTTTTGTCCCATGACTGCAGGGGTGTTAACAGGCCACTCCACCTTGAATAGTCCCTTGCAATATGTGCTAACTACTTAAGAACATAAGAACGACCGTTCTGGGTCAGACCAAGGGTCCATCTAGCCCAGTATCCTGT
The DNA here is from genome assembly GCF_013100865.1 of Trachemys scripta elegans. NCBI lineage: Eukaryota > Metazoa > Chordata > Testudines > Emydidae > Trachemys > Trachemys scripta. The sequence goes on along the minus strand of NC_048300.1, from coordinate 1,384,699 downwards.
CTGCTGACAGTGGCCAGTGCCAGGTACCCCAGAGGGAATGAACAGAACAGGGTAGTTATCGAGTGATCCATCCCCTGTCACCCATTCCTAGCTTCTGGCAAACAGAGGTTAGGGACACCATCCCTGCCCCTCCTGGCTAATAGCCATTGATGGACCTGTCCTCCATGAACTTAATTACTTATGCTAAAGCTAAACTATCTGTTCCATCTTGTATTTTCCTCTGATGCTGAGAGTTCCTTTCCCAGCCCTGAAGAAGAGCTCTGTTTGACTCGAACACGTGTCTCTCTCACCAACAGAGATTGGCCCAATAAAAGATATTACCTCACTCACCTTGTCTCTCTAATAGTCTGGGACCGACACGGCTACAACTTCACCGTGTACAATTTCTTACATCGGTCAGGAGTCACTATCATGAGCAATCCCACACATTTCAACATGACCAGTGTGAGCAAGAGCTTTGCACTTTGGCTCTATTAAAGCAGGGAATGTATTTCATACAACCAATTATAAATATTACCACTAATATGACGCCCCTTTTAAATCACAGCAATTTAGACTCAACAGTGCATTTTAAGACTTTGTCTAGACTTGAAGATCTTACTAAATAATATTCATTAATCCCCTCAAGAACCTGGCGTTCTTTGCTGTCTTGACATAGCCAGATTGGTTCTCAAATGGATACAACATGTACACTACAAGGAGGGCCATAAATGAAACCAAATCATGTTTCACAGTTAAGCCATTCTATTTATGAGGAGTAAGTGTGATAGCTGTTAAAAGACAAAGGCAAAGTCGCTTGTGTTAATGTTAAGGAGTATGTGTTCCAAATGTTACACACAGTGGGGGCAATAAAAGAGAAAATATTTATTTATACATAAAGCTTCTGTTTTGGGGGGGTGTTAATTTCTCAGGGTTTATTTTTTAGCAATTTTTGAGTTTACAAATGTTAAAGCACACTAGGGAATGTTTAGTGCACACCAGCAGGGTCTACATGGACCAATTAATGCACGAAACGGTAGTGTACTTTAAAAAGCACACCCCATAGTACGCATTATTGCTCCATGTAGACAAGGCCTTAGTTAGACACAAGCCAGGGAACAAAGACATTGCCTAGATGAACTGCACTGGGAAAGGAATGAAGTCACATGAAATGAATAATAATTTCTGGCATTTTTCCAGTGTTTATTAGATTAACACCAATTTGATTTACTTTTATATCAGGGAAGTTTTATGAATGTTTTTCAGTTCAAACTGAAAATCAGAAGCCGTATTTATACATAATCGTTTGAACAAAGTATTACAAAATATTTTGTGAAGAAACAGAGACTACTTAATAACATACCTGATAGCAACTCATATTCTGTAGAGAGAAACAGCAAGTGGTAAAGAATCATAAGTATTATACTGTATGCTTATAATATTATAAATGCAATGTGCTGCATATAAAATACACTGTTCTCTTTTTTTTTTTTTTTTTGGTAAGGAAATTGTTTTTTTAAAAATTCTCATTTTCTGCCTAGTAAAGTTGTGTGAATAATTGGTTTTGGTTCACTGGCACTATTGAAAAAAAAGTTTCAAGTCTCCCCAAAACAATTTTTTTTTAATTTTGAAAAGTTGAAAAAAAAATTTAATTTTTTGAGCTTTAACTTTTTTTATTTTTTAAATAAAATTGAAATAAATTTCAAAATGAAATGTAGTTTCTAATTTAAAAACGCCAAATATTTCATTATGAAATTGAATTTTTTTAACTGAAACCATTCGATGAATTCAACACAAATTTGCAAAATGTATGAGTCAGTCTAAATTTGCATTTGTTGGCAAAAAATAAAGTTAGCTGAATAATTTCCTCTGGCTCTAGCACCTCGTCACACTAACAATAATGACTGACGCAAAGGAACAATGTTTGGAAGCAGAGTCCTACACTCAGTGATACCTGTGGAGTGCAAGTACTTGAACCTGTGCCCTCCTCCATCCATTTTTTAGGCCAGTATTTCACAAGTGTTGGAGGGCGGGGGGAGAAGGGAAGGGAAGAGAAGAGGGTAGACAAACACCTCAATTGTTCTCCAGAGTCTCAACTTTCTCTCTCTCTCTCTTTTTTTTTTAATAAGCCTCTGATTGTTATGGTTGTGAAGAAAACCTTTGAAATGGGATGGTAGTGCAGAGGATGGAGTGCCATCTGGCAGTCTGCAGAGACAGAAACAATGCCTCTGAGGTATGAAATGCCCCATTCGTTTCAACAGGTGCGCACTCAGATGCCATTAAGGATATGTCTGCCTTCAAGGGTATTTGTGCATAGGGTTCTTTGATCGTGACTGAGTGCCAATTAACTCAAGGTCATTAACACATTTGTTAAAGCTACAAACATTTGAAGGGTGTCCAAAAAGTTTGGGGAGAATCCACAGAAGCCCTGACAGACGTATTAATGACCTCAGGTTAATTGTAAGGCAAAAAACCTCTAGTGTAGACAAGCCCCGAATGGCCCTGTTGTTAATTGTTTTGCTGTTCATCAAGTCATGTAATGATCTTAGCGGAACTCACTGGCCACAGACAGAGGGATAATGTGTAGGGTTGCCACCCTCCCGGATTGGCTGGGAGTGTCCCAGAATCGGCATCGATCTCCCGCTAACTATAGAAAGCAATCCGGGAGATTTTAATAGGTACAGTACAGTTAACGACATTACGTCATGTTGGGAAAAAAATCTCCCGGAATAGCTTCAGTCAGAGTGGGCGACGCTAGTAAGGAGACTGTGGGAGTGGACGGTGTAGGAGCAGGCCCTTGTGTCTAGCGCACCTCCCTATATCCAGGCACAGTGCTGCAGGGTAACGCTCTCGTCTCACGTGGCCTAGCTCTCAGCTAAGTCCCTGCTCAGTCCATCCCATTTCAGGGTTAACAGAAAAGTCCAGAATAAGGAATTCAAAGTCCAACCACTTCAGCGTCTCCTCCGGCCTCTGTCTAACACTCGCTGTCATGACCCCTTTCCTTGGTCTGGGCAAGGGGGAAGGGAATGCAGGCCAGCCTGCTGCACCCAGGTCCAGGTCAGGGCCACAATTCAGAGCAGCCATTAACCCTTCTCAAATCTCTGCTGTGCCCTGAGTGGCCTCCTCCCTCTGTGGGCGTTCCAGCCCCTTGTTCTCCTGCACCCGCTCTGGAGTGCTGGCTTCCAACCAGTCTGTTGGCTGGAGCCTCTCTCCGCAGTCCCACTGCCTGCCTTACAGACTCCTGTTCCCTCCCTGCGGCTGCGGGGCTGTGGTCATGCCTGGCTCAGCCAGCAGGCAGTTTCTCCATGGCCCCTTTGGTTGCCAAACCCGCACAAGGTGGACGGACCCCACCACAGGAGGGTACGTGCACCGAGCCACAGCCAGGCAGGCTGCAGGCTCCCGTCAATTCTGCTATTTCCTGGGTGCCCTGTCCTTGGGGCGGCCAGCTGGCTGGGTGCTAGAAACCCTGGGCCTCTGGCCCGAGTACAGAGAGACGGGGCGGGAGGAGCTGAGCTGCTCAAGGCAGCAGGGGGTGATGGCGGCAGTGACATTGTTGGGCTGACACCTTATTCATATGGCAGGGGAGGGAGCTGACCCCCCCACCCCACAGGCCACCTGCGAATGCATCCCCCACCGCCCCCCTGCTCTACCTGAAAACTCCTGTCTGCTCCTGGGCAGCTCCCCTGCTTCCATCCCAGCCCTCGGGCCGCTCTTATGTTCTCCTGGGAAAGGAGAGAGTAAGAGGAACAGGTGCCCGAGGGCCGCAGCAGCTGGGGGTTCCTGAACACCAGCAGCCCCCCTGAGGGGCGAGTGAGGGGGACATTAACGGTGGGGCACTCAGCTGCGAGGGGTCATGTGTCAGAGGGGGGGTCCTGCATCAACAGTGTGGGGAGGAGGTCCGGAATTAGCGGGTGACAGCAGCTGTAATTCATTGGTGGAGGGCAGGCAGTATGAACTGATCATCCCCCTTGCCCTGGAGTCCCCCGAGAAGCCCAGGCTGGGGGCTGCTCCCCAAACCTCCCAGCCGCTTGGGCAGGGAGCTAGGCTGAAAGGAGGGAGACCCGAGTTGTGTTGCATGTCGTGCCATAAGCAGCACATTACCGTGGTTTAGGTACAAAGCCTGTTTGGACGGGTGTTTTCTCACGGTGTGAATCGAGTAAGCCAGTGTCACCCATTGGAAGGGCCCCTACGGTCCTGTCACAGACTCAGAGTGAGAGCGCTGATTGCTCTGGGAAAGGTTCACCTGGGAATGGAAGATCTGAGCTCATGGGCAGCCTGTATTGATTCCCCAGGGCTTGGTGCGGGGTAAAGGCTGTAGATACAGGACCCCGTGCAAGACGGGCTGCAGCTGCTCTTCAGGGAATCAGCTGGAAACGCTGCCAGGGAGAAGGAGGTTGCTGAGTACCCCAGCACCATGCCCATGGGTTGGGTGGGTGGGTGGATTTCCTTGCCACCCTTCACCTGCACAGATACACTGGTGCTATGCGAGCAATGCAGCTGTCTCTCCACGTCCAATGTTATCTGATGTCTGTGCTCGCCCAGTGGTGTCTCAGGGGTATCATTGCCAGGGTTATTGTAAAACTAGAGCTACATTTTCCTTTTCTAGTGCAGCTGCCCTGCTTTCAGGAGCTCCAGTTTGCAAAGCTTTCACCTTTGAGGCTAGAATGTGTTATTCTCGGTCCGTGCCAGAAGGGGAATTTGTTTTGGAAAGTTTGAGCAGAAACAGCTTCGCCCCTCTGCCGGATAAAGGATGACAGAATACAAGACTGCCATCATTAGAACGATGTTTGTGACCTTTGCAGAAACAGCTGTGGTGCAGAGACAAACAGGGACAGAAAGCTGCAACGGGGATGGAAAACTGTTCCCTAGGTCAGCCATATGCCTGCCCGTGTCCCTGGGAAATGTCCAGTGAGGCTTGACTGAGCTGTAAGTCCTTGAAAACCACACTTCATCCAGGTGCACTAGATCAGGGGTTCTCAAACTGGGGGTCGGGACCCCTCAGGGGGTCACCAGGTTATTACGTGTGTGTGTGGTGGGGGGGTCACAAGCTGTCAGCCTCCACCCCAAACCCCGCTTCGACTCCAGTATTTATAATGGTGTTAAATATATAAAAAAGTGTTTTTAATTTATAAGGGAGGGGGGTCACACTCAGAGGGTTGCTACGTGAAAGGGGTCACCAGTACAAAAGTTTGAGAACTGCTGCACTAGATTCTTTGCGAGCCAAATGCTCATGTCTTGAGCTGGCCTGGAAAGAGTCCAAATGATTCTCGGGAACACAGGCTCTGGCTAAAAGGCTCCTTTAGGCACGGGTAATGAGCCCCAGGCTGGAAGCCAGACGGTTGTGAGTTCTTTCACTAACAGGCCTTTATAATTCAGTGCATTTCATAGCCCCTATTGTAGGAAGCCTGGCCCCATGGCCCCAGGAGGAAGACAAAGGACTAACTACGGTACAAAGAGCCTACACGATTTGCCCAAGGTCAATTAGGAAATTGGCAACAGGGCTAGGAATAGCAGTAAGCACTAAGGAAGCAGGCCCGTGGTTTAGACACTGGACCACAGAAAAAAGATAACCCAAGTTCTGAGCTTGGCTCTGCTGAGCCTGGCTCCGCTCTTGGTGCCACTCACGCGGGACCACTTTTACAAAATGCTACGAGAGCCAAAGGGACAGAATGCTGTGGGCATGCAAGCTATTATGATGAGCCCCAGTTCTTTCAGATGAACTCACTCGGGCAGCGAGAGCTGATGGAGTTGGCTGGGAGGCAATGTCGCCTGGTGAAGCGAACAAGTAACCTAGCTACGAAGGAGGCATCCTGACAGCCGACTAATCCCAGAGGGAGATTGTTTGCTTTGAACCCTATCAATGGAAAAGCAAACATGAGCCGTCTGTTACTTTATCCAAGCAGATCAGGCTTGTTAAGACAGATTTAAAAAACCATAACACGGTCGCAGCACAGAGAAGATAGGGATCTTGAAAGGACTGGCCAAAGATAAATATGCCCTATTTAAATCCGCAGGAAAGAGCGAGAGATGTACTTCAGCTATGGAATTGCAAGACTATTCTGATTTGAGTGCAGAACGGCTTGGGCACAGCCCATGCTCTGGGAGACTGCAGAGGGACCTGGCTTTGCTGCCTGGAAGGGAAACTGATGGATTATTTTAAAGGACTGTCAACAGCAAAACGCACCAGAGCTCTGTTGGGCTCACATAATACATTGGCGAGCACAATAATAATCCAGTGGAAAGTCCTTGAGCCATTTGCTTGCGTGGGGTCAGTGCAGAATCCACAGTCTGTTGCGCTCACTTGGGATTGAACTGGGGACTGCTGCTGGAGCTAAAAGACCCACCCCAACAGCAGGTTGGTCATCAGCTAGCTATGGTCCAGCCATCCCAGAGGGGGACAGGGCATCACAAGGAGTGGGTTACACTGGTAGCGCGGCGGGTTCGGCCAGGCTGCAATCCCTCCAATTCTTTGCAGGATGGGCAGGAACAGAGCGTGGAGTCACTCCATTTGTTACATGATGGGAGGGGAGAGCGGGGAGCAGAGGGGCCTCAAAGATGCTGGTCCTTCAGCATAGCAGGGCAGAGAGGTGGCAACAGCTGGGGCTGGTGGGAATCAGAATTAACTGCTTTGAAACAGAGCAGACTCATTTGGAGATGGGAACTGATGGAGGAGTGGGGCGAATGGCAAGATTGCTGAGGGGTATAATCGCCTGTTGAGAGCATTGATTGAATCAGGGCGCAGAGCAGAAGGAAGGGGGCTGGACTGATTGGACTGGGCGAAGAACTGACTAATTTGGGGAGCAGAACTCATTGACTTTTGTGGGAAGAATTGACTGGTGGGCAAAACTGATTGGATGGGGGGACAGAATTGCTGGGAAGGGGAAAAGTGATGTATCCGGGGAGGGTGGGATTGACTGACAGAGGAGTGAAGCATGTCAAAGGGCAGCAGATATGACTGGGGGAGGCAGGCAGTGGAAGGGCAGGTATTTTACAGTGAGTAGGGACAACGTTCCTCACTTTTCCTCCAGACCATTCAAGGCATGAACAGCAGGCTTCTATTTAGATGCCTAAATATGGATTTAGGAGTCTAACGTTCGGCACTCAGCAATCTCAGTGTGATTGTTACTGATCTGAGCTCAGACTGCAGATTCTCTGACTTGCGCCGCACTGGCTGGGTGCTCCGGCTCTAGAATTCTTGCTTGGAAACCCTGGAATGTCCTGTTGCCTTCCATGCACAGATCACAGAATCCTAGCATCAGAGAAGATTTGGGTTAGAAGAGACCTCAGGAGATTATCAAATCCAACCCCCTGCTCAAAGCAGGACTAACACCAACTAAATCATCCCAGTCAGGGCTTTGTCAAGCCAGGCCTTAAAAACCTCTAAGGATCGAAATTTTACTACCTCCCTAGGTAACCCATTCCAGTGCTTCACCACCTTCCTAGTGAAATATATTTTCCTAATATCCAACCTAGACCTTCCGGACTGCAACTTGAGACCATTACTCCTTGTTCTGCCATCTGCCACCACTGAGAACAGCCTAGATCCATCCTCTTTGGAACCCCCCTTCAGGTAGTTGAAGGCTGCTATCAAATCCCCCCCACACACACACTCTTCTCTTCTGCAGACTAAATAAGCCCAGTTCCCTCAGCCTCTCCTCGTAAGTCAAGTGCTCCAGCCCCCTGATCATTTTTGTTGCCCTCCGCTGGACTCTCTCCAATTTGTCCACATCCTTTCTGTAGTGGGGGGCCCCAAAACTGGATGCAATACTCCAGATGTGGCCTCAGCAATGTCGAATAGAGGGGAATAATCACTTCCCTTGATCTGCTGGCAGTGCTCCTACTAATACAGCCCAATATGCCATTAGCCTTCTTGGCATCAAGGACACACTGCTGACTCAAATCCAGCTTCTCGTCCACTGTAATCCCCAGGTCCTTTTCTGCAGAACTGCTGCTTAGCCAGTCAGTCCCCAGCCTGTAGCAGTGAATGGGATTCCTCTGTCCTAAGTGCAGGATTCTGCACTTGTCCTTGTTGAACCTCATCAGATTTCTTTAGCCCAATCCTCTAATTTGTCTAGGTCACTCTGGGCCCTATCCCTACCCTCCAGTGTATATATCACTCCCCCCAGCTTAGTGTCATCTGCGAACTTGCTGAGGGTGCAATCATTCCTATCGTCCAGATCATTAACAAAGATGTTGAACAAAACCAGCCCCAGGACCGACCCCTGGGGCACTCCACTTGATACCGGCTGCCAACTAGACATCGAGCTGTTGATCACTACCCGTTGAGCCTGACGATTTAGCCAGCTTTCTATCCACCTTACAGTCCATTCATCCAGCCCATACTTCTTTAACTTGCTGGCAAGAATACTGTGGGAGACCAAATCAAAAGCTTTGCTAAAGTCAAGATATATCTCGTCCACTGCTTTTTCCCCATATCTACAGAGCCAGTTATCTCATCATAGAAGGCAATCAGATTGGTCAGGCATGACTTGCCCTTGGTGAATCCATGTTGACTGTTCCTGATTACCTTCCTCTCCGCCAAATGCTTCAAAATGGATTCCTTGAGGACTTGCTCCATGATTTTTCCAGAGATTGAGGTGACACCAGATTCTCCTTCTTCCCTTTTTTAAAGATGGGCACTATATTTGCCTTTTTCCAATCATCCAGGACCTCCCCCGATCGCCACGAGTTTTCAAAAATAATGGCCAATGGCTCTGCAATCACATCAGCCAACTCCCTCCGCACCCTCGGATGCATTAAATCCGGACCCATGGACTTGTGCATGTCCAGCTTTTCTAAATAGTCCTTAACCTGTTCTTTCACCACTGAGGGCTGTTCACCTCCTCCCCGTACTGTGTTGCCCAGTGCAGTAGTCTGGGAGCTGACCTTGTCTGTGAAGACCAAGGCAAAAAAAGCATTGAGTATTTCAGCTTTTTCCACATCATCGGTCACTAGATTGCCTCCCCTATTCAGTAAGGGTCCCACACTTTCCCTGACCTTCTTCTGTTGCTAACATACCTGTAGAAACCCTTCTTGTTACCCCCTCACATCCCTTGCTAGCTGCAACTCCAGTTGTGCTTTGGCCTTCCTGATTACACCCCTGCATGCTCGAGCAATATTTTTATACTCCTCCCTAGTCATCTGTCCAAGTTTCCACTTCTTGTAAACTTCCTTTTTGTGTTTAAGCTCACCGAAGGTTTCTCTGTTAAGACAAGCTGGTCGTCTGCCATTTTTGCTATTCTTTCTGCACTTCAGGATAATTTGTTCCTGCGCCCTCAATAAGGCTTCTTGAAAATACAGCCAGCTCTCCTGGACTCCTTTCCCCCTTGTATTAGCCTCCCAGGGGATCCTGCCCATCAGTTTCCTGAGGGAGTCCAAGTCTGCTTTTCTGAAGTCCAGGGTCCGTATTCTGCTGCTCTCCTTTCTTCCTTTTGTCAGGATCCTGAACTTGACCATCTCATGGTCACTGCTGCCCAGGTTGCCACCCACTTCTACTTCCCTTACCAATTCTTCCCTGTTTGTGAGCAGCAGGTCAAGAGGAGCACAGCCCCCAGTTGGTTTCTCCAGCACCAACACTCTCCAAAAACTTCCTGGATTGTCTGTGCACTGCTGTATTGGAGATGTGGAGACTCATTCCTTTGTGCATTTCATTCTGAATTCTGTGGGGTCCATGCTCCCTGCCCAACACTGGCTGCTAGCTGAATGGGGCCAAGCAGACTGATGACTCTTCTTGGAAATCAGTCATTTTGGCTTTGGGTTTCTCCACCTTGGCTTTCCCAGCCTCTTAGAAGTTGCTGAATTTAGATTTCAGATTCAATGGTGGAGATTAAGGCACCGATTCCACAAGGTACTTAAGCACATTCCTCATTTTAAGCATGGGGTTTGTCACGAGGCATGATGCTTAAGTATCTTCCTGAACTGGGGCCTTGATCAATCCAGCAGGCAGATATAAAAAAATAAATAATAATAATAATTATTAATGGAGATATCCTATCTCCTAGAACTGGAAGGGACCTTGAAAGGTCATTGAGTCCAGCCCCCTGCCTTCACTAGCAGGACCAAGCACTGATTTTGCCCCAGATTCCCAAGTGGCCCCCTCAAGGATTGAACTCACAACCCTGGGTTTAGCAGGCCAATGCTCAAACCACTAAGCTATCCCTCCCCCCAATAATTGGCCCTGATCAACAGAGCTATTAACCTCATGCTCATGTTACTCTCCCATATGGGTCCATTTTACAAACTCTTAGAGGAAACTGGAAATTGGATCCCAGGGAGTGAGACCGGGGGGACTTAGCCCATTGTATAAAACATTGTAAAGGATGTGAAGAGGCTTTTCATAATCAAAGGATCAACTTTCTCTCCATCTCTGCGGTGATGAAATCAGGCAGAGAAATGATACTGAAATGGCTCTTCATTCTGCTTTGGTGTTCAAGGTATGTTATAAGTCATGTTCACGATTCACTTTAAGTGACTAAAACAACAAGGAGTCTAGTGGCACCTTAAAGACTAACAGATTTATTTGGGCATAAGCTTTCGTGAGTAAAAACCTCACTTCTTCGGATGCATCCGAAGAAGTGAGGTTTTTACTCACGAAAGCTTATGCCCAAATAAATCTGTTAGTCTTTAAGGTGCCACCAGACTCCTTGTTGTTTTTGTAGATACAGACTAACACGGCTACCCCCTGATACTTTAAGTGACTATCGTCTTAACCCACTAAGTTCAACAGGGTCCAAAGTTTACCCTGATTTACCATGATAGAGTGCAAAACCCATCTAACTAAAGTCATAAAATCATATCAGTAGGGTTTACGGTCAGAGCTACAGAGTGCACTTTAAACCCTTCTGGACAGGAAAGGCATCACTTCCCAGAGCCAGGAAACAACTGACAGAATGAGGAGATAAGAGGCAGTAAAAAGTGAAAAACTGGCCTTTAAAATAGGGTACGGAATTTATAAATAAGGCTTTCTATTTTTGGATGCCCAGAGACTAGGTCAGCTTCAACCCCTGTAGTTTCAATAGCAGTCAAAGCCTTACAAGATACCTGACCCTGAAGATAGATGGAGGTAAATAGAAGAGCTTGCACAGTTTGTAGATTCACTGGAACTCGGAGGAGGAATGAGTAGTATGCAATAAATAGAATTAAAAAAATAATTTGAAGAAAATCAATCTATGCATTATGAGTCAAATCTGGAGCTGGTGTAAATTGGTGTAGCTCCCTTGATCTACACCAATTTACACCATCTAAGGATCTAGCCCAGCAGTCATAGGCATATAGGGCCAGATTTTCAAAGGTAATTCAACACCTTAAGCTGCAGATAATAATATAATACCTTACTCTTATCTAGCACTTTTCATCAGCAAATCACAAAGCACTTCTCAGAGGAGAACAGTATCATTATCCCAGTTTTACAGATGGGGAAACTGAGGCACAGAGGTGCAGTGACTTGCTGAAGGTCACCCAGCGAGCCAGTAGCAGAGCTAGGGACAGAACCCAGTCAACAGGAGTTAGGCACCTAATGTGGCCAGGTGTTTTCACAAATTCTATTAGGCACCTTTAGGCACCTAAATAACTTTGAAAATCTGGCCCAGAGTCAATATTTTAAAAGCAATTTATACATAGATATTATATATTGGAAATGGAACCATTTTAACAATCCCTAGTGTGAAAACTGTCAAAACTAGTCAATGAATATTAACAAATACAGTAAAGAAACAAGCCAACCAGGTTCTTTTTGGGACTCATGAACTAACCCAAAAGGGACATCATTTGTAATGTACTCATTAGTCATGGCGTTTGACTTCTATTACTTCCATGGCACTGGGTAAAAGAAATTATAATGACACAAGTGATCTGCAACCCCAAAATCTTGTGGAACATTTTCAATATATTTTTTTAAACTTATCAACTACATCTCTACCTCAATACAACGCTGTCCTCAGAGGCCAAAAAATCTTACCACGCTATAGGTGAAACCGCGTTATATTGAGGTAGCGGTGTAGTTTTAAAGCTTTAGATTTATTAGGGGGGCGGGTGGGTGTGGTGTGGGACGCACCCGTTCTCTGAAAGGTTTGCTTTTGCAAGGGCAGATTGTGATAGAAAATAAAACTCCATAGGAAACAACCCCTTATGCCCATTTAAACTTGTTTTTTCCTTTAATTTTTGAGACTTTCATGTGACCAAAGATGCAGGAAGGTGTGGGGATATGCCGCTGGAAAGGAACACTCTGTCTCAAGAGGTGGTTCACCGTATACACAGTATTGAAAACAACTGGATTGGATGGATAGTGGAGACCCCAAGATTAATGGCTGTCAATCTACAGTGTGACTACTGGCACCTCGAAACCGTAATCATGGATCAGGCCCCCACTGTGCTAGGTGCTGTACAAACACAGAGCAAGAAGAGTGTGTGCTCTAGAGAGCTTACAGCCTAAGCCAAAAGACAACAGGTGGATCTAACAGACAAACAGATGGGAGAGCACAGGGAAACAACGAGGCAGCAATGAAGAAATGTGGCCCAGGGTGAGGGCTCTAAACTAGGATTTAGGAGGCCTCAATTCAATTCCTTGAGCAAGTCACTTAGAGTCTCTTTCCCTCAGTCCCCATCAGTGCAATGGGGATCACAGCACAGCCCTCCCTTACAGGGATGTTTTGAAGATAAATACCACAGAGATGGTGAAGGGCTTTGAGATCGACCGATGAAAAGCATGAGATAGGCGCTGGGTATTGGTACTATAATACTGGTCACCAGGAGAGGTCTCAGCACACCAGCTGCCTAGCCAATGTCAGTCTTTGTGCAGGCATCACAGCAAAGGGGAGTGTGCAGGAGGGATTTGAAGAGGACAATGAGGTAGCTTTGGGGATGCACGAGGGCCGCAGGGGAGAAAGCAGGCAGTGGCCAGTCTGAAATTTTAACTAATGGTCTCTGAAGGCTGGCAGCATGGGCTGCCAGGAGGCAGCAATCAACCTCTCGGTACCAGAGGAAACATGACAGGTCGGTGGGGATGGACTGAAGAGCCTTGACGGTGAAGACCAGTAGCTTCTGTTTGATGCAATAGAGAAGGAGGAGCCAGTGGAGGGATGCAAAGAGAGGGGTGAGGTGGTCAAAGCGATTAGCTTGGAAAATGAATTTTGTAGCAACATTTTGTATGCACATGAGCAGGACAAGACTGCACTTGGGAGGTCAGAGAGAAGGATGTTGCAGTTACCAAGACACAAGTTGATGAGAGCCAAGACAAGAGTTTTAGCAGTGTGGATGGTTAGGAAAGGCCTTATCTTAGAGATGTTATGCAGAAAGACTCTGAAAGATTAAGACATAGCTTGGATGTAAGGACCGAGCGAGAGGTCCGAGTTGATGAGGACACCAGGCTATGGGCCTGAATGGCATGTAGGATGATGGGGTTGTTCACAGCAATCAGGAAAGAAGAGATAATCTCTACTTGGGGGAAAAAATTAGGAACTCTATGGGATCCCATTGAGCTTTAGCTGGTGGCTAGCCACCCACGAGGAGATATCAAAGAGACTGGCCAAGGTTTTAGTCTGGACAGAAGGAGGACATCCGGAGGAGACTGACTGTCATGACCAGGGCCTGGGCAGTCTGACCTAGTGGTCAGAGCAGGAGTCGGGCCAGGTCAGATACCAGGAGGTCAGAGTCCAAGACACACCCGAGGGCAGACCAGGAGGGGCAAGGGCATGGGCAGGTTACCAGGAAACCAGGAGCAGGTTTTGCAGGGGAAGCCTTCCCAAGTAGGGAGATCCCAGTTGATGGACAAATCCCTCTTCCAGAGCTGGTTTGATGTAGAAGCTGTGAACCAGTCAGGACCCCCCAGCGTTCTGCCAATCGGATTCCAGGACTGGAGTCCTCTGTCAGGCTTCAGGTTCTATCCTAACAACTATTAGGAAGAGCAGGTTGGAACTTACTGGGGCCTAATGCCCTCAGGGTTCAAGACCTGTAGTCCCTCACAGAGGTAGATCTGTGAGTCATTGACATAGGGACGGCTGGGGAACTATTGAATAAACTAATATAAGAGGTCCCCTGTGTTTATGCCCTACTGTAGTAATGTTTGTACAAGCTATGCCTTGTGAGGTGCCATTTAAAAACTCATAACTTGCCGATCAATAATATCATGAGGAAATGCACCTAGAAGCATTGTATGAAAAGTTATAAGCACAGGCAGAAATCATGACTGAAGCATGTTTCCCAGTTAAGTCTGGGGAGTGGCTAAGCCAGATCCTCAGAAACAAAGTGCAAACTGACTCCTCAGCCAGGTGCCAACGAGGCTGATGGGCCATTACCTGCAAAGTGGCCATTCTTTGGCAAGGAAGGGGGCAGGGACAAAAGCTACATTTTAGCAGAGAAACCGCATGGAGTTTCCTTTGTTCACCAGACTCCCTGTCACCTTGCTCTCAGCTGGAAATGCTTCTCAAAGGGGGACAGGACTATAAAAAGAAGGGGCAGACACCCCAAGACACCCCTCCTCTCTCTCCCTGTCTCCCTCTGGCATCACACCTAAAAAGACAAGGAAAACAGCCATTGGACTCTGGGGGAGGAGTGCTGACCTGACAGTTTGGTCAGTAATCTGCTGGGGCCTGTGGTGAGAATCTGTTTGAATCTAATCTTGTTTGTTGTTAGGCACTAGTACGAGTTTTATCTTTATTTTTCTTGTAACCATTTCTGATGTTTATGCCTCATTACTTGGACTCAGTTAAAATCTCTTTGTAGTTAATAAACTTGTTTTACTGTTTTATCTAATCCTGTCTGTATAAATGGAAGTGATTGGGCAAGTATCAAAGGTAATAAACTGGCATGTTATTCCCTTAAAGGAGTAACATACTTAACACATTTGTACCATCCGGGAGAGTGCTAGGCAGTGCAGGACATATATATTTCTCGGGGAAGCTCTGGGACTGGGGGGGCGTTGGGGTCACCCTGCAGTACAACCAAGGCATCACATTCAAAATTATTTAGGACTCACAGTAATTACCTTTTAGAGATGGTAACACAGTGTGTTGATATTGTATTACCAAAAATGAAGCTTTTAGATTTTCTGAGAAAGCATTTTAAAACCTTAGTTATTGCTCAGAGATCAGTTACATTGCAAAATGTCCCACCATTTTATATATATATATATATATATATATATATATATAGACTATTTTATACAAAGTTTGAGGTGTTGAATTTTCTTGCCTCAAAATTTCCAATAGCTTAAGATGCCCTTGTCTCTGGGAAATAAAAAGGAATGGAAAGTTGATTCAAAACAGTCTCAATGAGTGCTGATATGTTCATTTCCCTGCTTCCTTTAACATTACAGACCTGGCCAAAGTTCTTTGATAAAAGAAAAGGAATCAAAGCATCTTATTTGTAATGTCTAGCTCCAGGCCTATTGTAATAGTTATTGGGAATAGGCTGTCCACTTGTTAATGTGTTTCTGTCTAAAGAAAGGAAGATCATTTTTCTCTTGTGACTGATTCAATCACTGATGTACAACTTTTAGAAATACATATAAAATATACTCTAGTTGAGATGGGCCACGTGTGGCACAACTCGTTTACCAGATCACATTGATGAGCTGATGTTCAGTTGTAATTCTCCCAGCTTATTAGGTGAAGTAAATGTAGTCAAATTCCTAGGGTGAAGTCCTGGCAGCATTGAAGCCAATGGGAGTTTTGCCATAGACATCAGTGGAGCTACCGGTAATGTTTGTTTATGGTATTTCCTTGGCAGAACACACCCGAGCAGGGCGAAGGGCTGATCAGAGTGTTAAGCGGATGGGAGGAAAGGGAAGTTAGACGCACTCCTGTGGAGGCGGGAAGATCCGTGCTTACCAACACCTTCCCATTTACAGCACACAGGGCCGGCCCCAGGCACCAGCTTAACAAGCAGGTGCTTGGGGCGGCCAAGGGAGAGGGGCGGCACCTGCGGCAATTCGGGGGCGGCAGGTCCCTCACTCCCTCTAGGAGCGAAGGACCTGCCGCTGAACTGCCGCCGCCGATCACGGCTTTTTTTTCCCAATTGCTGCTGCCGATCGCGATCGCGGCTTTTTTTTTTTTTTTGCTTGGGACGGCAGAAATGCTGGAGCCGGCCCTGACAGCACAGCCTTACAAGTTGTCTCTGAAGAATGACACAGTGGCCCAATAGAACTGCTGGGGAACCAGAAGAGGGAAACCGTGTGACAAGTTTTTCCAACACTTTCTCCCTGTTTTCCCACTGACATTCAAAATGTGAAATAACATCAGTGTTTCAACATTCAAAAGGTTCAATCAGCTTTTGCTAGCCGGTCAAGAAATGGGAGGAAAAAGCTCTAAAATCGTGTCTGTTCTTTTTCCTGATTTTTTTGTTGTTGTTGTTAATGAAAATTGTAAAACTCAGAATCTGGTGACAGTCTCCAGAGCCTAACAGAGATTTTAATGTGAGAAAACAAATTGGAATTGCTAATTCCAGGCATTTGTGGTTCGAGCTCTGGATTTGCTTTAGAGGAGCTGGACGTAATCCAGGTTGGGAGTTGTACACTGGAAGTGAATGGGAGCATGTTGGCAGGGGGAGACGTTTGAGTGCATTTGGATGCAGTGATATTTGGCTGATAAGGAGATGTAAATTGAGGCCGGGGGGGTGGGGCTGGATGTTAATATTGCCTGGTGATTTTCTAGATTTTTAGTGCCTAGGTTGAAACAACAAACCGGCTTAAAATTCGGAGTTAACAATGTTCTTTAGCGGGCAGTTGCCTTCATTTAAACACATGCTAAGTGGTGGCATGAGCTGGTGCTGAGTAGGGGGGTGGTAGAGGGGCAGTGGGCAAAGGGATGTGGGGCATATGTGGGGAGCAGCAGGGGTGGAAGGCAGTACGTACTTGGGGAAATAGAGGGGGTGCAGGGAACTGTGGATGAAGGAGGGTGGACAGATGGGAAGCCGAGGCAATGGGTTGGGTGGATTGGTGTATATTGTTTCATTCTAGAGCTGCTTGGCTCCACTTGACTGACACGTGGGAGGGTGACGGTGGCCCATTGCGCATTGGGCAGTGAGGAGAGGTTTCAGAGTTTGGATGCTACTTTTCTAAGTGACACAAGAGGGCATCTGTCCCAGGGCAGTCATTCCTGCTTAGTTCTTGGCTGCATGCCAGGCTCTCAGGGCACCCATGGTATATTCCTGGCCTCGATGCTACAGGTGGTGGCAGTGGGTGGGGGTGATGTAAAGGAGGGTCACTTCCCTCCACTGTCTCACTGCTACAGCTCATTTTAATTTGCTTTGATTGTTTTTTGATGGATTTTTTGTTCCCCCACTCCTTGGCAAACACTTCACTCCTTCCCCCTCCAGGTCCCAATCCACAAAAAGCTTTGAGAATAGGTGTGTAAGGGCTGCCACTTGAGCAAATGCATGTTTGCAGCACTTTTCCTTTCCATGAACAAACTGCACTCATCCAGAGGTTGTAGGGGAGAGCGTACAGAGGGTCTCTGATTGTTTGGAGTGCATCCAGGGGTTTTATTTGCAAGACTATCCCTGAATGCTTTTGGCCGCACTTCTAGAGGTCTAGTATAGCAACATGTGAATTAGATAGTCAGTCCAAGCACCCTCAGGGTCGTGAAATCTGAAACAGAACAAATATGGGTGGGATGGTCAAAAGCGCTCAACAAGGGCTGGTCAAAAATTTCCATGGAAAGTGTTTTTCAATTAAAAAAATTGGTTTTCAATTAAACTTTTTTTTTTTTTTTTTTTTTTTTTTTTTGCATCAAGTATCCACTTTCTATGGAAAATTTTGACTTTTTATAGAAAAACTGAACAACCAAAAGCCAAAAAATGTCAGCCGAACATTTGCAGCCAAAACCTGAAACTTTTCAGTTTGGAAATGTGGTTTGAGATTAAACCATGTCGGCCTGAGCCAATGCAGTGTCTCATGGGAGTTGTAGTACAGGTTGTCTTATGCCCCTATTCCTCTATATGGGCTGGATTCCTTGATTGGACTACATCTCCCATGAGGCAGCACAAGCATATGGCATCTGTGAGTCATTTTGACGGCAAGAGGGAGGCCATGATGCATCACAGGAGATGTAGCCTGCTCAGGGAGTCATGTCCAAAGAAGAGAATGGGGGCATGATGCTGCAAATTACATCTCCCATAAGGCACTGTCGCAGTGAAGGCAAACCCAGATTAATGTTGAAATGACCTAAAAAAAAGTTTCAATTTGATTTGACAAACCAAAATATTTTGTTTTGATTTTCCTGATTTGACTTTCAGTTTTGAGCCAAAAGATTTCCATTTTGAACAAAAAGCTGAATTTTCTGTGGAAAATTTCAAAACAAAAACATTTCCCCCCCCATTTTCATCAAATTTTTCTCCTAAACCCTGATCCCCCGCATTTTCTGACCATCTCTATGCTCACTGTTGGCCTAACCACTTCCATTGAAACCAATCACACAACTTGGCCTGAGTTCAAGGGGAGCAAAGTTAGTAAGTATCAAGGTCTTTTCAAAATCCCTATCTGAATGGTTATGTGACTAGCCAGCTCTTCATGGGGACAGAGTCTGACACAGTGACTTTGGGGATGTCAATAGATGTGGATTTGGAAAATCAAGCTAATTTGAAGGGTGCCCATTAGGAATGAGGAAATGTCATTTGTGTTTCTCAACAATCTGAAATTTTCTTCCCTTGTGCTGTGAATAACTATTCCAATTGATTTCCTAGCTTGTGCAGAAGATCAAAACCCTAAATCAAACCAAAAGGGTGTTTTTAGGAATTCATAGTGGATGTCTTTGCAACTTGCTGGAGCATAGCAAAATCAGAGAGACTGAAGATATGTATATAGAACAAAAGATTAGATTTGACATGATGGGATTTATTATGCAATTTGTTTTTTAAATGATTGATTAGCCATGCCTTAGTTCAGACACTTGCCTTGATGAATTGGGCTGGCATGCCCTGAATCCACTTGGAATTTACATTCACCTTTAACACAACTCAGGAATACTTTGACATAAATCTACCTGTTAGCTAAGAAGAGGACCCCTCTCCTTGGCCTTAGATATGGATTGCTAAACAGCGCTTTTCCTAAAAGGAGAGGAACTGGTCCTGTTGGGTAAACAGCAGAACATGAGAACAAAAAGAGAAGTTGTTTATTTCCTGGTTTTGAAGTTATTAGAATCAATGATCACATCAGACTATCCCTCTCAATTAGGAGCTGTTCCATACTATCTACTGTTATGCCTCCCAAACTCTAAAATGTTAATTATGCCTTCAGTTAATTACAGTGATTTTAATTAGTTATGAATAGCAACAAGAAGAAAACAGCAATGTTATGGCACAGGGTGCTTGCACATGAGGGGGTGTTGATGTGTGAGCACCCAGGATGAAATTTGCCATTGAAAGACTTATTATTACTATTTTGAACAATGCAATTCTGTTTTCTTTGGGGCCTCTTCCAAACAAGTGCTGTATTTTTTAGATGAAAAAAAAGAAAAGAAAAGAAAAAGAAAACAAAACCAGCCTATGAAAGTTACCTTTAAATGTATTTTAAAAGCCTTGCAAACAGATTATCTAGAAACAGCAGGCTGTGAGCACTTAGCAAGTGGTAACTGACATAAGCCTCAGGGAACATTTGAAGAGAGTTCATTCAATAATTCATTCTTTTCCCTCTAATAGTGTGTTACAGAAAAGTTAAACACTGGCTCTGTTCTAATGAAGGAATGAAAAATCCAAATGTAGTTTTCTTAAAGGCCAAATTCCATTTACCATTTTCCTGAAAGCCGGGGAAAGGCGTAGGCATTAGATGCTGAATATACAGGCAGTACATCTGTGCATCTCTTACCATCAGAATTTTTACAAAGGGATCTTCCCAACTATAGTTAGATGATGTACTAACTCCTCAGTTTGCCTTTCAAACATGGCTTTGTGAGATTGGCCAATGTACATGGCAGAGGGGCACTGCTGGCACATGATGGCATATATCACATTAGTAGATGTGTAGGTGAATGAGCTCCTGATGGTGTGGCTGATGTGGTTGGGTCCTCCGAGGGTGTCGCTAGAGTAGATATGGAGACAGAGAAGGCAACAGGGTTTGTTACAGGGATTGGTTCCTGGGTTAGTGTGTCAGTGGTGTGGTGTGTAGTTGCTGGTGAGTATTTGCTTCAGGTTGGGGGGTTGTCTGTAAGCGAGGACTGACCTGCTTCCCAAGGTCTGTGAGAGTGAGGGATCATTTTCCAGAATAGGTTGTAGATCGTTGATGATGTGCTGGAGAGGTTTTAGCTGGGGGCTGTATGTGATGGCCAGTGGTGTTCTGTTATTTTCTTTGTTGGGCCTGTCCTGTAGTAGGTGACTTCTGGGTACCTGTCTCCCTCTGTCAATCTGTTTCTTCACTTCCCCAGGTGGATATTGTAGTTTTAAAAATGCTTGATAGAGATCTTGTAGGTGTTTGTCTCTGTCTGAGGGACTGGAGCAAATGTGGTTGTATCTTAGGGCTTGGCTGTAGACCAGTGTTTCCCAAAGTTGGGACGTCACTTGTTTAGGGAAAGCCCCTGGCAGGCCGGGCCGGTTTGTGTACCTGCTGCATCCACAGGTCCAGCCGATTTCGGCTCCCACTGGCCACGGTTCGCTGCTCCAGGCCAATGGGAGCTACTGGAAGGCATCTAGTCCGGTATCCTGTCTTCCAACAGTGGCCAAAGCCAGGTGCCCCAGAAGGAATGAAAAGAACGGGTAATCATCAAGTGATCCATTCCCTATCACCCATTCCCAGCTTCTGGCAAACAGAGACTAGGGACACCATCCCTGCCCATCCTAATAGCCATTGATGGATCTATCCTCCAGGAATTTATCTATTTCATTTTTGAACCCTGTTATAGTCTTGGCCTTTTCAACATCCTCTGGCAAAGAGTTCCACAAGTTGACTGTGCGTTGTGTGAAGAAATACTTCCTTTTGTTTGTTTTAAACCTGCTGCCTATTAATTGCATTTGGTGAACCCTAGTTCTTGTGTTATGAGAAGAAGCAAATAACACTTCCTTATTTACTTTCTCCACACCAGTCATGATTTTATAAACCTCAATCATATCCCGCCTTAGTCATCTCTTTTCCAAGCTGAAAAGTCCCAGTCTTATTAATCTCTCTTCATACAGCAGCTGTTCCATACCCTTAATCATTTTTGTTGCCCTTTTATGAACCTTTTCCAATTCCAATATATCTTTTTTGAGATGGGGCGAACACATCTGCACGCAGTATTCAAGATGTGGGCATACCGTGGATTTATATAGAGGCAAAATGATATTTTCTGTCTTATTATCTATCCCTTTCTTAATGATTCCCAACATTCTGTTCACTTTTTTGACTGCTGCTGCACACTGAGTGGATCTTTTCAGAGAACTATCCACAATGACTCCAGATCTCTTTCTTATGTGGTAACAACTAATTTAGACCCCATCATTTTATATGTATAGTTGAGATTATGTTTTTCAATGTGCATTATTTTGCATTTATCAACATTGAATTTCATCTGCCATTTTGTGGCCCAGTCACCCAGTTTTGAGAGATCCCTTTGTAGCTCTTCGCAGTCTTTAGTCAGGCACAGGTTACTGGGCTTAATGCAGGGGTAACTGGGTGAAATTCTGTGGCCCTGGTTCTATAGGAGACCTACAGACTAGGTGAGCTAGAGTCCCTTGTGGCCTTAAAAATAATAATAAAAATAAAATTAAAAAAAAAAAATCTATGACATACTCCTACTTCCTATTCATTTCCCTTCCTATTTGTATTAATATCTCCTTTACTGGTTACAATTATGGAGGATTGTGTGTAACTCCAGATGGATTAAAATACATTGAGGGGATGATAACATGAGAGAAGATGGCATTTGACTTGGATAACAATACGGAAATGCACTCTGGCCAGAATGATCTAAACTGCTTATGTGCACTGAGCTTGTCAGAGTATTAAGGAAATAGATTTAGGGGTGCTGTCAATAGTGCCATGAAGATGTCTGTGTAGTGTGCTGAGACATCAACAAGGCAAACAGCAGGTTTGAGTGAGCCAGAAGATATTAGCAGGACATTATAATCCACAAAATCTGTGTCAGTACACAAGGCGCACCATGGTCACTTGATAAACCACACACATGCAGTTGGAGAGGGAGAACCCACCAGTCTCAGCTTCATAAACACAGTCTCTATCAGTTAAGCTAAAGGAAAATCTCTACTAACTGTAGTAGTAGTGTGGTTTATATCTTTCTATGGGCTAGCCGCAAGTCGCAAATCCTTGACCGCCTATGCTTTTTCATCCAGCAGAGGGCAGTGCAGCCTGTATTTATGGTAGGATCCGTAATATTACAATCGCAGCATAAAATAGCTTGACATTTTTCGCCAAGTCTTTGAAGATGACAATCTCTTGTAAATCTAACACTGCATTCCTCTTCATGTAACTCAGGCATTGGAGTAAATGCAAGATGAAGTTATGTTTAGAAGCCCTTTCGGAACTCATGAAGTTTGGAAAGAAACTGATGACAAATGATAAAAGAGATACACAAAATAGATCTGATCCCTACTCGCAATGATTTATCAAGGGCCTATTATAACATTTTTTCCCAAACTTGTTATTTATAGAGACAAGGGACTACTAGGGAAAAGTCTTTGCCAACTTTTTTGTTAAATCTGACTCAGTTCAGTGTGACCATGAGCATTTAGTTTTTCCATACATGGTTGACTAGTGAGGAGTTTTTATTTGTGCACACATGCATATGTCCACGTTTCATAATTCACACAAAATTACAGGAGTGCTAGTCTAGCTTCTCCTGCCCTTAATATCAACACAAACAAAATCTTCCGTTACGGTTGCATCAGGATACACTCCCACCAACTTTAAAAGCATGGAAATAAAAAGTGAATGGGAAAGTCTTGTGCATTCTTTTCTACCTTCCTGTTGCCAACACTGTTTCACCTTCCAAAAGGCTTTCACATCCATCTCCCATAGATCCCAAAGAGCAGTTCCTAGCTCAGCTTCAGATGTTTTTTTTTTTTTTTGTATCAACAGAGCAGCATGTATGACTGTCACTCATTCCCTTAATTTGGAAAGTTCTTCTGCCTTAACATTGCTGAGGTCGCTGTTAAGGTTTTGTGCAAGAGCATGAGTTTGATGGAGATGGGGTGTATATATGTGTACACACACACACACACACACACACACACACACACACTTATAATCTTCTTGTTCTTTGAAGAATTTATTGCAAAATGTATATCGGCGGGGGGGGATTGACCGATGTGTCTCGGATATGACTTTTTCAAGATTACATCTATAAATCACACCAAAATCCCAGTGGTCAAAGAACAATGCCAAGAACAATATACATCTATTACAGTGTTTGGTGTCAACTTATGATGAATACAAGTTTCTTCACATAGACAAACACAAACCAAGAACATGAAATACATTTTGTGGGAGTCTAAAACCAAAATGCATCCTGGAGCAATTGCTATTTTACCCTAATATTTTTTACTTTGACAATTTCAAAGAGCAGCTTTGTTAAGGAGTTCTGCTCATTGTAGGTCTGTTAGAGCTGTCAGCTCAAAGTTTCCTGGTTTACACTGCAGCACTGAGTGTCAGTCTGGGCTTGAGCACTTGATGTCAGTTCTCTCAGGTGAACAGACTGTTGCGTTGTACCAGGAGCCCTTCCATTTAGCAAAGGTTTGTACAGAATTTCTATTGAAATAACTGCAGTTAGTTCCCAGAGAAGTGTAACACTAAAGTATTTAGCTTCACTTTTGCTATAGAGGTTTGATCCATAGTGTAGCATATGAGCAAATATTTGCCAGAACCCTTTTTTCAAGAGGACTAGGGAGACATTCCTTATAACAAAAACATTTCAGAAAAGCGAGTATATTGTTAATATGGGAAAGGACATAGCAATGCAAAACCATATCCGATGGGTATGGCACAGAAATCAAGAGGCTAGAAAGAAACCAGAAATATGAAAGAACTCTAAGACTAATGATTTTATTTGTTCCACCGTTAGGCTGTTTTTGGATGCAGGGTTTGTTGTCAAATTATTTTGACAAAAACATAAGAAAATATATTTGGAAATTACAAAAGTGGTTAATCTTCTTCTTATGTGGCATCTCCATTCCTGGAGGTTTGCAACCATGGCAACACATTCTGTACAATCCTCTGCTAATCTCTTTGTGGATTAATCATCTTTTGGATCCACCCAAGATCCATCCTAGATCTTCTGTTTCTGTCTCATGTTTTTTTGCCATCAACTTTCCCTTCCTGTGCCTGCAAACACACAATCACCCCCTGAACCTTTTCCAATGTGCCCTGTGAATCAAATCTCTTTTCATAAGACATCTGATTAAAGTTTGCTGAGTTCCAATCATCTCCAACACTTCTCCATTGGTTACGTGGTCTGTCCATCATATTTTCAGAATTCTTCTGTAACACCATAATTTGAAGAGTTGTAGTTTCTTTATTATCGATTGTTTGAATGTCCATGTTCACAGCCATAATTTAACATAGACCAAATGCAAGTTTAAAGTCTTAGTTAATCTTCATTATAACTAAAATATATGTTTTTATGTATTTAACTTTCCAACAGAACATATAGAAAGGGGTCTATCTATAACTCTAGGCAACTTAAGAAGATAAGAACGGCCACACTGCGTCAGACCAATGGCCCATCTAGCCCAGTATGCTGTCTTCCGACAGTGGCCAGTGCCAGGTGCCTCAGAGGGAATGAACAGAACAGGGCAGTTATCGAGTGATCCATCCCCTTCATCCAGTCCCAGCATCTGGCAGTCAGAGGCTTAGGGACACCCAGAACATAGGATTGCATCCTTGACCATGTATCAGGGGATAGCTGTGTTAGTCTGTATCTACAAAAACAACACAACAACAACGAGTCTGGTGGCACCTTAAAGACTAACAGATTTATTTGGGCATAAGCTTTCGTGGGTAAAAACCTCACTTCTTCGGATGCATAGAGTGAAAGTTACAGATGCAGGCATTATGTACTGACACATGGAGAGCAGGGAGTTACTTCGCAAGTGGAGAACCAGTGTTGACAGGGCCAATTCAATCAGGGTGGATGTAGTCCACTCCCAATAATAGATGAGAAGGTGTCCATTCCAGGAGAGGAAAAGCTGCTTCTGTAATGAGCCAGCCACTCCCAGTCCCTATTCAAGCCCAGATTAATGGTGTTAAATTTGCAAATGAATTTTAGTTCTGCTGTTTCTCTTTGAAGTCTGTTTCTGAAGTTTTTTTGTTCAATTATAGTGACTTTTAAACCTGTAATAGAATGACCAGGGAGATTGAAGTGTTCACTTACTGGCTTATGTATGTTACCATTCCTGATGTCTGATTTGTGTCCATTTATTCTTTTGCGGAGGGACTGTCCGGTTTGGCCAATGTACATGGCAGAGGGGCATTGCTGGCACATGATGGCATATATAACATTAGTGGATGTGCAGGTGAATGAGCCTTTGATGGTGTGGCTGATGTGGTTGGGTCCTCTGATGGTGTCGCCAGAGTAGATATGGGGACAGAGTAGGCAACGAGGTTTGCTACAGGGATTGATTCCTGGGTTGGTGTTTCTGTGGTGTGGTGTGTAGTTGCTGGTGAGTATTTGCTTCAGGTTGGGGAGGTTGTCTGTAAGCGAGGACTGGCCTGCCTCCCAAGGGCTGTGAGAGTGAGGGATCATTTTCCAGGATAGGTTGTAGATCGTGGATAATGAGCTGGAGAGGTTTTAGCTGGGGGCTGTATGTGATGGCCAGTGGTGTTCTGTTATTGTCCTTGTTGGGCCTGACCTGTAGTAGGTGATTTCTGGGTACCCGTCTTGCTCTGTCAATCTGTTTCCTCACTTCCCCAGGTGGGTATTGTAGTTTTACGAATGCTTGATAAAGATCTTGTAGATGTTTGTCTCTGTCTGAGGGGTTGGAGCAAATTAGGTTGTATCTTAGGGCTTGACTGTAGACAATGGATCGTGTGATGTGTCTTGGATGGAAGCTGGAGGCATGTAGGTACGTATAGCGGTCAGTAGGTTTCTGGTATAGGGTGGTGTTTATGTGACCATCACTTATTTGCACTGTAATGTCCAGGAAGTGGATCTCTTGTGTGGACTGGTCCAGGCTGAGGTTGATGGTGGGGTGGAAATTGTTGAAGTCCAGTTGTTTTTGTAGATACAGACTAACATGACTACCCCCTGATACTTGACACCATGCAAGGCACTAAATTTAGCCATATGGAGTGGAAACCAACAGAACTCCACTGGCCATCACCTACAGTCCTCAGCTTAAACCTCTCCAACGCATCAGTGATCTACAATCCAGCCTGGACAATGATCCCTCACTTTCACAGACCTTGGGAGGCAGGCCAGTCCTCGCCCATAGACAACCCGCCAACCTTAAGTATATTCTCACCAGCAACCACGCACTGCACCATAACAACTCTAACTCAGGAACCAACCCATGCAACAAATCTCGATGCCAACTCTGCCCACATATCTACACCAGCAACACCATCACAGGACCTAACCAGATCAGCTACAACATCACCGGCTCATTCACCTGCATGTCCACCAATGTTATATATGCCATCATATGCCAGCAATGCCCCTTTGCTATGTACATTGGCCAAACTGAACAGTCACTACGCAAGAGGATAAATGGACACAAGTCAGATATCAGGAATGGCAATATACAAAAACCTGTAGGAGAACACTTCAACCTCCCTGGCCACACAATAGCAGATGTAAAGGTAGCCATCTTACAGCAAAAAAACTTCAGGACCAGACTCCAAAGAGAAACTGCTGAGCTCCAGTTCATTTGCAAATTTGACACCATCAGATCAGGATTAAACAAAGACTGTGAATGGTTTCTCCTCCCTTGGTGTTCACACCTCAACTGCTAGCAGAGCACCTCACCCTCCCTGACTGAACTAACCTCGTTATCTCCACACTGATTTATACCTGCCTCTGGAGATTTCCATTACTTGCATCTGAAGAAGTGAGGTTCTTACCCACGAAAGCTTATGCTCCCAATACTTCTGTTAGTCTTAAAGGTGCCACAGGACCCTCTGTTGCTTCCTTATGGTGTAGGTCAGGCATAGCCAACAGGAACTAAATTTCCAGGCGGACTACACTTTTATACATATTCTTATTCATTGTTTCCAAATACACCAACGTACCAGATTCCTCATGACACAAAGCAAAGAGAATTAGGATAAAGAGGGGAGCAGAAGCTCCAGCTGGCCTACAATCAGGGCCGGCTCTGGCTTTTTTGCCGCTCCAAGCAAAAAAAAAAAAAAAAAAAAAAAACCCAAAAAAACCAACAACAACAACAAAAAAAACACCCTGTGGGCGCAGCCGGAGCCAGAGACAGACATGCCCCAGCTAGCAGGGGGGAGAGAGAGAAGGGGGGCAGCCAGGGCTTCAGCAGGGTGCTGCCACGCGGCCCCTCCCGCTGCGCCACCTGCCGGAAGGGCTCCGCGCTGCTCCGGTCGGCGGGAAGGGAAGGATGCAGGCTGCCCTGCCGGGCTTGCTGCAGACCTGGCACCGGCTGGGGCAGACGGAGAACGCAGTCCGCTCCCAGCAGGGCGCTCCCCTCCTCCGCGCCGCTGCCCCCTACAGGGCGGCCGGAGCAGCAAACAAAATAAACAAAAACAAAAAAAGCGGCCGTGCCGCCCTAGGATTGGGCAGAATGCCGCCCCGTAGAATCTGCCGCCCCAAGCATCAGCTTGCTCGGCTGGTGCCTGGAGCCGGCCCTGCCTACAATTAAACACTGAGCCTACTCCACACAAACCATCCCAGACATGCAAAATGTTACAGCCCCTTTACCTTGGCCCTGAGGAGTCCTTTGAGACATTGCCTTCACTATACCCCAGACCCACTACAGCGTATGCCCCAGCACTGCCAACAATGCCCCTGCCCTGTGCACCGCTTGCGACCCAACCTGCACAATTCAGCACTGATACAGGCACACTTGGTCCCTCCAAACACACACACACAGACCTTTCGGCATATCACAGTGACGGTGCCTCTGACCTGCTCCAGCTGTTCCCCAATGATTCTATCCAGCGGCATCTAACACACTGAACACTACAATTCAAATCCTAAGCCCAACCCAAATCACAGCACATTCTCATCATCTGTCCTCATGTCTACTTAGTATGGCACCCCCTACTGATCCGTTCCCATGGCTGTTGCCTGCGCCAGAGAGCAGAGGTCAGGCTGCGGCGGGTACGGGGGGCATACCTTAACTCTATTTCCTGAGTGTCAGCAGTTTGAGCAGAGCTGAATGTCCAGGCACAGCTGAGTAGCTTTAATGCTGCTCTATCAGAGTTTTTACCAGTTGACTCAGAGATGACATGCAAAGCTTCCTCTGTTCACTTTTTCAGCCTATGAGAGTCCTAGTCCATGACAATCCACTTCTGACTCCTGTATTTTTGTCAAAAGCTGTTTTCATGATTTTATCAGATTAAAACCAGTGGCTCTGAATCCCGCCTCCTCGCAGAAAAAAAAAAAAACAATGGAGAAAGACTTGGCAGAACTGTTCTTGCTCAAATGTTCCAAATATATAAATATCAGCCTGAAGCTGACACTCAGAAGGGAAAATTTCAATCTAAATGCTTAAAGTTTGGCAAAATTACAACTGAAAACAGGGTCTTATAATGGGAAGTATTGGGCAACGTTATCTCTAGGTGTTATTACCTGCCCTGCCTATAATATGCCAAAGGAATCTAGGGGTATATTTTCAAAGACACAAAAGATGGATCGGTACCTAACCTTTCTGCCTTTGAAAATCTCCCTCATGAGCCCCAGTGCTTCAGGTCATAAGCCAACCAAACTGATGGGGTTAGGAGGAAACTTCCTCTATGGGCAGGTTTATTCCATAATTGTCCAGTAGGGGGTTTCTTGCTCTTGAAACAGCCGGTGATGGTCACTCTCAGACCATATTGGACTAGATCCAGGATGGACCTGGTAATTCCTATGTGCCTATTTTGCACAGCTCCACTGACCAGGTCCTTTTCTTTTTCCTCTGTTTTAAGTAAAGAAGAAACTAGCCCTCTCAACGTCTCGCTTCATACGTGCAGTGCCATCTCTGTGCCGCTCATCGTGAACATGGGCTTAGTGCAGGCTCCATTTACTGTTTCATCTGTGCAGCTTCCCCTGCAGCTGTGACCTACACGGTTAGTTTGTGCTAAGCAATAAAAAGAACTTGAAAACGTTCACACATGAAAACTAGCAAAGAATGTGACTAGGGCAAAAAGATCCATGTAAGGGAAAGGGGTGGGGAAAAAAACAGCCTCTTTTGCCTGCTCAGCAGACAGCAAACCTTCCCCAGGTTTGCCCTATGTGTGAAACATTTCACAAAGAAGATGAAAGCACCTAATGCAGTTCAGCATGGTGTGCCTACATCAACTACTGCTGGCTTTTGGAAGCCACCCCACGCTGACAGTGCAAGTGCTCCTGGTAAGGACATGCACAGCTCACACAAGGAGCAAAGTGTAGACACGCACAAGCAATGTAATTACTGTGGCGGCTATATGCCGACGTAAGTTAGACTGGGTTAATTTTGTAGTGTAGACAGGCCCTTAGAGTGTCTTGTACCTGAGCTGTGGAGATGAGATGGAAAAACAAAATAATTGATCTCAATGTCTCTATTTTGAGAAGTATCAGAGGGGTAGCCGTGTTAGTCTGAATCTGTAAAAAGCAACAGAGGGTTCTGTGGCACCTTTAAGACTAACAGAAGTATTGGGAGCATAAGCTTTCGTGGGTAAGAACCTCACTTCTTCAGATGACTTGCACCCACGAAAGCTTATGCTCCCAATACTTCTGTTAGTCTTAAAGGTGCCGCAGGACCCTCTGTTGCTTTCTATTTTAAGAGTTGGTTGCTGCAGTCTGAAGAACATAAGAACAGCCATACGGGGTCAGACTTATAGTCCATCCAGCCCAGTATCCTGTCTCCTGACAGTGGCCAATGCCAGGTGCTTCAGAGTGAACAAACAGAACAGGGCAGTTATCGAGTGATCCATCCCCTGTCATCCACTCCCAGCTTCTGGCAAACAGAGGCTAAAAGCCATTGATGGACCTATCCCACAAGAACTTATCTAGTTCCTTTTTGAACCCTGTTATAGTCTTGTCTTTCACAACATCCTGTGGCAAAGAGTTCCATAAACTGACTATGCGTTGTGTGAAGAAATACTTCCTTTTAAACCTGCCTTCGGGCTCCATTCTCACCCTTTCAGTGTAGTTATTGTTACATTAGTACCTAGACGCTCCAACCAAGATCAAGGCCCCATACAGCTAGGTGCTGTACATGTACCTAAGAAGAGACAGTTCCTGCCCAGAATAGCTTCCAACCCAAACAGACCAGAAGAAGAGAGCGGGAGAAAGGAAGTATTTGTGCGTGGGGAACACAGCCTCAGAGAGATTTAGGAGTATGGCTATACTTGAATTTTCAGTTGTGTTTTAACACTTGCTAATTAGCCCAGTCACAAATTCAAGTGTAGACACCACACAAACATTTCTTCCTTCATATTTAGCCATACGTTTAAACACTAGGAACAAACAGTTGTGTTCTGTTTGCAGTAGAACTTACAGTCACGCTAGTTAACACTTCATAACTACAGATTCAAGCACAGACACGTCCTAATCCTAAGTGACTTATCTAATGTCACACAGGAGGTTTATAGCAGAGTTGATAATTGCACCCAGGTATTCAGAGTTCCAGTCTAGCTCCCCAGACACAAACCTGTTACTGTTCCAGTCTAATGCAGCTTCACCTAACTTACCTAGCTACATTGGCATAGAGTGTTTCTTGCTGTAGCGTGTGAGGATCCAGCCATTCTCATGACGACTTGTCAGAATGGGGCTTCTATTCATTAGAGTAGGTTCATAGATTCCAAGGCCCGAAGGGACCATTGTGATTATCTAGTCTGACCTCCTGGATAACACAGGCCGTAGGACTCCCCAAAATAACTTAGAGCAGATATTAGAAATACATCCAATCTTGGTTTAAAAATTACCAGTGATAGAGACTCCACCATGACCCTTGGTAAATTGTTCCAATGGTTAAGACTCTCACCATTAAAAACGTATGCCTTATTTCCAGTCTGCATTTGTCTAGCTTCACCTTCCAGCCATTGGACTGTGTTATATCCTTTTCTGCTAGACTGAAGAGCCCGTTATTAAATATTTGTTCCCCCATGTCTTTATTCCAAATTACTTGCTTGGATAGAATATAAAAATCTCATTAGCTTCATCAATGAAAATTCCTGTCTCCTTGCCTCTGTCCTTCATCTTTTATCTAGATCAGAGCAAATTAAAAAATAACCCTCTTGAAAGGTCAAAGTTCTTAATTAAGTGAAGAGTCACATGGTAAAGTTAATGAGGGAATAGAAAATGAAGTGACTGAACTGTGGCACATATGTTCCTTCCAGAGAGACACTCCAGCTGATGCCAGCAGCACTCCAGCTAGTCGCAGCACCAGCTGAATCAAGTCCAGGCAGATAAGAAGCTGGAGTGGGATTTTACTGCAGTTTCTCTCTTCTAATGGAACTGAAATCATTACAAAACTGCCACTGCTTCATGAACCGCATGAAAACACAAACATCAGGCCCTCTGGCTGCTTTGGACGAGAATCTTTGATTCTGGCAAAGTTAAGAACTTGCACTGCTGGGAGTATCCTCTGGGGCTGAGTAGATGAGTTTAGTCCAAAAAAAAATCCCACTCCACTTTAAGGTAAGGTTACTGTTGACATAAAACATGACTGTTACCACTCTTCATACTGTGGTAGATGATTGTTCTCCCAAATCTAGTGCTGGGGATATCCTACATCGCTCTGCTCATTCCGGACTGGCAAATGCTTGTGATAAAGTTGCAGAAGAAATTTGTCCTGGGATCATTGTACTGGCTATAAGAACAAGAGTACTTGTGGCACCTTAGAGACTAACAAATTTATTTGTTAGTCTCTAAGGTGCCACAAGTACTCCTGTTCTTTTTGCGGATACAGACTAACACGGCTGCTACTCTGAAACCTGTACTGGCTATGTTTCCATAGGGGCTAGACTACCAGAGCATGATCATATAACTACTCACTGGCCGACACTGGTGTTATTTCTTAATGGTGACAGACATCTCCTGCTGCACAGGAAGCAGTAACTAGAGGTTTGGCATTGAGGGACTCTCCCCGCCAAAGCTACCTATATAGCAATGAATGGGAAAGGCTGTGGAAGAGATGACTTGATACTACGTGCCTGATATTTGAATATCGATTGCTACAAATGGCTGTGCTATAAAGTACAGTGTAGACAGCCTATAACTGCAGATGTAGCTATTGGCAAGGGATATAGGAAGGTGCTTCATGAGACAGAGAGCCAGCCACACCACCTAGCTGCAGGCTGACACCAGCTCAGGTGAGCCAGGGATGGAGCATGGAGCTGTGGTGTGCATGCTGTGAAACATGGAGCTGTAGCTGGGGAGGCAGAGGAGGGAAGCAGCTATCCAGGGAGAAATCCCTTGTGCAGGCTTGTTTACATCCAGGTGTGGTATGACTGTGGCAGGGTTACTCGCCAGCCTGAATCTCTTTTCCAGATTAGCATAAGCCTCTGATCTCAGTGACTGCAGCTACTTTAGCTGGGTTGGCTTGATATTCCCAGCTGAGAGACTGTGGTTTCAAATTGGTCTTTTCTTTTTCCCAGGATCATTTTCTAAAAAGAGTTTTCACTTTTAAAACATGCAAACTGTCACCGATTTCCATGATACAATTACATTTTGGGAGGTGAAATTGCAATAAAATGAAAAGCTCTGGGGGCATGAAAACAAGCAACAGGACACTGGAGAAAATGACAGAGCCTGCGAAGCGTGCCATCTTGGGGAGGGTTATAGGATATGAAAAAAAAAATAACCTTTGGAGATGATGATAGGAACATCACATTGATTCTTATGAATGACCTAGACAGGAATCTAAGCACAGATGCGAAAGGGGTAAAAAAGCTAGCTTGCTAACCCACTGTGCCATCTGTCTACCACTCCCCCATTAGCTTCATTGCTGTTATTGCATTTTATAACTTCTGGTGCTACCGGCATCTTCTGTAATTTAATTTTGAGAAACAAAATGACACCCTCAAGTAATTCAGTGCTTTGGATTTTGTGTGTCTAAGTCAGGTAATATGGATTTCATCCTGGATCCCAGCAAAGTCTTCTACCATAACATCTCATCCTGTGTCAGGTTATTAACAACCTACTGCTGACTCAAACCACTATTCCCATGAACTGGGACATTGCGGACACCTGGCTGGTGCATAGATAGGGTCACGTATCTGATGTAAGAAAACCACCACCTCATCTCAGGATTGTTAGAGATTTTTATGCATAATGGCAGCCACCTGTTGTGCTACTCAGCAACCTAAAGGACAGGAAGCAGTCTGACCCCAAACAGGCTGTGACATTCCTACCTGACTCCTTGGACAGCTCACTGCTGCAAAGCTTAACGTGGCCAGTGTGCCAACCAAACACTGGGAACAGGGAGGCTGCTGGTGCACTGAGAGCAATGCTCGTCATGCGAAGGAGCAGGGTTGCATTGTCCCCTCCCCCACATGCCTATCCGTATCTGTCTCTCTTATCCTAGACGATGAACTCCTTGGGGCAGGGAACCTCTTGATTGTGTTCATCGTTCTGCTCTTGATAAGAATCTGGTCTTAGCCACAGTAGTAAACCCCATAAACACCTTGGTGAATGTTACCAAAATCTAGCTGTTGGCTTGCTACATGGCCTGGCCACTCCTGATGCCTCACACACACCAGAGCTCTGGGTGTTCTCCTACCCTGTACCAGATCAGGAATAAAACAGAAAATTCCAGATTACTTATGCAAAGAATGTAGGGTTGCCAATTCTGGTTGGAGGTATTCCTGGAGGTCTCATCACACAACATGATCTTTAATGAAAGATTAATCTTTCATTCCTGGAGACTCCACGCCAATCCTGCAAAATTGGCAACCCTAAATGGCCCTAGAGTAATATCTTAAAGTTGCCAACAAGGCTTATTTAACATTTCTCTGACAGCCCCCAACACGTTAGCATGTGTGTGTGGCCAGGGGAGTGGGGTGGTTAATCCTCCTGATAATATGTTTAAAAGTAATATCTTTTGGACAGGCCCCTTTGTCTGTGACAGCTCATGTGACTTCGTTTCCTGTGAAATAGGGACAGGACAGGACAGTCAGTGAGCTGTGACCTGAATGCCTTATAGTCGCCGGTCTCATTAGCCAAAACAAGGTTAGCACTTAACCAAGCCGAGGCAGCAGTGTCCAATCAAAGAGGCAAGAGGGGAATGCGAACTGCATCTGCTAACAGCAGCGAGGTCAGCAGGGATGAGGCTGGGTTTTTCCATGAGACGGGGGGCGGGGGGGAGAGAGGAGGAGGGGCAGAGCCTCTATTTTTAATGTAAAAAATAAACAAAATCAGAAGTGGGTCTTCATGATTAAGGCTAAAGATTTTGTCAGGGATATTTTTAGTAAAAGTCATGGATGGGTCACAGGCAATAAAGAAAAATTCACAGAAGCCCGTGACCTGTCCTGACTTTTACTAAAAAATCCCTGACAAAATGGGGCACTCAGCTGCGGGGTCCCTACACCGCCTGCAGAGGTTGGGCAGCTGCTCTGAGCTCCAGGGGCCCCCACCACTTGTGGGGGCTTGGAGCTCCAGGGTCTCACACTGCCCGTGGCAGCTCAGAGTTCTGGGGGGGGGGGCCCACACCGCCCATGATGGCCAGGAGCTGCTGGAGGGCCCGCTCCCCCACAGTGGCCAGGAACTGTGGGCCCGCTGCTCATGGCAGCCTGGAGCTGTGGCGGGCCCCCCCACTATCCATGGCATCTGAGAGCTCTGGGGGCCTCCCACTGCATGGCTAAATTAATGGAGGTCACAGATTCCGTGACCTCCGTGAAAAAGTCATAGCCTTATTCATGGACCACGAGTCCCAGCAGCTGAGAAGGCGAATGCATTGGGGAAAGCTTGCAGGTCACCTCCATGGCAGGTGTCCGACTGGTGGTTTTCCTTAATTTGCATCACTATAGCTAGTCTGTTCTATTAACGGGGTAGCTGCAGCCAGAGAAGCTGCAGCTGAGACAAATCCCCTGAACCCCACTCATTCATTGAGGAACACCCATTCCCTTCAGGAGACACCTAAACACCTGTAAAAAGAACAGGAGTACTTGTGGCACCTTAGAGACTAACAAATTTATTAGAGCATAAGCTTTCATGGACTACAGCCCACTTCTTCGGATGCATATAGAGTGAAACATATATTGAGAAGATATACACATACAGAGAGACAACTCCCACCTGTTCATGCTCTCTGTATGTGTGTATATATATCTCCTCAATATATGTTTCACTCTATATGCATCCGAAGAAGTGGGCTGTAGTCCACAAAAGTTTATGCTCTAATAAATTTGTTAGTCTCTAAGGTGCCACAAGTACTCCTGTTCTTTTTGCGGATACAGACTAACACGGCTGCTACTCTGAAACCTAAACACCTGTGTAAATCTGGCCCTAAATGCACTCAATTTGACAAGAGAGACCTGATGGGAAGTGAGGTAGTGGTAAAAAAGGAAGTGGACAAACTAAACTCCATATTCCCTAAGTTAGAAGTAGGTAAACTCTGTTTACCCAGGTTTACCTTCGGCTACACTACTGCTGCTAACAGGAAAACATCTAGAATTTTGGTTGTGTCTGCTCCTTGCAGGTAATCTACAGGAAAGTACTTGAAAACCCTGATTGAAAGCGGATTAAATGCTGCAATACAGAACACAGCTACGCCTGATATACAAGAAAAGAATTAGTCTATCCAAGAAACAAACTAGTCTCCAATGTTTCAATAAGTAATAAATGACTCATGCGAAACCACAAATCAATATTCACTTTCTAAAGAAAATGCTTTAACTCAAGTGTGTTGTTTTTCCTGTGGAATTTCTAGATTCCCTGCACAGTCACATCACATGCACCACAGATCACAGCCATGACTGTTTCTGGCATTATTTCAAAGAAGGGGTATTAATCGAATTCCATGGTAGCCCTTTGGCCTGGGGAACTTCCTGAGGGACTAGGAATCGTACCATCTCTCTCTGAATAAATTACACTCCATTGTTAAGGCTGTAGTTTGCCAAAAGATATCACAGTGAACACAACCCATTACATATTACTTTCCAAGAGACCCAGATGGGGATGGGATGGGATGGGATGGGGATATTTTTAATATCCTCTACAAGTAAGATGGCATCACATGCCAATCACAATGTTAATAAGGATGCCTACTATTAGCCTTTACCAGCTTCCCAATGTTCCTGAGACCAACCACCTCAAAAAAAACCTGGCCAAAAGCAGAGAGGTGGCTGAGAATTCCTTAGGAAAACACAAATGATAAAAAGTGGGGATCATCCGAGCCAAAGGCCAGAACTGATTGTGTGCTGACGAAGTCCTGAGACGGAAGACTAGCACAGCAGATCCCCAGTTCTGAACTGGAGTAAATCAGGATAGCTCCTTACTTGAACTGTCAGCAGATTGGGGCAGGGCCTGTCTCCTTGTTCTGAGTTTGGACAGGGTCTAGTGCAATGGGGCCCTGGGGCATAACCACAACAGAAAAATACATACACTTAATTAATAAGAACCTAAGAACAATGGGTCAAACCAATGGTCCA
Organism: Trachemys scripta elegans; assembly: GCF_013100865.1. Classification (NCBI taxonomy): domain Eukaryota; kingdom Metazoa; phylum Chordata; order Testudines; family Emydidae; genus Trachemys; species Trachemys scripta. The sequence goes on along the minus strand of NC_048300.1, from coordinate 1,348,071 downwards.
GCAAGTCCAGTATCCGGTCTTCTGACAGTGGCCAATGCCAGGTGCTTCAGCGGGAGTGAACAGAACAGGCAATCATAGAATGATCCATCCCCTGTCATCCACTCTCAGCTGCCAACAGAGATTTAGGGACACCCAGAGCATGAGCTTGCGTCCCTGACCATCTTGGTTAATAAGTCCATGAAGGATAGGCTCATGGATGGCTAATTGTTTTCTGAACCCAGTTATACTTTTGGCCTTCACAACATCCCCTGGCAATGAGTTCCACCCTTTGGCTGTATTGTATGAAGAAGTACTTCCTTTTGTTTGTTTTAAACCTGCTGACTTAATTTCATTGGGGGACCCCTGGTTCTTGTGTTATGAGAAGGAGTAAATAACACTTCCTTACTCACTTTCTCCACCCCAGGCATGATTTTATAGTCCTCTATCATATCCCACCTTAGTCATCTCTTTTCTAACTGATGAGTCACAGTCTTTTTAATCTCTCTTCATACGGAAGCTATTCCATACCCTTAGAGATTAGAATTGGAAAAGATACAGAGAAGAGCAATAGAAATGACTCTTTTGTGAGATGGGACAACCAGAACTGCACACAGTATTCCAGTGTGAGTGTACCATAGATTTATATAATGGCATTATAATATTTTCTGTTTTATGATCTATCCCTTTCCTAATGGTTCCTAACATTCTATTTGCTTTTTTGACTGCTGCTGCACACTGAGTGGATGTTTTCAGAGAACTATCCACAATGACTCCAAGATCTTTCTTGAGTGGTAACGGCTAATGTAGAGCCCATCATTTTGTATGCAAAGTTGGGATTATGTTTTCCAATGTACCTCACTTTGCATTTATCAACACTGAATTTCATCTGCTGTTTTGTTGCCCAGTCATCCAGTTTTGTGAGATCCCTTTGCAACTCTTCGCAGTCAGCTTCGGATTTAACTGTCTTGAGTAAATTTTTATCGTTTGCAAACATTGCCATCTCACTGTTTACCCCCTTTTCCAGAACATTTATGAATAGGACAGGTCCCAGTACAGATCCTTGCGGGACCTCGCTATTTACCTCTCTCCATTGTGAAAACTGACCATTTAATTCCTACCCTTTGTTTCCCAACTTTTAACCAGTTACCGATCCAGGAGAGGACCTTTCCTCTTATCCCAGGACTGCTTACTTTGCTTAAGAGCCTTTGGTGTGAGAGACCTTGTCAAAGGCTTTCTGAAGGTCCAAGTACACTGTATCCACTGGATCCCCTTGTCCACATGCTTGTTGACCCCCTCAAACAATCTTAATAGATTGGGGAGGCATGATTTCCCTTTACAGAAGGCACATCGGCTTTCCTCAACAAATCATGTTCATCCAGGTGTCTGATAATGCTGTTATTTACTGTAGTTTCAACCAATTTGCCTGGTACTGAAATTAGGCTTACCAGCCTGTAATTGCCAGGATTGCCTCTGGAGCCTTTTTAAAAAGAAAAAGAAGAAAAAAAAAAAGTGTCACATTGGCTATCTGCCAGTCATTTTGTTCATAAGCTGAGTTCAGCGATGGGCTATGTACCACATTTAGCAGTTCTGCAATTTCATATTTGAGTTCCTTCAGAGCTCTTAGGTGCATACCATCTGCTCCTGGTGACTTATTACTGTTTAATTTATCAATTTGTTCCAAAACCTCCTTTACTGACACCTCAATCTGGGACAATTCCTCAGATGTGTCACTTTAAAAGACTGGCTCAGGTGTGGGAATCTCCCTCACATCCTCTGCAGTGAAGACTGATGCCAAGAATTGATTTAGCTTCTCTGCAATGGTCTTGTCTTCCTTGAGTGCTCCTTTAGCAACTTTGATCATCCAGTGGCCTCACTGATTGTTTGACAGGCTTCCTGCTTCCAACGTACTTAAAACATTTGTTGCTGTACCTTTCTGTGCCTTTTGCTGGTTGCGCTTCAAATTCATTTTTGGCCTGCCTAATTACACTTTTACACATGACTTGGCAGAGTTTGTGCTCCTTCCTATTTGCCTCATCAGGAATTGACTTCCCATTGATAAAGGATCATTTTGTCTCTAGTCAGGGCCTTTACTCTGTTCATGCCAATGACATTGTTCTGATTTGCAGCAGTTAGGGAGCCATCCTATTGGCTTGAGTTATTTTGTCTTACTGTATGTGCATCAGGACTACAGCTCATCCATCAAACTTGATGGGAGACTTCATCATCGTCACATGCATAGAAACAGTGTCACAGCTGGTTTGGGTACAAGATCTTTACCATATAAAAGATTTGTCAAACTGTAGGAATCCTGAAATAGTCCAGCTTTCCCTCCAAGAGTGAAATCCCTCCCGGATGGGCAGAACAAGTACAGCTGGCAGTGGCCACGAAAGAGTCCCTATGCTACCCCAATGACGTAGTGCCACCTGAGCTTGAAGAACCAAGGGGCGAAGATGGGGGATTCCTAGCCTGTAAATGCAGTGCTATTGTTCAAGTGGTCGTATGAGAAAGGCAAGAATGGCATACAAGATCAAAGGATGCAACCATAAATTGATATTTGTGGAATTAGCTGCACATTCTTCATCTGCACGAAGGGAGTAGTGGGGCTAAAGCTTTAGGAGCCTAAGGGAGCCAGCTGCCCAAATCCCACTGGATGTCAATGGGAGCTGGGTGACTAAGTCCCATCGCCTCTCCCAGCTGCTAAGAGCAGTTCCCAAAGGGAACGTTATTCTAGTAAAAATCCTCAGACCTTTGTTGATGTCTAGGAGAAGAGAATTTAAATCAGATTGGCTCAGACCATCTTGTGGGGGGGAAAGAATCAGCCAGCGGTCATGCTGGGTTTTGCTAGCTTAATCCAGGGCAAAGGGCCCGTGGGGGTGGAAAGTCCACACAGGCATGGGCTGCAACTCCCAGGTGAACAGCGCTGACCAGGGAGCCAGCGTGGCTAGCGGGCTGCACTGTATCAGTTGCCAGCCAAACTCCTATGGAGCCCTAAGCACAATTCACCTTACCCAAGGTGAATTCCCCCTGCTTGTGGCAGGAGATGCAATTTGCACCTCATTGTGCCAGTGGGAATGAATCAAGCCATTTCCCTGGAGCTCAGGTTGTGAAGATCTGCACATCTTTCGCAAATGCCAGCTCCCTCAGGGAGAAGCAGCCTGTGCAGAGCTGCAGTCTTGGCCAAATGCAGCTGAAAGTTACATGGAGAATCAGGTGAGTTTCCAAACACTTGGAAGCCTGGGGTGAGGTGAGAGTTACCTTGGAGACTGTTCAGAGTGGTTGCGCTTGGCTGTAGGATTTAGGGGAGGTTGTAAGACGACTAAATCCCTCATGCCCAGGTTGTTTAAAATTACCAATTCTTCTGTTATTTCAATAAACCATGGGCCGAAGAGGGCAGATGAGCCCTTCCCACAGAGACTATGATTTTTTTTTTAATAAAGAAACCAAATGAACAGAACCCCTCTGTCCAGATGCTGTTTTCTGACTGCATATGGAGAGACAAGGCAGCATTTCTGAAAGTAGAGAGAATACACAACAAACCACCCACCCTAACTGAGCACAGTTCTAGCCTTCCTTAATAACCGTTAGTCCAGGGGTTAGAGACTCACTTGGGACCTGGAGACCCTGATTCAGCTCCACACTCTGTCGGATACAAAACAGGGATGTGAAGTTGGGTCTTTGACATTAGAGGACAGGTCCCTAACCACTGAGCAATCGGCTATTTATTACTTTCAGCCCTCTGAGAATCATAGAATATCAGGGTTGGAAGGGACCTCAGGAGGGCATCTAATCCAACCTCCTGCTCAAAGCAGGACCAATCCCCAACTAAATCATCCTATTCTTAATCTTCCCTATTCAGGCTGCTCCACTGTGTATAATGAATTCAACATTTCATTGGAGCAAGGACTGAACACGCTCCCCCAACTCCCCGCCAAGGGATCTGAGCACCAGGCTATGGAGCCAGTCTCTGCTAAGCTCTCTCTGGCTTGCTGGACTAACGGTTAGAAAGACGGTGCTGGCTGCTCCTTCTGCTATTCTGGGAACAACATCTAACAATATTTGTTTAGCTGAAATGTGTGTTAAATTCATGACTAGTTGCAGGTTGACCAACACTGCATTTTCCGGTGAATAAATTATTCATCTGAAAAATTCCGAGGTCTGGTTCTGATATTTTCCCTCTGATTTAGTAGCACCTCACTCCACACAATCTCCTGGGGGCAGAGCCTCAGTTGGTGTATGGAGCTGTTTACACCATCTGAGGCTGTGCCCCATGGACTTGAATGGGAGCACGGTGAAGTGAGGGACTACAAATGGCCGTGAGGGGGTCAGAATCTTGCCCTTACTGAGCTGAGCACAAAGCTCTGCAGTTCATGCTTAACACATTTTTCAAACGTTCATAAACCTATTAAACCAAACCCAGTCCCTACAGCCTAAGGTCACGCACTGCTCCTCAGAGAGGACTATTCCCAGGCCATTTTGCAAATGCCATACCTCTGCCACTGTTAGGAAATGGGGAAATATGTTTTTCACTCTCCTGTCACTCAGACTGTAGCCATACTATTTTTATTCAAACTTTCCACAGTAATTCACCTTCAGGCAAAGACTAAGCATGGAAAATTTCAGCCCTAATGGTGATCGTCTCTGAAAGTTATGGGCAAATGAAAACAAAGGGTTTGAATGGAAACTTATTTTGCAACCTTAACTCCGTGACTGCTACCTGGAGCTCCTTACAGCAATTATCCGTCACAGGCTAACACCACTTATTCCATGACTCACATAGGTTAATAAAACCCTTAGAAAAGGATGATTTATGGATTAGATATTCATAACAAGCATGTATTTTTTATTATACATCAGAAAAAAATTATACAGATGACACATTGCTAAACTAAAGCTGTCAGATGTGTATTTTTGCAGTCACTGGAAATAATGTTATTAAGTTCTCCAAAGGCGACTTTTGAACGAAGAAAAAATAAATTCCAAATCACAGTTAAATAACTGAATGCAGAATAATTGCTGCTAAAACATCTGGTGATCAGTCCTTGTCTCAGATGCTTTCAGGTCCTGAATATTAAAAAGGTGGAGGACAAAAGCCATCCTATTGATTGGAATATTTCTTACACTGGTGCAAATCTGGAGTAACTCCAATGAATTTACTGGGATCACCGAGAACAGAATTTGACCCTACATCTGTGCCTGGGTTTTCTACAACACTTCCGTATACTGCTCAATAAATAATAATTATAATTATCCTGGCTTTTCAAAATGGAATGTTTGGAAATATAAAATGAAAAGAAAACTCAGTTCCTCTATTGTTTGAATTACAGTAACACCTAGAGACCGCAACTGAGCTCATGTCCTGTGCCAGGTGCTGCACACGAACAGTGAGAGAGGGCCTGGCTCAAAGAGCTCTCACCCTAAATATACCAGGCAGATGGACAAGTCATTTCCCCTTCCACATCTAAGGACACCAGCAGAAGTGGGAACAGAACTAGGGCTGTCGACTAATCGCAGTTAATTCACACGATTAACTCAAAAAAATTGCGATTAATTTTTTAAATCATGATTAGTTTTAACTGCACTGTTAAATAGAATACCAATTGAAATGTATTAAATATTTTAGATGTTTTTCTACATTATCATATATAGTATTTTATGTTGTAATTGAAATCAAAGTGTATATTTTTTTGCTTACAAACATTTGCACTGTAAAAATGATAAAAGAAATAGTATTTTGCATTCACCTCATACAAAGACTGTAGTGCAATCTCTGTGTCGTGAAAGTGCAACTGATAAATGTAGATTTTTTTTGTTACATAACTGCACTCAAAAACAAAACCATGTAAAACTTCAGAGCTACAAGTCCATGCAGTCCTACTTCTTGTTCAGCCAATTGCTAAGACAAACAAGTTTGTTTACATTTAAGGGAGATAATTCTGCCTGCTTCTTGTTTAAAATGTCGCCAGAAAGTGAAAACAGGCATTTGCATGGCACTTTTGTAGCTGGCATTGCAAGGTATTTACGTGCCAGATATGCTAAATATTCGTATGCCCCTTCATGCTTCAGCCACCATTCCAGAGAACATGCTTCCATGCTGATGACACCCCTAAAAAAAGCATTAATTAAATTTCTGACTGAATGCCTTGGGGAGTATTTTATGTCCCCTATTCTGTTTTACCCACATTCTGCCTTATATTTCATGTTATAGCAGTCTCGGATGATGACCCAGCACATGTGTTCATTTTAAGAACACTTACTGCAGATTTCACAAAATGCAAAGAAGGTACCAATGTGAGATTTCTAAAGATAGCTACAGCACTCGACCCAAGGTTTAAGAATCTGAAGTGCCTTCCAAAATCTGAGAGGGACGAGGTGTGGAGCATGCTTTCAGAAGTCTTAAAAGAGCAACACTCCGATGCAGAAACTACAGAACCCAAACCACCAAAAAAGAAAAATCAGCCTTCTCCTGGTGGCATCTGACTCAGACGATGAAAATGAACATGCGTCGGTCCGCACTGCTTTGGACTGTTATCGAGCAGAACCGGTCATCAGCATGGACGCATGTCTTCTGTAATGGTGGTTGAAGCATGAAGGGACATGTAAATCTTTAGCATATCTGGCATGTAAATATCTTGCGATGTAGGCTACAACAGTGCTATGAGAACACCTGTTCTCACTTTCAGGTGACATTGTAAACAAGAAGTGGGTAGCATTATCTCCTGCAAATGTAAACAAATTTGTTTGTCTGAGCAATTGGCTGAACAAGAAGTAGGACTGAGTGGACTTGCATTCAAAAATAAAACATAAAATTTTAGAGCCTGCAAGTTTTTGTACATAATTCTATATTTGTAAGTTCAATTTTCATGCTAAAGAGATTGCACTACAGTACTCATATTAGGTGAATTGAAAAATACTATCTTGTTTTTTTTACAATGCAAATACTTGTAATAAAAAATATAAAGTGAGCACTGTAAACTTTGTATTCTGTGTTGTAATTGAAAGCAGTATATTTGAAAATGTAGAAAACATCCAAAAATATTTAAGTAAATGGTATTCTAGTATTAAAATAATTAATCATGATTAATCGCACTGTTAATTGCTTGACAGTCCTAAATAGAACCCATGTGACCTGACTCACACTCACACCCCAGCACTTTCCAACTGAAAACCTGTGCTCAATAGATTCTTTCCTACACGGTCCTGAGGAGGCACCTAAGCCAGGCATGGGCAAACTACGAGGAGCAGGGTCGGGGGCTGCTCCATGCGGCTCCCGGAAGCACTAGCATGGCCCCCCTCTGGCTCCTACACGTAGGGGCAGCCAGGGGGCTCCACTCTGCACGCTGCCCCCGTCCCAAGCACTGCCCCTGCAGCTCCCATTGGCCGGGAACTGCAGCCAATGGGAGCTGCAGGAGCGATGCCTGCAGATGGGACAGCACAGAGCTGCCTGGCCACGCCTCCACATAGCAGCTGGAGAAAGGACATGCTGCTGCTTCCAGGAGCCGCTTGAAGTAAGCGCCACCCAGAGCCTGCACCCCTGAGCCTCCTCCTGTGCCCCAACTGCCTCCCCCAGCCCTGATCCCCCTCCCACCATCCGAATCCCTCGATCCCAGCCCAGAGCACCCTCTTGCACCGCAAGCCTCTGATACCAGCCCACACCCCCAGCCGGAGCCCTCACCCCCACATGCCCCACACCCTGATCCCCCTCCTGCCCTCCGAACCCCTTGGTCCCAGCCTGAAGCACCATCCTACATCCTAAACCCCTCATTCCCAACCCCACCCCAGAGCCTGCATCCCCAGCCAGAGCCCTCACTCCTCCACGCCCTACCCCCCGCCCCAGCCCTGAGCCCCTCCCACACCCTGAACTCCTCAATGCTGGCCCCACCCCAGATCCCTCACCCCCTCCCAAACCCCAACTCCAATTTTGTGAGTATTCGTGGCCCGCCATACAATTTCTATTCCCAGATGTGGCCCTCGGACCAAAATGTTTGCCCACCCCGACCTAAGGAATGCCTTCCAAGTCCTCCCAGCCCATCAGCCCTGCTCACTGTACCTTACGGACTAGTATCAGAGGGGTAGCCATGTTAGTCTGAATCTGTAAAAAGCAACAGAGAGTCTTAAAGGTGCCACAGGACTAACAGATGTATTGGAGCATAAGCTTTCGTGGGTGAATATCCACTTGGTCAGACGCATGTGTCTGACGAAGTGGGTATCACCCACGAAAGCTTATGCTCCAATACATACGGACTAGTTTCCCCAGTACCCTTGTCATAACCCCTGGACCACAGGTGCTGGAAGTAGGGGTGCTGTGGGGGCTGCCGCTCCCCCAGCATGAAGTGGTTTCCATCATAGACAGGGTTTGCAGTTTGGTTCAATGGCTCTCAGCACCCGCACTATGCACATTGTTCCAGCCTCCTGCCCTGGACTCTCTTCCTGTGGGTCTTCTGCCCCCTTCTTGTTCTTGACAGATTGTAAGCCCTTTGGGACAGGGACCATGTCTTCTGCTTAAGTGTCTGAACAGCCCCTAACACATGGGGCCCTAACTGGCGCCTGTGGGTGCTCCTTTAACAATTAATATAAGGCAAAGAGGACCAGAGACAGATCTTGTCCAAAACTGGCATCCAGAAGCACTGGCTTGCTTTCAGAGACTGAATGCAGTCATTTACTAGGAAACTCAAGGCCAGCATGTTGCCCGCTAGCATCTTCACTTAGCCTCATTTCCCTCTCCTTCCACAGCGTAAGCAGCCTCTGGTGACTGAGCATATTCCCGGGGTCCCTTGAAGTACAAGCATCACAGTCTGTAACTGCATTTATAACAGAACAGAGGACAACAAACTGCAAATGCCACCATCAGTGCAGCCTAGCAGACAGAGCACTGGCCGGAGACCTGGATTCTAGCTCCGGTTCTGTCACTGGCCTGCTCGGAGTCATTGAGACATAGGGAGCAGAACTGACTTGCTAGATTCCCCATCCGTAGAATAGGAACAGTGACACCGACCTCCTTTAGAAAGTGCTTTGTGTTCTGCTGATAAAAGCGCTAGGAGAGAGCTAGGTATGAATTAGCAGGAGTAGGGTTATCTACGATCAATGAATTAGTTTTTTGTTGTTGTCCTAGCCCTTTCCAAGTGGCCTTCTGTGATGTTTGGGGAGGGTTCGCTTAGACACCTGCCCTGTACCCTGCAGACCCCAGCAGCCTGGTCCCAGCACAGCGTCCTCACCCTGGCTTCCACCAGCCGGTTACCGCTGCGGGGTGACCCCAGCAGCCCTCCAGCCCCGTGTCGCCCGGCAGCTTCCAGCCCCTCTCATTGGGCACTCACAGAAATTATCCAGTTCACTGCCTCCAAAGAGGCTGCCCACACCCCACTTGTTAGGTCAGCTGCAGGGTCACCCTTCACTTCAGGACAGCACTGGGCAGGCTGGAGGAGAACACGAGACAAACTGACTTCAGGGATAATGATGACTAGAAGACACAGGTACGGTGACAAGTAAAACCAAACCCAACACACTTTCTAGTGACTATGGCTGAAGTTCAGCCAGTTACAGTCTGTGTCTAATCAGGTTTCTCACCTCGAGTCAGTTCTAACTCCACTTGGTTTTCAGACCCAGAGGCTGGTTCGCTCTCCACTCCTCCAGCTCATAAAAAGTGCTGTTGCCCAATGTCACTTGTCTGTTTTCAGAGCCAGGAAGGCTTCCTGGAGTTCAGGCTCTACCCCCGGTCATGACATGCTCTCCCCCTCCCCCCCAACTCGTTTAGCTGGATGGCTTGCTTTACCTTCTACACAGATGTTCTTTTCATCGTCCTCGGAGGTGTTGCCGGACTCAATTTACACTGGACACAGGCAATATGTCTAGGACAGGATGATCTTATACCCAGCTTGCAAAACCCCTTGTAAGAGCATATGTCCAGCACCCATCTCTAAATTTATACGCTGCCTGTACATACATCACGCAGGTACATTAATGGCCAGTTTGACCAGTTTGCAGAGGATACCGCACATGACCACTTTCGACACAGCTTATGACAGCGTGTTGGAGCAATGAATGCACAGGTGCTGGAACTAGCGGTGCTGGGGGGCTGCTGCACCCCCTGGCTTAAAATGGTTTCCATCACATACAGGGTTTACAGTTGAGTTCAATGGCTCTCAGCACCCCCACTGTACACATTGTTCAAGCCCCCCTGAATGAGCGTGGCAGACCCAATGTGAGTTAAGGCAGGGGTGCCCTCTGCCAGTTGGCATTGAGGGACTCCCTGTGTGACACCATCCATGCAGGAACCTATGACTCCTACTTCTTCTGACTGCAGGGTCAGAGAACAAATGCTTTCAAAGCTCCAGGGTCCTGCGCAAACAGAGTTACCGCCCCACAGTCTGCAATGCGGGATGTTTATGCTTTGCATTTAAATTGTCTAACAGCAAGATAATTCTCAAACGCCTCCCTCCTGACAGCTTTATGGATGAATATTTCTGCTCCTTTAATGTTTCAGTCATATTTACACGCAGACAACTGGTCATGATCACACTCACCCTGATGTTATGCCAACGTCACTCCATTGACTTGAACGAAGTTTCTCTGAACTGACACCAGTGTCAGAGATCAGAATCCAAGAGAGATCAGAGTGCAAAGGGAGTTCTGGGATAGCCAGTGTTTTACATCCACATTGCCTGAGGATAAAAGGCTGCACAAAAATAGACAATCAGACCAGTGTTTCAGTTTGAAAGTTAGCTGGCTTTCACTAAAAATCTCTCAAAGGTTAAAACAAACAAACAAACAAACCCCTAACATTGTTGGTTGTTCATTTTTTTTGGGGGGGGGGGGAAATGGTCATTTTTGGTTGACCCTTTTCCCCGATTTTTCAGTTCATCCACCAAACAAAAAAAATTTCAACGATTTGCCAGACAGACATTCTCATCACTGGCCCTGTTGGCATATTGCCACCTTGGTATGGAGCTGCAGCTAAGGATAAAAAAAAAAAACAAAAAAACCCACACACCACACATTTTCCCCACGAAAGCAATTTTGCTGTATTTAGACTCTTTAATTTTAGGAATACTCATCAGCTTCTCTTCATCCTGATTACAACGTTCATCTACAAAGCACTGTTTCCACGGAAGCGCTGATTAATGTTATCAGGCCAACAAGCTGATGAACAGAAATGAAAACATTTTAGAGAAAGATGGTCAAAAATCCCTTTGCAGCCTTTCCCAAGTCCACATGATACATTTTGTTGGCGGCACCAATATTCAGTTCAAATTCAGGCCCTGGCATCAAAATTTCTCCTTCCTGACCACTGGAGGGTTAAACACTTCCGTTCCCAGGACTGCAGATGCCTGCCTTCAGCAACTACTCCATGGGCCCAATTCTCCTCTCAGTGATGTAACTCCATCAGCGGAGTAGCTCCAGATTTACAACAGTGTAAGTGACAAAAGAAACAGGTCCCATAGATAAGCACCAAGCTTTAAATGAATCACAGAAAGTGTAGCAAAGAATCTTTGATTTAAGCATATTCTTTGCTTAAAGGAATTTGCAATGTCAGGCACTGACAAAGGGCCCAAGAAATCCTTTCTGACAGAAGAGTGATCATCACAGCTGTGCAATCGACAAGCGATATGCCTAACCCAAACCTCCTATTGATATTGCACAGAGCCATGATTTGTGGGAATAAGAAAAGCAATTCCAGCCCCACATCACGTCTCCTGCCATTTCAGCAGGTCCCCCTAGTTTAATCTTAATAAAATTTAGAAACCTCAACGTTTTCACATTTATCCATCTCTGTGTTTGCCATCGCAGGGCTCTGAGGGTTTGTGATTATATGCAACATGTTAATTGTATGCATTTTTCACCACAGCTGTTTTCATTTTGCTGATGCAAAGCTGCACTTGAGAAGTATTTCTACAGAACAGGTGGGGGGTGGCATTTCCAGCTTGGTTAGATGCACATGTGCTCGCTGTGCCCAAGCTGGCACCTGAAACTGGCAGGGTGGCCGTGGTGGCACAGGCGGTGGCTCGAGCTAGACACGTTAGTATGTACCCAGGGGCTGAGGTGGGATTGTACTTGGGCGCTCGCCCATGTGGGCACAGCTGCACTGCTATCCTTAGGCACTAGCAGGAGCAGAGCTAGTGCATGTGTGTCTGCCCACAGTGGGAACGACGTTCCCCTGCTACTGCGCCGACGTCCCCTTGGACAATGCAGCCAGTGGAGAACACCACATTCCACAACCCTGAAATGAACCAGCACACATGCACCCCCCCTTCCCCGAGCAGTGCCAGGTGTGAGCCAGCCAGCCCCATGGCAAGTCCGCATGTGGGTTTCAGCCCCTCTTTCCCCTCACCCCACTGGTCCTTGCGGGCCTTTGGAGCAGGGACTGTGCCTTGTGGTTTGTCTGGAAAGCACCTCGTCCATTCTGGGTGCTGATACATGCTCAATGGATAGTAGCAGCTGCCCTGGCAGGGCCGGTGCAAGGAAGTTTCATGCCCTAGGCGAAACTTCCACCTTGCACCCCCCCCCGCCCAGCCCTGCGGCAGCTCCCCACCCCAGCTCACCTCTGCTCTGCCTCCTCCCCGAGCACGCCGCCCCCGCTCTAATTCTCCTCCCCTCCCAGGCTTGCGGTGCCAAACAGCTGATTGGCGCTGCAAGCCTGTGAGGTGGGAGAAGTGGAGCGGCAACCGCGCGCCTGGGGAGGGGGCGTAGCAGAGATGAGCTGGGGTGGGGAGCTGCCGCACGGCTCCCCGGGCCGGGGGCGGCGGGGTAGGGAGCTGCCTTGGGGGTGCCTCAGGGTGGGGGGGAGCTGCTGTGGGGGTCCCCACCCCAGCTCACCTCTGCTACGCCCCCTCCTCGAGCACGCCACCCCGCCGGCAATGACAATAATTGCATGGAGCGGCTGCTGCACTGGGAGAGGGAGTCTGAGCTGCACATGTCAGCGCGCCCCTGGCAGCCCAGCCCAGGAACGCTGTAAACACAAAAATAAATAAATAAAAAAATTGGGGGCACCACTTTTTGGTGCCCCCAAATCTTGGTGCCCTAGGCAACCGCCTAGTTTGCCTTAATGGTAGCACCGGCCCTGTGCCCCTGGTATGTAATATCGGCAGTACAGCAGAGCAGGAAACCCCATGTGCGATCAGGGTGCCACTATGCTTGGTGCTCATGTATAGACAGACAAGGCAAGGGAGGGGATGGCTTTTATTGGACCAACTTCTGTCCGTGAGAGAAACAAGCTTTTGAGCTGCACAGAGCTCTTCCTCAGGGCTGGGCAAGGTACTCCGAGTGTCACAGGGAAAACTTGTCTGCTCAACAGCAGTTGGTCCAATAAAAGGTATTACCTCCCCCTCCTTGTCTTGCTCATACCTGGGACCCGTACGCTACAGCATGGCGTACCATATACCCCTAGGAAGAGTCTGTACCTGGAAGAGCTCCTAGTCTAACTAGACAAAGCAGCCAAAGGCTGGGAGAAAGTCTGACTAGTCCCATTTTGTGGCTGGATGAACTGGGTCACAGAAAGATTAAGTGACTTGAGAACTGAACCCAGCTCATCTCAGTCCCAGTGCGACACCTTACCACACAATCATGATTAATACCTGCTCAAATAATGCAGATGCAGAATGCCTCTTGCCCCACAGAATGAGGTACCCCAAACCTCCCTTTCTGGCTCCCTACCTGGCTCCCTACCTGCAGCCCAGTTGCCAGTCAGGTCACCACCTCGAGCCGCAGGATTAGTGACCAGGGATTGGACTGGTTCACAGGACCAGGCTGTCACCCACTGATCCTGTGGAACAGTCCTATCTGCTGCTCAGGAACCCTTAACATTCGTTCCAGCTCTCTTTGCCAGCCGTTTAAAGTGTACCGTGCAGCAGGTTTGTATCATGACTCATTTGTTTCCATTGTGCATGAGCTTTATAATATTTCTGTTGCAGCAGAAAGCTAATCTGTATTGTATACTGTTAGGTCACTGGGTAGTGTTGTGTGTAACAGACCTTGTTTAAGCCACTGCCGCCAGACCTGGCAGAGCATTAAAGGATCTTACCGTGAACACATCTGGCATCTCTCTCTTGGGGAAGGAAGGTCTGTGGCCAGTCTGCATCTGGCACAAAAGCCTGATTGGCTAGTTGCAGCCCTGCAACCTACCATGTACCAGAAATCCATGACATGGTGTCAGAAATCAACTAGTGCCAGAGGAGAACAGAAACAGAAGGAAAACAGCGACTAAGGCTGCAGACAGAAGGCGGGGGGGGGAAGAAGCAATATTGGTTGGTCATCAGCATGCCACTCTTCAGTGCCCCAGAGTACACACAGCATTGGCAAATCTTCCCAATTAACAGACTAGAAATGGGCCTAGAGAGAAAGGTGGAAGAAATCAATGGAATATTTGGTGATGGGACTTTTGAAAGGAGATCCAGTACAAATCGCCCTAAGAGACACTGCTAGACCATACAGGATACATACACCTCACAGGGTTCCTATGCCCTTACTTCATAAAGTGGAAACTGAGTTAAAGAGAATGGAGCAGATTGGCTCGGAGATTTTCTCAGTTATGCCAACACCGTGGTGCCCCGCAACGGTACCAGTTACAATGAAAAAAAAATACAAATCTATGTGGATTTTAAAAGACTTAATGAACCAGTTATGGGAGAAAAATACATCCTCCCAGCACAGGATGACTTCATCCTCAAAGCGAAAGGAGCTACAGTATTCTCCAAGCTGGATGCCTCGAGTGGATTCTGGAAAATTCCTTTAGCCAAAGAAAGTGCTAAACTGACTATATTCATCATGCCCTCTGGGGATTCTGCTTTCTAAAATTACCTTTTGAGGTTACCAGGGCACCTGAAGTTTTCCAGGGAAGGATGGCAGAACTGCTCACACACACAAAGGGAGTTGTCGTTTCACAGATGATATTCTGATATATGGCTCTTCATTGGAAGAACACAACAAACCCCTCAAAGTTCTAAGCCTAGTCAGACACTCTGGACTGAAGGTAAAAAAGGAAATATGCATTTTCTGCCTATCCCAAATCTAGCTTTGGGGGACAGACAATGACCAAAGATGGAATCAGCCCTAGCCCCAAGAAAGAACAAGCAATCCGAGAATTGAATGCACCAACTAACGTACCAGAACTAAGACACATATTGGGGATAAGTTATCTTGGTGGAGAGCTATAAGACCTTTCCACAATGACAAAACCACTGAACGAGCGATTAAAGTGCAATTATTATGGCTATGGGGGCCAAATCAAGACATTGCCTTCAAAAAGGTAAAAGAAATTATCTCCAGTTCTTACGTACGGTGGTGTGAACAAACCCACCATGAGTGGTGTGGATGCAAGCAGCTAGGGCGTAGGTGGTGTATTGTTGCAACAACTGGACTCTGAGTACAGAAGCCGGACTTGCTAGTAGCAGCCCTGCATGACAGCTACAATGCACAACTCCATGAGACAACCGTAGCATGAACCATTTGTAACAGAAGCATTTGTATACTGCTGATCCATTTGTGAAGGAACATACATCACACTTGGCAAGCAAGTGGTTGTGTGTTATAGATATTGGGCAAGACCCTCAGCAGGTGTAAAGTGATGTTGCTACTCAAGATAGCCAGGGAATAACATGATTTTCCATGGGGGGGGGGGAGCTCAGATTTTTGTTCAAAAACCAAAAACTACATTTCATTTTTTGGAAACCAAAAATATTTTTTTAAAATGACTTTTAGTTGCAGTTCCTAGACTTGTGTTGGTGACCCTGTTATTTTAATTGACAATGATTTTTCTGCAAACCTGTCGCTTGCTGAGAAACTTTTCCATTGAAAGGATGCAGCCAGCTCTAGAAACTGCATTGACGTCCAGGCACTCTGCTCATTTACAGCAGCTGTGGATCTGGTCCACGGACAGCAGGATGCGGGTCTCTAGCTATGAATATCAAATGTGTAATCACTGGGATGTTTTACAGAAATTAAGGACAATATATTGACTATACATTTATCCTAGCCACAATATCATTCACCTTGAGTGGATTAGCTACATCATAAATGCTACAAATAATTTAAACAGTTATCACGTTGCTTCAATTTTCTTATCAAGCTCTTTAAATATTGAAATGCATCAAATGTTAATGCCTGGTAGTCCAGGGCTATCCCTCGTCCCAGTGGCCCAATCAGCACATAGACCTTCTGTATCAGCCTGTAAGCTCAGAGACGTGTGCCTGGCCTGCGCAGCCTGGCTGAGAGGGAATGCCTTGCTGGGGCAGGGTTGGGAGGAGTAAGAACCCCAAGGGACAGACAGACAGACAAGGAGGAGATGCCAGGGAGCACTCAGTGGGAATGGGACAGGGCTGGAGGAGAAGGCTGCAGGTACAACCAGCGAGGGAAGTTGTGGGGGCCCTGTTACAGTATTATGTCTCGGGCTCCCCAAACACTGGCTGTGCCCCTTACTGCGGTGCAGTCCTCTAAGATGGAGGGTGCCTTGTCCAAGCTGATGGCTGTGTCAAGTACCTTCTCTGCAGTGATTGGTTCATGTGCTCCAGACTCAGCCAACATTCACATCGGCACAGAATCACGTTTTTATCCTCCTGCTGCTCACAGGGTCAGCCTGTGACTAGCAGGAGATGATCTACAAATGCTTCTGAATGTCACACCAGGGAATAAACACATGTGCGAAGTACACAGCCTAGCATTGTGCTGGACCTGTGCATTATAGAGAAGTGTGTGTGTGTGGGGGGGGAGGTATGCACGTTAGCACAAGTGTAAACATGTTCCAAAGAAATGATGCCATCAGTAGGGATAACCCAATTCCTGGAGAGCAAGTGTGTGGATCGAAGTCATAGCTTCTTAGCTCTAGCCCAAGTCACAAAATTCTGATCTTCTCCAAAGTTCAGAGGTGTTGGGATCCAGAGTTTTGATCTCTAGTTCTGTGAATGGAGAAGACCCCAAAGACAAGATCCCTAGTGATGGTTGGCTTTCAATGACAGGAGAGAGTTTCAACGCATGGTAGGAATGTTAGAGATGAAAACTACAACATACAGGTTCTATGGGACATCAATCCTGCCACAGTATATCTCAGAAATGCGCACTTATCATTTTGGAAGAACCTCTTCCATGTCTCAGATGTACAGTAGCCTGTGTGCTAGATGATACAGTTGCTAATGAATCTAAGCACTCTAATCACATTAAACCCAATTAACACTCTGTTATTAGTTTGGTCCTGGAGAGGCAGTAATTTATGCTCATGTGAAACAAATAATCACATAATTATCACAAGGAAGGAACTGCCTCTTTTTTTGTCTGCCTCAATCCTTTTCATGAGCTGGACACCACCCCGGTGTGAGACATATTTGCTAACTCAAAGCACAAAAGGCCTTAATAAATCATGAGCATTACAACCCTGAACATGGGGAAGAACAGCTGGATGCTTTCACCGAATTTAGCAGAGCAGTTGCCAAACTATATTTTAATCTATTAGCATAATAAATAAGACTCATTTTTTTTACCATTGTTTTATGGTGGAACCTAGAAGCCCCAACCAGAATCAAGCCCCATTGTGCTAGCTGCTGTGCTTACACACACGGTACAGCCCCATACAACCTAAACAGCCAAGGCAGGCAAAGGGTGAGAGGGAAAACAGAAAAGTGACTTGCCCAAGGTCACCCAGCAGGTTGACAGCCAAGTCAGGAATAGAATCCAGGTGTCCTGAATCCTTGTTCAGTGCCTGCTGAAGGCTGATGGAGGCCTCAGCGTTCTGCCACACCCATCCCAGGAAAGGAGCAGTGGAGTGGTCCTCCAAGCAGGCTAGAGTGGCTGCCGGGGAAGCAGCCAATCAGGGCCCAGGAGGGCCATATAAAAGGAGCTGCAGAGCAGAATAGTACTCAGTTGCTGCTTGGATGAGGAGGAGAAAGGACTGCAGGCCTAACTGCCTGGAGGAGCAGAAGGGCCACAGATGGTTTGCTAGCAGGGACCAGGGGAGCACTGAGGGATCTCCTGGCTGGTTGCTAGGACTGAGTAGGGACTGAGCCTGGGGAGGGCTGCAGGAAGATAGGGTCTCCAGGGAGGAAGCCCTGGGGATACAGCCCCATACCAGGGCTGGACTACTTAAAGACCAAAGCCCAGGGAGGTCTAGAGAAAGACCCCACCAGAGGGGTACTGAGATAGGCCCTGGTGGGCTGTATACCTGGAAGGGTTGTGCGCTGTTTAACAGGCGTACAATGTGACTTGGCTGGAGCACTGTGTCACTGACAGACCCACCTGAGAACCACCAGAACTACAGAACGCAGACATGCCCAACCTGAAGGGGGCACTCACAAGAGGTGGGTGCCAACCCTGTTACAATGCCCTAGAACAGGGGTAGGCAACCTATGGCACATGTGCCAAAGGCAGCACGAGAGCTGATTTTCAGTAGCAATCACACTGCCTGGGTCCTGGCCACTGGTCTGGGCAGCTCTGCATTTTTATTTAGTTTTAAATGAAGCTTCTTAAACATTTTAAAAAAATCTTATTTACTTACATACAACAATAGTTTAGTTATATATTATAGACATAGAAAGAGACCTTCTAAAAATGTTAAAATGTATTACTGGCAGGCGAAACCTTAAATTAGAGTGAATAAATGAAGACTCGGCACCCCGCTTCTGAAAGGTTGCTGACCCCTGCCCTAGAAGTTCAGCCTTGTACTCATGGTACATCTCCACTTAAAACACTGCACTGCTGTAGTGAGGACACTGCTGCCCTTAGGTAATCCACCTTCCCGAGAAGCGGTAGCTTAGTTGAGAGATGAATTTTTCCGTCCGCCTAGTGCTGGTCTAACTGGAATAGCTCTGTCTCTCAGGGGGTGGATTTTTCAGACCCCTGAGAGATGGAGCTATACTGAAGTAAATTCCTAGTGTAGACCAGGCCTCGGTGCTCTAGGAGAAAAAATAACAGGAATCCTGCGTTCACTTTCTCCTGGCTGTCCAGATTCTCAGCTAATGTAAATGGTCCTAGCATCATCAAACTCTGTGTACATAAGGTGAATTACACCAGCTGAGGATCTGGCCCTACACCTTTTACCTCCAGCAAACATTCATCTTGGAGCGGAGCTCAAATATCCAAATAAATGCAAAACCACCACCACAGCACAGGCTTTGGAAAACAGCTGCAAATGCTGGACATATGGGTTTGCTTTCACTCTGAGTAGAACAACGACAGGGTCTCCTGGCAAGCAACTGTCTCTATTTAAACAGATTGTGAAAGGTGCATTACTTGATATTCAGTGTAGAGAGTGAGCAGCTTTGCCATCCTCTTTACAAGTGAGAAAGGAGGCATCGACAAACAAGTTGGAGAGCTGCAGGAGCACTGGAAACCAAGGGAAGGTGGCTATCGAAGTAGCAAATCAAAGCTGGAGTGACACAAGTTGTAGGGGTGTGAAAGGTTGATAGTGTCTTGAAATAAGAGTTCCTAGCAGTGGGGGCTAGCTTTGCCAGTTGCCCTTTTCTAGGCACTGAGGAGAGCCTTGGAATCAAGGTCTCTGGCTGTAATGCATCTCCTCCCATCAGCAGGCACTTCCCCAGCTGTCTGTCTTAGCAGAGGGATCCCTTAAATGTGATAGCAGAAAAGACAGTGCCTGAGTTCAGAGAAAGGGAACTGGGTCTTCACCATGAGCCTGCAGGCCTGCTCCTCTGCTGGTGGAAAGGGGCCCATCTCTGCTGAGGGAAGCTCCAGCTAGGGATCGGGCCAATTCTGAGCCTCCTGCCTTTTGCAGGAGAAATGCAAAATGAGGTGGTGATGTCAGCCTGGAGGGAGCTGGCGCGTTACAGCTGCCTGTTACCTCACAGCTGCAATAATCATATTGTTCCTGTGCAGAGAGAAAGGCCTGGGAACCAGGCCATGGCCAGGGAAGCTCTAGTCCATAGCTGGTTGAAATGGGGGCTTGACTTGCTGAAGCTTGTTTGCAGTGTTGTTATAGCCATGTTGGTCTCCGGACTTGAGAGAGACAAAGCCAGTGGCAGGATGGGCAGCGTGCTTGTTCTTGGCGCCAGCAGCCCTCATGCATCCTGCAGCAGCCGCCCGTGGCTGCCTGTGTTTGGACAGCAAGCACCGAAAGGGCGCTGTTTAGACTGGGAGAGAGAGCGTTGCTCTGTTCTGTTGTACTGAAGTCTGTCATGCCCCCCCCTCGCTGGGACACCCGAGCCGGCAGAGAGTCAGAGGGAGCGGGGAAGGGAAAGAAGAACAAGAGATATAGAGAAAATGATCCTGAATTGGTGTAAAGTGGTGTCACTCTGTTGATTTCAATGCAGCCTCTTTGGTTTACACCTGCTGAGGGATCAGATCCCTAACATTTTAGGCCAGTAACACCACATTCTACAGGCCATTATCCTCTGATCCCACTGAGGATTACTTAAAGAAACTACACTTCCATCTGTTTTCTCTTGATTCCCCTTAATACCTATAAAGCAACTACATTCATAACTTTTCGCTTAAACAACCCTTTCAGCTGACAGGGGGCTGCAGACTGGAGTTTGACAGAGGGAGGCTTACGATGGTTAGGAAGACCCGCAACACCTGTGCCAGCACTGCTACTGTCTCCTCCACCTGTGCCTGTAGCCAGACAGAGTGCCTAAGCATGGATGCCTCTACCCAGATCCTGGTGTGGTTTTGCAGAGACTGTAACTTGCAATTTCCACGTACTGATATCCAGGCTGGGGGGACCATCCAATGTGAGAGGTGCCTGCTGGTGGAATCTCTCAGGCAGCAGGTGGGAGAGCTACAGGAGGAGGTGGCTAGGTTGAGGAGCATCCGTATCCATGAGCAATTCCTCGACAGTGTCCATGTGGAGACAGCTGAGGTAGCTGTCCCAGTATACAGGACTGCTGATACACCACTGGTGGAGGAGGAGATGGCTCAGGGTGGACACTGGCAGCTGGTTACTTCTGGCAGCAGGCAGTGCTCCACCCTTGCTCCGAACCCTCCTGCCGTGGTTATAGGTAACCGTTATGCTCTTCTTGACACAGGAAAGAAGGAATCACTCCCTACAGTAAAGGAGGAGAAGCCTCGTACCCCTAAGGCTGGAAAGTCTGCTGCCACCACTGCAAATAGGAAACGTAGGGTAGTGGTGGTCGGAGACTCTCTGCTGAGGGGGACGGAGGCACCCATCTGTCGCCCTGACATCTCATCTCGGGAGGTATGCTGCCTGCCGGGGGCCCGTATCCGAGACGTTACGGAGGCATTGTCGAGGATTATCCAGCCCTCTGACTACTACCCCATGCTACTCATCCATGTGGGCACAAATGATACTGCGCGGTGTGACACTGAGCGGATCAAGAGTGACTACAGGGCTCTGGGAGTACGGGTGAAGGAGTTTGGAGCGCAGGTGGTATTCTCTTCAATTCTTCCTGTCAAAGGTAGGGGCCCGGGCAGAGACAGATGCATCATGGAGGTGAATGCCTGGCTGCGAAGATGGTGTCGCCAGGAGGGCTTTGGCTTCCTAGACCACGGGATGCTATTCGAGGAAGGACTGCTGGGCAGAGATGGCGTTCACCTTTCGAGGAGAGGAAAGACCCTATTCGGACACAGACTGGCTAACCTAGTGAGGAGGGCTTTAAACTAGGTTCGACGGGGACAGGTGAGCAAAGCCCACAGGTAAGTGGGGAACATGGAGACCGGGGAGATGGGTCGGAAACGAGAGGGAGTGTGGGCTATATTGGCAGAGAGAAAGGAGAGTCAGGACAAAACCGGGAGGAAAGATCAAACCAGTATCTTAGATGCGTATATACAAATGCGAGAAGTATGGGGAATAAGCAGGAAGAACTGGAAGTGCTAATAAATAAATACAACTATGACATTGTTGGCATCACTGAAACTTGGTGGGATAATACACATGATTGGAATGTTGGTGTGGATGGGTACAGCTTGCTCAGGAAGGATAGACAGGGGAAAAAGGGAGGAGGTGTTGCCTTATATATTAAAAATGTACACACTTGGACTGAGGTAGAGATGGACATAGGAGACGGAAGTGTTGAGAGTCTCTGGGTTAGGCTTAAAGGGGCAAAAAAACAAGGGAGATGTCCTGCTAGGAGTCTACTACAGGCCACCTAACCAGGTGGAAGAAGTGGATGAGGCTTTTTTCAAGCAACTAACAAAATCATCCAAAGCCCAAGATTTGGTGGTGATGGGGGACTTCAACTATCCGGATATATGTTGGGAGAATAACACAGCGGGGCACAGACTATCCAACAAATTCTTGGACTGCATTGGAGACAACTTTTTATTTCAGAAGGTTGAAAAAGCTACTAGGGGGGAAGCTGTTCTAGACTTGATTTTAACAAATAGGGAGGAACTCGTTGAGAATGTGAAAGTAGAAGGCAGCCTGGGTGAAAGTGATCATGAAATCATAGAGTTTGCAATTCTAAAGAAGGGTAGAAGGGAGAACAGCAAAATAGAGACAATGGATTTCAGGAAGGCAGATTTTGGGAAGCTCAGAGAGCTGATGGGTAAAGTCCCATGGGAATCAAGACTGAGGGGAAAAACAACTGAGGAGAGTTGGCAGTTTTTCAAAGGGACACTATTAAGGGCCCAAAAGCAAGCTATTCCGCTGGTTAGGAAAGATAGAAAATGTGGCAAAAGACCACCTTGGCTTAACCACGAGATCTTGCACGATCTAAAAAATAAAAAGGAGTCGTATAAAAAATGGAAACTAGGACAGATTACAAAGGATGAATATAGGCAAACAACACAGGAATGCAGGGGCAAGATTAGAAAGGCAAAGGCACAAAATGAGCTCAAACTAGCTACGGGAATAAAAGGAAACAAGAAGACTTTTTATCAATACATTAGAAGCAAGAGGAAGACCAAAGACAGGGTAGGTCCACTGCTTAGTGAAGAGGGAGAAACAGTAACAGGAAACTTGGAAATGGCAGAGATGCTTAATGACTTCTTTGTTTCGGTCTTCACCGAGAAGTCTGAAGGAATGCCTAACATAGTGAATGCTAATGGGAAGGGGGTAGGTTTAGCGGATAAAATAAAAAAAGAACAAGTTAAAAATCACTTAGAAAAGTTAGATGCCTGCAAGTCACCCGGGCCTGATGAAATGCATCCTAGAATACTCAAGGAGCTAATAGAGGAGGTATCTGAGCCTCTAGCTATTATCTTTGGAAAGTCATGGGAGACGGGAGAGATTCCAGAAGACTGGAAAAGGGCAAATATAGTGCCCATCTATAAAAAGGGAAATAAAAACAACCCAGGTAACTACAGACCAGTTAGTTTAACTTCTGTGCCAGGGAAGATAATGGAGCAAGTAATTAAGGAAATCATCTGCAAACACTTGGAAGGTCGTAAGGTGATAGGGAACAGCCAGCATGGATTTGTGAAGAACAAATCATGTCAAACCAATCTGATAGCTTTTTTTGATAGGATAACGAGCCTTGTGGATAAGGGTGAAGCGGTGGATGTGGTATACCTAGACTTTAGTAAGGCATTTGATACGGTCTCGCATGATATTCTTATCGATAAACTAGGCAAATACAAATTAGATGGGGCTACTATAAGGTGGGTGCATAACTGGCTGGATAACCGTACTCAGAGAGTTGTTATTAATGGTTCCCAATCCTGCTGGAAAGGCGTAACGAGTGGGGTTCCGCAGGGGTCTGTTTTGGGACCGGCTCTGTTCAATATCTTCATCAACGACTTAGATATTGGCATAGAAAGTACGCTTATTAAGTTTGCGGATGATACCAAACTGGGAGGGATTGCAACTACTTTGGAGGACAGGGTCATAATTCAAAATGATCTGGACAAATTGGAGAAATGGGCTGAGGTAAACAGGATGAAGTTTAACAAAGACAAATGCAAAGTGCTCCACTTAGGAAGAAAAAATCAATTTCACACATACAGAATGGGAAAAGACTGTCTAGGAAGGAGTACGGCAGAAAGGGATCTAGGGGTTATAGTGGACCACAAGCTAAATATGAGTCAACAGTGTGATGCTGTTGCAAAAAAAGCAAACATGATTCTGGGATGCATTAACAGGTGTGTTGTGAGCAAGACACGAGAAGTCATTCTTCCGCTCTACTCTGCTCTGGTTAGGCCTCAGCTGGAGTATTGTGTCCAGTTCTGCGCGCCGCATTTTAAAAAAGATGTCGAGAAATTGGAAAGGGTCCAAAGAAGAGCAACAAGAATGATTAAAGGTCTTGAGAACATGACCTATGAAGGAAGGCTGAAAGAACTGGGTTTGTTTAGTTTGGAAAAGAGAAGACTGAGAGGGGACATGATAGCAGTTTTCAGGTATCTAAAAGGGTGTCATAAGGAGGAGGGAGAGAACTTGTTCACCTTAGCCTCTAAGGATAGAACCAGAAACAATGGGTTTAAACTGCAGCAAGGGAGGTCTAGGTTGGACATTAGGAAAAAGTTCCTAACTGTCAGGGTGGTTAAACACTGGAATAAATTGCCTAGGGAGGTTGTGGAATCTCCATCTCTGGAGATATTTAAGAGTAGGTTAGATAAATGTCTATCAGGGATGGTCTAGACAGTATTTGGTCCTGCCATGCGGGCAGGGGACTGGACTCGATGACCTCTCGAGGTCCCTTCCAGTCCTATAATCTAATCTAATCTACACCATCTGCTAAAAAAACTCCCTGACAAAGCACAGGAACAAATCTGTACAGACACATGCCTAGAACCCCGACCAGGGGTATTCTATTTGCTACCCAAGATCCATAAACCTGGTTATCTTGGACGCCCCATCATCTCAGGCATTGGCACCCTAACATCAGGCTTGTCTGGTTATGTGGACTCTCTCCTCAGGCCCTTTGCTACCAGCACTCCCAGCTATCTTCGAGACACCACTGACTTCCTGTGGAAACTACAATCCATCAGTGATCTTCCAGAAAACACCATCCTGGCCACTATGGACGTAGAAGCCCTCTACACCAATATTCCACACAAAGATGGACTACAAGCTATCAGGAACAGTATCCCCGATAATGTCACAGCTAACCTGGTGGCTGAACTTTGTGACTTTGTCCTCACCCACAACTATTTCACATTTGGGGACAATATATACCTTCAAGTCAGCGGCACTGCTATGGGTACCCGCATGGCCCCACAATATGCCAACATTTTTATGGCTGACTTAGAACAATGCTTCCTTAGCTCTCGTCCCCTAACGTCCCTACTCTACTTGCGCTACATTGATGACATCATCATCATCATCTGGACCCATGGAAAAGAAGCCCTTGAGGAATTCCACCATGATTTCAATAATTTCCATCCCACCATCAACCTCAGCCGAGATCAATCCACACAAGCGGTCCATTTCCTGGACACTACTGTGCTAATAAGCGATGGTCACATAAATACCATTCTATACCGGAAACCTACTGACCGCTACACTTACCTACATGCCTCCAGCTTCCATCCAGGACACACAACACGATCCATGTCTGCAGCCAAGCTCTAAGATATAACCGCATTTGCTCCAATCCCTCAGACAGAGACAAGCACCTACAAGATCTTTATCAAGCATTCTTAAAACTACAATACCCACCTGCTGAAGTGAAAAAACAGATTGACAGAGCCAGACGAGTACCCAGAAGTCACCTCCTACAAGACAGGCCCACCAAAGAAAATAACAGAACACCACTAGCCGTCACCTTCAGCCCCCAACTAAAACCTCTCCAGCGCATCATCAGAGATCTACAACCTATCCTGAAAGATTATCCCTCACTCTCACAGATCTTGGGAGACAGACCTGTCCTCGCTTACAGACAACCCCCCAACCTAAAGCAAATACTCACCAGCAACCACACATCACTGAACAAAAACACTGACCCAGGAACCTATCCTTGTAACAAAGCCCAGTGCCAACTCTGTCCACATATCTATTCAAGTGACATTATCATAGGCCCTAATCACATCAGCCATACCATCAGGGGCTCGTTCACCTGCACATCTACCAATGTGATATATGCCATCATGTGCCAGCAATGCCCCTCTGCCATGTACATTGGCCAAACCGGACAGTCTCTACGCAAAAGAATTAGTGGACACAAATCTGACATCAGGAATCATAATACTCAAAAACCAGTGGGAGAACACTTCAACCTGTCTGGTCATTCAATGACAGACCTGCGGGTGGCTATCTTACAACAGAAAAACTTCAAAAACAGACTCCAAGGAGAGACTGCTGAGCTGGAATTGATATGCAAACTAGATACAATCAACTCAGGATTGAATAAGGACTGGGAATGGCTGAGCCATTACAAACATTGAATCTATCTCCCCTTGTAAGTACTCTCACACTTCTTATCAAACTGTCTGTACTGGGCTATCTTGATTATCACTTCAAAAGTTTTTTTCCCCCCACTTAATTGGCCTCTCAGAGTTGGTAAGACAACTCCCACCTGTTCATGCTCTCTGTGTGTATGTATATGTGTTCCATTCTATATGTATCCGAAGAAGTGGGCTGTAGCCCACGAAAGCTTATACTCTAATAAATTTGTTAGTCTTTAAGGTGCCACAAGTACTCCTGTTCTTTTTGCGGATACAGACTAACACGGCTGCTACTCTGAAACCAGTGAGAATGTGGTTAACACATGAACAGGGCTAGAAGTAAACATCCTCTTACTAAGTGCCTTTGGGGAAACCACATTACTTGACCTGAGCCAGGGCATAGAGTATTTCCCGGAGCCCACCCACCCAACATGCTACAACAACTCCACGGGGTTTGAAAGTATTTACTGGAGCTCGGCTCTACACAGTTCTGGCTGAATTTAAGCCCTGGCCTGAACTATTGTCTTCAATTAGTTCTCCTCCTTATTAATGATCATTATTCTGGTTCTGAGTCCGTCACAGTGACTCAAGGTCAGCAGACTCTCATTCAATGAATTCCTTGCAGAGGAGGCAGGACAACGAAGGGTGGTACAGCTGGACCCTGTATTATTATAACCATTATTACTGATCATCTACCAATGTTAGCACTAATCGTAGGCCAGGCTTCATGCCCTAGGTCAACCACCTTCTTCTTGAAGAAACACTGAAGCCAAGATGGGTCTTCATTCATGTCATCATGGAAGGGAAGTCACAGGTTGGAGCATCAGGGGTTTTGACCTCAGTTCTGCCACTAAGTTTAGGAGGTAACAGAAACTTGAAGACAAAGGTAAATGCCATTTTCCTTCTTTTCCCTTTCATGTATTGCTGTGATTTGCTCTGTTTATTTTTACTAAATCCTCCTTGAGTAACACATTTTGTCTTTTTCATTTGCCTGCGAAAACTCCTGATACCTTATGACCTGTAAGCTTTGACTCCAACTTCACCTCTCCCAGCGAATTTCTGGGATGTAACAAATGGAAGAGTGATCCATGGAAAACATGACAGCGTTTTTACACATTCTGTACTAAAACCCAAGTTACAAGAACGTTAAACCACTCAGAAGTCTGGAAATGCCAGTGCTAAGGTTGGCTGCTTAACCCTAACTCTGCCCCTTGTGCATGGATGCTTTACACTACAATTTCTAATGGCACGATCACATACTAATGCTCAGAAAGTACAATATCAGGCAGTATTTTCCCCACATGTCAAGCTGCCACATCTTGCTTTCTTCCTTTACACTGAGCCATTATGAAGCTAGTTCAAGTATATCTCTATGGACTGTCCAGCAAAGCACTTAACTCTAAGCGTATGAATAGCCCCATGGAAATCATAATTATTTATGTGGTTAAAGTTAAACAGGGGTTTAAGTGCTTTGCTGGGTCAGAGCCTTATTTATATAGTTAGTTCTCTTCACTCTCAGGTGCGTATTTTTATAAAGTTTGCCAGCACTAATGTCACAGTCCCCCTCGGTATGCACCAGTCTGTTGGGAACTGTCAGTGCTGCTAACGCTCCCCCATGTACTGGGTGGGGGGATTTTGCAGGAGTTCTCATCCCACGTCTGTCCAGCCCCTGCCTAGCACTTAATCCTGCCTCCAAATCAATCCTGTCCCGTCCCAACCCTACCTCTGCCCCTCCGGGGGCTCTCACACACATACACCCACCTACCCACGCCCAGGGCTGGGGGGACTGCAGTCCCCTTGCCCCTTCCAGGCTGGGGGGCAGCTGCAGGGGCTCCGCACCCCTCTGTCCTGTCCAGGCAGGTACTGCAGAGGGGAGGGGGGAGAAGCAGAGGAACTGTCCTGTCTCCGTTGCTCATGGGAGGGAAGCTGTCCCTGTGAGAACATGGGGGAGCGTTAACAGCACTGCACAGCATGGAACCCTAGAGTGTCAGGGCTGGGAGGGACATGGGGAGGTCCAGTCCATCCCTCTATGCTGAGGCAGGATATGGCAGTGTCTTGTCACCATGCGGCCTGGTCTGTCCTGGCCCCACCCTTAGGGGATCTCAGACACACAGATGGGGAGCTTGCCTAGACCTTAATGGCAGAGTTGGGGCATTGAATCCCTAGCAAAGAGGTCTCCTCTGCCAAGTGTTTCAGTTCAACAGCGGATTAGAACAAACAAAGAACCAAGAGTGTGAAAGAGCTTGAGTTAAAAAAACAACCACCACCACCACCACCACATCATTTCTTCTCCCTCCCTGCTAATCAGAGAGACCACAAGGGACCTAAAGTTGGACACCTACATTCACCTTTAGGCATCTAAATAAGTGCCCTCATTTCACCTGCTCTTGTCTCTTCCCGGGTCACTGCTCGTCCCTCCCGCTCCGCCTACAGCGCCAGCTTCACACATGAACGTCTCTATGCTTTGTACTGCTCCTTCTGCCTGCCTCCTGCTCGAATGGATCCCTTAGCGTAGACAAGCAATTCTTAACCTACCTACCATTGTAGGCCACATATGCTGCTCTCTGTGTGTTACATGGGACACATCCACACAATAGATATACTGTCTGTTTGGCCCTGAGGCTGTCACATGGGTCGTAGCTGTGTGCTGATTGGGTCATGGGTTGAGAACCACTGGCTTAGACCACTACCCTCTCCTCCTCCACATCTCTCGGACCCCTGTGCAGGGCACAAAGCACCGGCCAGTTAATAGTGGCTTGCGTGAGAGGCTGGTTCTGTCTCTATGTCTAGTATGTATTTTAAATTGCAAGTGAACATGGATACAAATATTGCATTTGCTGGACTGGATCTGTCTCCCCCACTTCCTTTCCTCTTCCCCTTACTGTCTCTTCTTCGACCACATGCTCTTCAAAGCAGGAGAGCCCAACCTGACAGAGACTTGCTTTTAACAGTATGAGAAATGTGAGCCCTGGCACCCTTCTCCTCCCCGTGTGCACCGGGAAACCACAGGCACTTTCTTACAGGGCTCTGCAAACTGGAACTTCCAGAGAGGCAGGTTGGAGGATGCTCCACCCTTTAACATGTCCCGGTATACTCCTCCCCTATAACCGAGAACGTGGAGGGCTGATGGTGGATCGGTCCCCAGGGGGTGTGGGTGTGGGCCACAGTATCGAAGTAGGTAGGATGGAAGGATGATCCAACCTTGCATTGCTGTGAAGATAAATACATTCAAGACTGTGAGGTGACAAAATACATAAGTGATGGGGGTCATGTATGGCCCTAGTAGCAAAGCAAACTTCAGTCCTGCATGGAGCTGAGCACCCTGGCCTGAACCAGCAAAGCACTTACATGCCTGCTTAACTTTGTCCCCTTCACCTCCATAGGACTACACATTAAGCATGTGTCTAAGTGCTTTGCTGGTTCAGGCCAGAGTGCTCAGCACCTTGCAGGATTGTGCCCTAATATAGATAGCGATCCAGACAGTACAGTACAAATATAACCAAATCTTTACACAGCCAACCCAGTCTTGGCACTGCACCCATTGCTTTGCTTAGTGTTCACTTCTGAATGCTCTAGGGCATGCCCAGCAGCAGAGGGGCAGACTTAAGGGTATACGCTCTACCTTAGCTTTCTCACTTCCCAGCACTGGATGTTGAGCTCTGCAACGAGAACATCATATTGACATAGGGCTGGGTCAACCCCTCCCAATGTGAGCCGACAAGGGGTGGCTAAAGAGGAGGATTCCCTCCTTCCCTCCTTTATTTATAGACAAATGCGCTGGGACTTTCCTAAACTGTGGTTTCCATTCTTCAAGGTTTGAGGCATTTACATGTCCCAATGTGGCTACTGTAGTATCAAGTGGAACACTAACTGCTGCTCCTGTTACTAATCTGGGAGCTGTCTGTCACATTTCTCCTGTGCATTCTCTCTCTGTCTCTCCTCAAATATGTGACTCTTAACATTCTGCTGCAACAGACAGGATATATATTAGGTTGAAATCCTTCCAAGGCACAAACATACAAACCCTTGACCTATAAGGAAAGTAAAAAGTATACCTTGGAAATAAAGAGATGTGAACCCTTAAATTAAAAAATAAAAGTGTCTTTGTAATTTGTATTTACCCCATCCTAACAATTACTGTGCAAATATTTTGAGAAGTTGTGGGCAAACAGTCAAGATTTGCATGAGACTGAAGCCATTTTAAGTAAAATATAAACCTAAGCATCAATTTTTTATGGTTGCATATACTAGTCTGCAATGATTTGTTCAGCATGCACTGAAAAGGAAATATGTAATCTTCAAGTTAATTTGAAAAAGACATTGTGGCAGGGGGTCGGGGGTGTAAAAATACCAGGCAGAAAGGATTTTTTTTTTTTTTAAATCATCATTTGTGTTGGATGAAGCTGAAAGCTGCCAGATAGCTTCTTTTCGACAGCTTGGAGTTACTGTTGGGAACAGATCCATGTATGGAAGCAAAAGCAGAAAAGCACAGATAAGCTGAGATCCAGCTATGCAAACCATGTTTAGAGACACTTAAAGGACAAGCTCCTTTCTTTCGGGTAAATTTAGAGAAGCTATCGTACAAGGTCCTTTTTCCATTCAGCCTGACACACAGCTACTGAGACTTGACAGCGGTAAGTGAAAAGCAATGCAAGTGTTTTCTGTGAATATATAGCTTCGACTTTGGGTTTCCCTGATCTCCTAAGGAAAGCCGTGCACCTGGGGCTGTGGGGTGTCTGAAGAGAGATTTTGGTTGGGATCTCTGAAGGAGAGGTACTGAGTTGAACAGGATTGCAGCTAGAGAAACAAACTTTGACTGACCGAAAGAGAAATGTTGCAAAATTAGCATTTTATCACTGATCATCTGCTATTTGGGCTTTATGAATTGACTGATGTTAAACCTTCAGCATGATAGGGCCTTGAGAGCATGCTGTTATTTTTGAGTGTCTGCCTCTTTTCTGTATCTATGTATCAAATATATAAAAATAGTGTGCGTTTTTTTTCTGTGCTTTTGAATGTCCTACTTTCATTTTGAGAAATGCATCTCATTTAATGGTGTGGGTTGAGCTGAGTGGACATTAGGAAGAACTGGTTTGTAAACGACTTGTATTTCTTGGCACTCAAAGGCAATTTCTCAATGTTTCTCTGTAAATAGGAGGTTGATTACATCCTGTGCAAAGATTTTCATATGGTTTTAACCATGAAAGTCAACCCCCCAAAAAACAGCTGGATCCATTATTGTGTTAACCTCTCTCTTGGAGTGAATATTTCAGGAGCATAAAGCTCTGTAGAAATGGTTTTCCTTTAAACCATATCTATTTAACATTAAATTACATTAGTAGAATAGCCTGTGCATTGCCAAAAAGCAGATATGTACCTTGGTCATCAATTAATGTGTTCTATAGAGAGAAAGCATTTGATTAAACTGGATGTAAAAGGGTTTTGCATCCTTAGTCTAAAATCTTGTTTATTTTGCATCCTATGATTAAATCATGTTATTGTCACAAGGCTACAAAACAGGGTTTCTGGGTCAGTTTAGGTGTTATAATGAGATATTCAGACTCCTGCTACAAATAAGTAAAGAAGCGTTTTCATTTTTCAGGTGGCCAATAGATTGGAAAAACAATAAGTCATCTTAAGTAAAATTATATGGAAAGAACTGAAAAATAATATCATAAACATTACTGAAAATAATATACTCCCAAGGTTGCACTGCGAGATGAGGGAAAATATTGATCATTACACCCTAATGTCTTGAATATTTTTGTTCACAAACAGAATTGTTATTTTTCCTTGAATTTATTTAATCCTCACCTGCACTAATATTATATATATATATATATATAATGGACATTTATTAGTGACTCCATAGTTAAAAGGGTGTTCTGAAAAGGGCTTAATATGGGGCATGAATTCCTGTTTTTTCACTACATTTCACTGACCTTTCAATGTTAAATTTCGCATCGTCTAGATTTTCCTTCCTTCTGAATGTTCTGTGCTGTTTTTTGTTTGTTTCTTTTCACGTTTAATAGGAAGTGTTTGAAATTGGGTTGTGGATGAAATGTGACCGTGGCAGTCCAACACTTTTTTGTTCACTGATGTTTTTTAAAAAATATTTATAGAAGAGTTGGTGGAGAGATTAATCTTGAGGAGATTTAAAGCAATGGGTAATTTTTTTAAAATAGATATATTTGGATTGAGGATCATTTTTAGCTATTATTCACCGAAAATGGATGTTTATTCTCCATTGTACACTTAAAACACTTTCAGTCAGTGCCTACACTTTTCTGCCAGATTTTATCCTTTAACAGAAGGTTTTACGTGCAGCTGCTGATGGATAAAATCCTTTCCCTGGTCCTCTAGGAATATGAATCGTCTATTGCTCCCTTTAGCAAACTGCCCCATTGCAACACAACAAAGCACTACGCTAAAGATCCACAACTAAGCACTTGGAGGAAATTGTTTGGAAAGGGGTGTGCTTGGGAAAGGAGTACTACATAGGTACTGTTCGGTGGCTTAATTTTTCATCTCCTTGTTTTGTGTCTAGTAGCAATCTTAACTGTTCTACAGTTTTTATAACTATAGACAAAGACACAGATAGACACACAGATAGAGGAAAATGAAGATGCATCTGTGATCCTGCTAAATTATGGGACTAAAGGTCTCAAACGTCTAGTTGGAAACCCAAACTCATGCCAGACTCTGCTGGCATTGGCTCTGAAAAGTTAAATTGAACCAGCAGAGATTTGCACAAAATAATTTGGATCCTGAGAATTTTTTCTCCTGGATCCTGAAATGGTGAGCAAAACTATTCTCTTCCATAGATTTCCGGGCCAGAAAGGATTGCTGTGAGCACCGAGTCCCCCTACCCAAGTAGTGCAGGCCACTGGTTCTTGCAGCAAGCCCATGATTTCTGTCTGAGCTAGATGGAAAGTCACGCCGTGTTTGCAGTTGAGTGTTGGGCTGTACCATTGTGTTGTAATGAACCTCATTCCCGCAGGACACACATTACACAGAAGGCAAACAAGCCTCTCTAAGCCTTTGTCAGTCCCTTGTAAGCCCCGGGAAGGCTCGAAAAGCCCTGGGCAGAGAGTGCAGTTCCAATCCCCAACTTAGGTCTAAGCTCACCTTTGCTACAGTGGGTTCAAATCCTGCTCCAGGGGAGCACCGCACAGAAATCAAGATAGGTGGGAGAAAAAATAACAGCAGCTTTGCCCAGCTTCAACCAGAGCTTAGCGTGCTTTCACTGCACAGCCTGTCAGCGGGTCCATAGCAGGAGGTTGTGAAATAGCACACAAACAATTTCATAGATGCCGGTGGTGGCTGAACTCTAGGGTGACCAGATGTCCCAATTTTATAGGGACAGTCCCGATATTTGGGGCTTTTTCTTATATAGGCTCCTATTACCCCCCCACCCCATCCCAATTTTTCACACTTGCTATCTGGGCACCCTACTGAGGTCTCAAGGGTGGCTTGGGAAGGCTGCCTGTGCCAGTGAGTGCTAGTTAAGTGCACCACGAGGCAGTGCAGCCTAGTGGATAGAACACCAGACTGGAGTCAAGAGAACTTGATTCTGACACTGACTTCCTGAGTGACCTTGGGCAAATCACTTCCCCATCTTGGTCTCTTTCCCCACCACCCTCTTATCTGCCCGTTGAGTTTGTCAGCTCTCTGGAGTGGGGACTGTCTCCTCCTAGTGTGTGTGCACAGCACTGGCAGAAAGCTGCCGAGAGCTCCGCTGGCAGCACCAGACCCTAACGTAATAGAAATAGCAACAGAAAAGTCCGCTAATGCCTAGTAGCCAGGATCCGACTCATGATTTTAGGTGCCGCAGGGTTTGGCTGAGACGCCTTAAAGGGTAGCGGGGTTCACTACTCACCGTTGGCGCGCGCCTCATGGCTCATCTGGAGATTAGGTCATTGTTGGTCAGACACCCCTGGCTGCGGTCGCCCAGCCTGTCGTCTCAGCCTCACCCTCCAGGGTCCTCGTCTTCGTTGTAGCTTGGCTGCTCGCTCTTTGGGGCTTGGCTCTCTATCAGTGTCTCTCAGGACAAGCTGTCCCTCTGCCGGTCCAGCAGCCCCCCAGCCTACGTCCAAAGCTGTGCCATTTCCCCAGCGGCTGGCAGAGGCACCCGGCCTACTGTCTTCTCTGGTTTCCAGCCGGGGGACCCTGTGCTCCACAACTGGGCTCTACTTACTCCCAGACCTTGTACCTGCCTGGGCTCTGTCCTACCCTCCTTCCATCTGCCAGCATATCCGAGCTTCCTCCACTCCCCAGAGCTCCTTCCCCTTTGGCTTCTTGCCAGGGCCGGGAACCTCCAGCACAACTCCCGCCTCTCCGGAAGTGACTGCGGCCTACTTCCTCCTGCTACCCACTTCTGTTCTCAGCTCCTTAGTGTTATAGAAGCCCCACCCGTGCCTGCCCAGGTGAGCGTCACCCTTAATTAAACATTACTGAGCCCTGGCTCCCCTCCGGTGCAGCCGGTGTGGTTAATTGGCCCATCTAGCCACCTTAACCCCATCAGCATTTGGGGGAGGGGGTGGGCCCCCCACTAGCACCACAGGGCCTGATTTTCACAGGCGGGGGCTCAGCACTGACACTCCAGCCCAGTCCCAGGTTGCCGGTGGCGCCATGGAGCAAGGCCCATGCTGAGAAGAGGCCCCGGCCTGCTCCGCTTGCCCTGCGTCCCAAGACCCCCTGGCTCCTCCCTGCCCATCACTTGCTCCTCTCGGTCTGGCCAAGGGCTCCTCTCCGCCCCCTGGCCCCACCCGTCGGCTCCTCTCCGCCCCCGGCCCCCCCCCTCCGCCTCCCCCCCCCCCCCGGCCCCACCCGTCGGCACCTCTCCGCCCCCGGCCCCACCCGTCGGCACCTCTCCGCCCCCTGGCCCCACCCGTCGGCTCCTCTCCGCCCCCTGGCTAGAGCCCAGTGCCCCTCCGGCTCCGGGCAGTCTGTGCTTCCCACCCCCTGTGGGGCCCCGCCTGTCTCCCCAGAGCTGAGCGCCTGGGATGGTGCAGAAGCCTGGCCAGGCTCGGTCAGTTTGGGGGGAGGAAGGACAGTGGGGGGCTTGGCTGGGCCCCTCCAGGCAAGCGGGGCCTGAGGGAGCTCGGCCGGGGCAGGCCCTGGCCTGGCTGATCGCACCGCTCCTGAAGGGACAGAGGAATTCCAGGCCCAGGACCGGCCCTGGCTGCACTGCCGGCTCAGCCCAGCAGACACCGTCATCTCCCAGCAGGGCCGGTGAGTGCGGCCAGGAGGCAGGGCGTGGGGGAATGGGTCTGTGGGGCGTCTGGGGTGGGTGCTGGGCTGTGAGGGGGCAGGGAAGGTGTGTGTGTTGGGGCACTAGGGAGTGGGGGTTTCTGTGGGGGGTGCTGGGCAGTTGTGGTGGGGCTGTGGGCAGGGGGGTGCTGGGCAGCGGTGGTGGTGTGCAGGGTGCTGTGCATTTGTGGAGGAAGCCAGTGGGGAGGGCACTGGGTATAGCAGGTCCAGATGGGCTCTTGCCATAGGGAGTTGGGGGGTGTTCGTGTTGGGTGGGGGGGCTGTGTAGCACGGCATGGGCCTGCCCCCGAGGGGAAGAGGCACGCTGGCAGCACAGGGCCAGGCAGGCCAGTGTGTGTCTGATAACTGCTGGTTTGTAAATGGTGCCCTGCACTGGGCTGGGCGGAGCGGGGCCGACCCTGCCATGCCATGCCTCATTGATTCTGGCTGGCCCCTCGCTCTGGGGACTGACCTTCCCTGTGTCATGCACCATTGCCCCCCGGGGGGGGGGCCCACAGATATGTTTGGAGCCAGGCCCACAAAAGGTTAATCCAGCCCTGGTCCAGCCCCACGTAAGTGTAGCACCAAATATCATTTGTCTCTCTTGAAAATCTTGGCCTGCATGGCTGGAACGCCTCAGCTCGGCTGTGTCCGGTGGGATTTTCCAACGTGCCTATGTGAGTTAGGAGTGCTGTCAATGGGACTTGTGCACCTAAATCACTGAGGCTCTTGCAAAAATCTCAACCATTGTTTAAACTCGTGTGACGATTTGTTTACATTAGCCATATGGAGCTGGTCCCTTTGTTCATGCAAACTGCACAGTCTGCTGTGGAATGGGGGAGATACAGGATTCACAGCTTCCAGGGCAGATGGGACCATTGTGATCCTCTAGTCTGACCTCCTGCATAACGCAGGACAGAGAACTAGCCTGAGCATGATGACATCATGGCAGCCTAGGCGACTGCATCCTTTAAACAAACACACAACAGCATGAAACCGTTGCAAGAGAATTTGACAAACTGAGGCTGGTTTAAAGCAATCCCAATTCTTCCCCTTACCCTTCAGATGAATAAAATATTTATAGCCTAAATCCTGGATAAAGAGTTTGAAAACGTTCTCGTTTTCCTTTCAAAAGCCAGAGAATAGTTTGCACAGATTCAGATATATCTCTATGGACAAATCCATTCCTCAGCTGAGATCTTTGTACATCCTCTGTCCAGGTTTTGGATTTTTTCCTGTTCTACATAGGTTCTTATATTGCCCCCATCACTGTGTTAGCTGAGCACTTTCCAAACATGCATTAAGTGATATGACTAACACCCATCACATGTGGTGCATTTTTCCTTTCCCCAGGGACAAGTGTGTGCAGTGGAAGGTTAGGGGATTTTATTTAATATCCATGCTGCTCTGTGTTTATGTTAGAGACAGAGGTAAAGAAATACTCCTGGCATGTGGAACAGAGGCGGGTGAGGTTAGTGATGGTGCTTAGTTCTTGGGGAAGTTGGTTCCACAGCCTCCAAGAAAGTGCTGTCTCCTGCACAGATGAGCTAGGCAGCCCTTTTCGAGTTGTCTTAACTTTAGCTGAAGTGCAACAGTCCTAAAAGCTGGGGAGATGAGAGAAGGGGGTTGGAACTACTTAATTGAACACAGCCAGTTTTCCCAAAAGAATAACAAAGTAGGAGAGCTCAGATTTGCAATGTGTAACATCTAGATGTAAATGAGGCACTTGGCATTCCAAAAGAGATGCAATGCATAGATGACAGTATGAGCTGTTTGCCGTCTGTTCTGTTTAGTGCCAAGTGTATTCCCAGTGTGTGCTAAGCGTGTGTGGCTGTCATGGTGGCCTTCCTTTAAATAAAAGTAAAGTACCTGATGTTTATTTGTTTTAGAGAAATTTTCCCATCCTCTGTATATTCCCCTATTATAGTTTGGATCACATAGAACAGAGCAGACTTGTCATGCTTTAGAGTATGTATTTAAGTTTTTCCACATGAATTGAGTGTACCGTTGGGTGTGGTGGCACTTACCTGTAATCCCAGCTACTTGGGTAACTGAGGTTGGTGGATTGTTCTAGGGTTCTAGGCTGCAGTGCGCTATGCCAATTGGGTGTCTGGTGCCACTGACAGCCTGGCCAGCGGGTGGCTGAAGGACTGGCTAGAGCAACACAAATGATCAGCGTGCTCTCTGTGAGGGCTGAGGGACTGATTGATCAAGGTGAATGTGTACTGTGCTACTGCAGAAGGCCAGACCTGCACCAAGGGAAGTTTAGGTGAGATATTAGGAAAACCACTCTAACTCTCAGGGTTGTTAAGCTCTGGAACAGGCTTCCAAGGGGGGCTGTGCATTCCCCATCACTGGAGGTGTTTAAGAACCGGTTGGACTAACCCCTGTCAGGGAGGCTCTAGGTTTACTTGGTCCTGCATCTGTGCAGAGGTCTGGAGTTGATGACCTCTTGAGGGCCCTACAGTTCTATGATTCTCAGCTAATATAAATCAGCCCAGGTCACTAGTCAGTTTTGAAATTCTGCAGAGGGCCTGACCCTGAATTCCTACCCTAATGCACTGAGGAACGATCTGACCAGTGTGGAAGCACCTCGATGCTGCATGTTGATATGGGTTACAGAGCAAAGGTTTTCATAAAAGAATCCCAGGGAGCAACGTGTGATAGAGTAGTTGGAAAGGCCTTGCATGACTTGGCCCAGGGGCAGTTCCCTGGGCTGCCATTCAGGAGTCTAGATTTTGCCCATCCACAATCCT
The DNA here is from genome assembly GCF_013100865.1 of Trachemys scripta elegans. Lineage (NCBI taxonomy): Eukaryota > Metazoa > Chordata > Testudines > Emydidae > Trachemys > Trachemys scripta. Next base: position 1,309,879 of record NC_048300.1, on the reverse strand, counting down.
GGACTTTAGAGTGCTCAGCCCTTCTAACTGCTCTGTATCTGGCCCCATCGCAGTATAATCTGAGTGCCTCACAACCTGTAAAGCATTTATCCTCACAACACCCCTGGGAAGTAGGTCGGTGCTATTACCCCATTATTCAGAGGGGGAACTGAGCCATAAAGAGAATAAGTGACTTGCCCAAGGTCACATGGCCAGTCTGTGGCAGAGGACAGAATTGAACTCACATCTCCCAGCACTAGGCTAAGTTGCTGACCATTGGACCATCCTTTCTCCTTTGGGCTCAGGGCCATTTTTGCATGGCTGAAGAGTGACCCTACTAGCTGAGTAACATCTGGGTCAACAACCTCAGAAGGGAAGTGTAGCCCCAAAATTCTGTCCATCAATGCAGAGTCCTATGGTTGGGGTTGACGGAAGGGGGAATAGAATCCTTGTATCCCAAATTCAGCATTAATTGTCGCTCACGCTTTTTAAAAAACTTCAGTTTTATTTAAAAAAAGTTGGTTCAGCCCCAAGAATTTGAATCTCCAGGGCACTACCAGGTGTTAAGGTAGGTAATTTCAGGGCATGGATGTATCTGCGGGGAATCTGTAGTCTTGCAGTATATTGCAGATGGACACTGACAAAGAATCAGAGGGGTAGCCGTGTTAGTCTGAATCTGTAAAAAGCAACAGAGGGTCCTGTGGCACCTTTGAGACTAACAGAAGTATTGGGAGCATAAGCTTTCGTGGATAAGAACCTCACTTCTTCAGATGCAAGTAATGGAAATCTCTAGAGGCAGGTATATATCAGTGTGGAGATAACGAGGTTAGTTCAATCAGGGAGGGTGAGGTGCTCTGCTAGCAGTTGAGGTGTGAACACCAAGGGAGGAGAAACTGTTTCTGTAGTTGGATAGCCATTCACAGTCTTTGTTTAATCCTGATCTGATGGTGTCAAATTTGCAAATGAACTGGAGCTCAGCAGTTTCTCTTTGGAGTCTGGTCCTGAAGTTTTTTTGCTGTAAGATGGCAACCTTTACATCTGCTATTGTGTGGCCAGGGAGGTTGAAGTGTTCTCCTACAGGTTTTTGTATATTGCCATTCCTGATATCTGACTTGTGTCCATTTATCCTCTTGCGTAGTGACTGTCCAGTTTGGCCAATGTACATAGCAGAGGGGCATTGCTGGCATATGATGGCATATATAACATTAGTGGACGTGCAGGTGAATGAGCCGGTGATGTTGTAGCTGATCTGGTTAGGTCCAGTGATGGTGTTGCTGGTGTAGATATGTGGGCAGAGTTGGCATCGAGGTTTGTTGCATGGGTTGGTTCCTGAGTTAGAGTTGTTATGGTGCGGTGCGTGGTTGCTGGTGAGAATATGCTTAAGGTTGGCAGGTTGTCTGTGGGCGAGGACTGGCCTGCCTCCCAAGGTCTGTGAAAGTGAGGGATCATTGTCCAGGATGGGTTGTAGATCACTGATGATGCGTTGGAGAGGTTTAAGCTGAGGACTGTAGGTGATGGCCAGTGGAGTTCTGTTGGTTTCTCTTCTGGGCCTGTCTTGTAGCAGGAGGCTTCTGGGTACACGTCTGGCTCTGTTGATTTGTTTCTTTATTTCCTTGTGTGGGTATCGTAGTTTTGAGAATGCTTGGTGAAGATCTTGTAGGTGTTGGTCTCTGTCTGAGGGGTTGGAGCAGATGCGATTGTACCTCAGTGCTTGGCTGTAGACGATGGATCGTGTGGTGTGACCGGGGTGGAAGCTGGAGGCATGAAGGTAGGCGTAGCGGTCGGTGGGTTTTCGGTATAGGGTGGTGTTAATGTGGCCATCGCTTATTTGTACGGTGGTGTCCAGGAAGTGGACCTCCCGTGTAGATTGGTCCAGGCTGAGGTTGATGGTGGGGTGGAAGCTGTTGAAAGCATGGTGGAATTCTTCCAGGGCCTCCTTCCCATGGGTCCAGATGATGAAGATGTCATCAATATAGCGTAGGTAGAGAAGGGGCATGAGTGGACGGGAGCTGAGGAAGCGTTGTTCCAGGTCAGCCATAAAAATGTTGGCATATTGTGGGGCCATGCGGGTGCCCATAGCGGTGCCACTAGTCTGGAGGTATATATTGTCACCAAATTTGAAATAATTGTGCGTGAGGATAAAGTCACAGAGCTCAGCAATAAGTTGTGCTGTGTCATCATCAGGGATACTGTTCCTGACTGACAAAGAAAGCATTCTCTGGATTCCATACTTCTAGGAGCGGACATCCTAGAGGGTGGCCAACCAATGGTTCTTCAACCTGTCCCTCATCCCTACAACCAGGGCCTAAGGTCTGCACAGTCCCACACCTGGCGGTTACCCTGGGCTGCTTCCTATGTTGCCTCTGTCAGTCTCCTTCTCCACCCTCCTCTGGGTGTGCCCTTCCCACAGGGCCAAGCTGCCTTCTCTCCCTGGCCTCAGAGAGTGACTCCTCCCTGCAGGCCCTTTCTGCCCTCAGCAACCTGGCTCTATACCAGCCCCACCTCTTCCTATCCAGGTGAGCATCATCCTTTAATCAACCCTCATTGCTCCCTGGCTCCTCCTCCAGGTGCAGCCTACAAGGCTAATTGGCCCACCTAGCCAGCCTCACCCATTCAGGGCTGGGGTGAGGTGAACACCCCAGCAGAAGGCTCTTTGGTTTTGAGTTACACACACATTGCAGAGAGAAGGTAATACGCTGTCCCTGTATGGCACAGTACAGGCGGCTCTGTGTGTCTTTAACCCAGAAAAGTTACAAACTGGAGGGAATTCTAAGAAGAGCAACACAAATGACGAAGGGCCCACAGAGGACGCCTGATACAGAAAGATTTTCAAAAAGTAAAACGTGTGTCGCGAGGCTTATAGGTGACTAATATTGTCTTTAAGGAGTAAAAAGGGACAAACACCAAGAAGAGAGAGGAATCTGCTTAGAGTGTAAATTCTTTATTATAAGTTAGTACAGTGGGGCCCTGGCCTCTAGGTAGAACTGGGAGTCGGGAATATAACTAGAAGCAGAGGGAGGAAATTTAGACTAGATGAAGAACATTTCCCTAAGAATGAGGCCGTTTAGACTGGAATGGTCTCCCAGGGGAGGTAGTGGGACCTCCTCCACTTGGATTATTTTGAAGTCCTTAAGAATACGCTGCAGAGAACAATCTCACATTGGCAATAGGTCCTCTCTCTCTCCAGTCACTATGGTGCTTTCAGATTGCTCACTCTGTTCAGGAGCCTTTGCATTCGCAGCTAATGCTTTTCTTGGAAACGGCAGAGATTTCTTCTGCGTGACGTGCATCTGGTTGTCTGTGCTCCACAGAAATAAGGCTTTCTCCTGGAGTTAGCAAATCAGTCACCAGTGACATCATCCTCCACCGCTTCCTGCTCTTCTACAAAGTTGTCCTTACTTTCATTGGAACTTTTATTTGGCTTGTTTTCCTTTCTTCTCAGATAAGCAAAAGCAGGCACTTGGAAGGAGACACAAAAGTGGGGATATAACAGTGTTCTGTAAGGCCAGGAATGGCGCCAGCTATATTGCTTCCAGTTTCTCATCTCGCCCCCCTGGGGCCTGTTGAATTACCCTCAGAGACCTCCACTTGTGGAACCGTCCCCTTGCAATCTTACCCGCGCTCCGGCCCCGGGCCGTGCATCCCAGCTAGCATCCTTCTCCTGGAATAGCACCAGACAGGGCTCCCGGCAGAGGCTGTCAGTCTGCTGCTGAGTAACTAGAGGGTTGACTGGCGAAAGAGAAGCTTTTCCTGCCTCTCTGCTAGACGGAGCTGCCACATTAACAGTAACAGCACGTCCGGCCTGGGCGCAGGAGGCTAGGATCGGGAATGCAAAGCAAGGCCCCATCATGGCAGTGCCAAGTGTCAGGGCTGGCGGCCGCGCTGGTGATGCCCCAGAGGAAGAAGTCACTGGCACCCCACTTACCCAAACAAGCTGGCAAAAAGATTGGCAATCGTTAACTATGATACAAAATAATGAATTGCCCTGGGAGGCCCCCCTAAACCGCAGGCTAGAGTCAGCAAAACAGCCACATTCCAAGCCCTGAAGCTTTGTGTGTGTGTGAGTGTACATGTGTGTGTCCGTGTGACTGTGCACATGTCAGTGTGTGTGCATGCATGTATGTGTATATGTCTGCGTGTGTGCATCTCATTATGTGTGTGTGTCTCTGTGCGTGTCCACATGCACGTCTGTGTGTGTGTGTGTGTGTGTGAGAATATGTGTGCGTGCGTACATGTCTCTGTGTGTCAATGCACATGAGTGTTGGTGTACATCTGTGTGTGTGAATACGTGTGTGTTCATGTCTCTGTGTGTTAATGCACATGTATGTCAGTGTATGTCTCTGTGTGTGCATGTCTCTGTTTGTTTGCCTTTCCCTTCCTTTTCTTTCCCATCATTCTCTTCTCTCCTGCTCTCTGTTTCCCACCCAGCTGCATTTTTCCTCTCCCTAATTTGTTTTTTCCTTGGTGCCCTTTCCTATTCTACCCTCTTCCCTTGGCTTTCTCCCCTTCCCCTCCCATCTCACCTCCCTCTCCACATCTCTCCCCCACCTCTCTCGCCCTGATGCCTACCCCCTCCCACCACCCTATCTCCCTCCCTGAGTTGCTGGCTCCACGGTTATTCCCCTCACCCTCAGAGTGTTCTCCTTTGTCTATTTCCCCAGACTCTCACACTGGTCCCAACTCCATGGGTCCTGGATTCTTTCCCCCATTGGCTGCCTCTTCCAGTCCGTTTCTGCCTCTACTCCCTACTGAGGTTTTTTCTTCCCACTCCTGCTCACCCCCCCACTCTTTCCTTCTGCACATTCCAGGTTTCCCCACTGAAGATCTTTCCCCTTTACCCCAAATTGTGGATGACAGAGGGGGGAAGCTCTGGAACATTCCCCTGAATCCCTCACCCTACCAGGATGATGGGAGGTCACTTAGGGAAGAGCATCAAAATCAACCGGGAGCTGGGGGGGCTGATTTGTGAGGAAGGATTCAAAGGGTTAATAATGACTTTGGTGTCAACTGACTAAATGAGGAGTAAGGGGGTGGGCGGGCCATGCGCAGGAGTCTGCCAGTGCCTGTAGGGCATGAACCCCAAGGAGGTATGAGGAGCTGTTGGGGGGTGTGTGGGGCATGGAGCTATAACTACTGACTGGAACAACTGGATGAAAGGAAGAAGAGAACACATATCTTCTGGTGATCAGGAATTTCACGATTAAAGTTTGTAAACCCACCACTTTATCCTCCTTTAAACCCCCACTCCCAAAGCCCTCCTCTGCCCAACACCTCAGTCCCGTCTGGCGCTGGTAGGTAAATGGCCTAACACCGCGACTGTGAGATCTCAGGGTAGGGGGTCTCTTTGTTATTTGTCTGGATAGCACCCACTACAATGGGGCCTTGATCCCTGATGGGGGTTCCTAGATGCTACCATGATGCAAATAGCCTGTAGAGAAATCTCCCAAAGGAACTGGGTGGAAGCTCTAACGCTTGGGGCTTATAACGCGAGAGGGAACAAAGTGCTCACCTCGGGCAGGTTCTGCTTGAGCAGGGAGATGACACAGCTACTCTAAGGGTCTTTCCACTCCCTATCTTGGTCTTTCTAGGGCCGGGGCCCATTATAGGGATCCTGACTCCTGGCAGTCAGTGGCTGGCTTTGGGTTTATAGCCTTACTTCTGTGTCTACCAATGGTGGCTACTTCTAAGCTTGCTGTTTGTGTCATGGTTTGGCAAGAATGACATTAGGAATTCCCGATGTTACCTCTTCGGCATAAAGGAAAACTAAAAGTGAAGACCTTGTACTTCCAAGTTCAAGTCAGCAATCAACAGCTGGATTTGCTGTTAGTATGATGAGATTGCCAACACATACAAGTTAATAGTCATCGATGCAGACCCCAGGATGTTGGTGATCCTTGGCATTATCCTGTGATTTGGCCAGACATTTTACACTGCTGAGAAATGCACACAATGGAATATTTCTAACAATAACACTGGATGTGAATGACAAGTGTTTGTTTTACTCTGGACAGTAACTCGTTCCATATGGTCCTTTAAAACATGTTAAATGTTAAGTCATTTGGGCCCAAGAATTATTTTTTCAGGGTGACCTCCTGGGCTGTATAAATCTACTGGGTTTAGCCTGCTTGCTGAAGACTAGTTAATCGAAACAAGGTGCTGAAAGCGCCCCATCATCCCGGCACTCTGCCTGATTCAGGAGTAGGAAAGGCATTCTGGATTGCCCCGGCTCTAAGGGCTTCCCTCTCCTTCTGTTTCCCAGAATGATGATGTTTACTTCGCTGTGCTGCCATCTCTGACAGCCTTCAGAAGCAATCCATATGTGATATTAAGGTTCTGTCACAGGGGAGAATCTGTGACCTATTTGAAAAGCTAATGTAGTTTTAACTTCCAGCATTTATCTTCCTTGTGTACTTTCCCATGGTGCAGCAAAGTCAAATCACTGAGGAAACCTTATCATAAGCTCCCAGTCAATTTTCGTAGCTAGATCAACAGATGGCAGAGAAAGGAGTCGGATCTCCTTGGTATGTTAATTATTGGGTAAAAGACCTTAAACAGACAGTTATGCAGCTCTTAGAAGTACTAACAGAGAAGAAATGACACCATTGTCTTTCATTATTTTTCATACCTTTCCTCTAACACGAATAGTTTCATCAACATTTTTTTCTATAGTAAATGCATGAGATGTGAGAACTGTCACAAAGCCCGTGGGAAGCAGCTAACAGTCATTGTTAAGCTGAGACAAAGAATCCAATTTATCTCCAGTTGTTCTCTTTTGCAGCTTTCTGAAAGGCTCAGCACCCTGAACCACCAGGTTGGAGTACTGCACAGTATTCATATACCTTGCATTCATGTACTAATCTACATTCGGACTGAGCTACAGTATCTTCTGGGTGTGAATGCCTGAGACTTCCCCTGTGTTCAGAAATATTTTAGCCACTAGATTTTGAAAAATCCCCTTCCCATCCCCCGAAAACATCATACGATAAATAGGTGGAGCATTCAGCCTTTGAGTTTGGCCAATATGGCCTGAAATGAATGTATAAGATCAGCAGTAATCAGTGTCCTCAGAAAGGAATGAAACACCTTAATTATAACTTCATGCTCCCCTGACCAACATCTGCTACACTGCACATTTAACCTGTGCACGTATGCCAACCCTGATGCAGCTGAGGTTGTGTCTCACAGTGTGGGGAAGAGCAGTGTGTGTGTATGGGATGTTTCCTTGTCAGACAGAAGAAAGTTCCTTGTGGAAGTGCAGAGTCTGTCACTGGCAGTGGAAATATGCTGGGTGGGTATTAGGACATAGTAAAGAGATGTCCCATAACTTGCATTTCCATGCTCTTAAAAGTGGGGGACCTCACACTTAACCTTGATCCCTTTAAAATATAGGAGGTTTTAAAAAAAAATCTGGAATCTATTATGGATGTGTGGTCTCTGCAAAGGTGTATTTACATGCTGCTGAATGCTGCAAAGATTCCCTGCCCTCTGTTGGTAAGGTCTGAGAGCACAACTAAATATTGATTGATTTCGATTTCTAAAATTGTATGTGTACAACAGAAATTTTATCTGGCAATAAGTTTTATCCATTAGCTACCAGCTGGAGCACAATCTTTCAGTTATGACAAATAATGGCTTAAACTTACTCTAAATTTTAATTTATAAACACGGAAAAACCTTTTGCACCAGATCTCTTCAAGATTCCTCCCTCTACCATGGGGTAAATACAAAATGCCTTTTTTTTTTTTTACCAGAAAATGTCAGGCTTGCCATGGACAAATTTCAGACACAGCCCAATTTTGAACACTTCCTGTTAAATTTTTAACAAAAACTGTAAAGAATATTCAGAGGGCACAAAAATCAGCACTGTTTCACACTAGAAGACCAGCCAGATGTAAAGAAAAACAGGACTTGATGCCCCATTTTAAGCCCATTTCAGAACTCAACTTTAACAATGGAGACATAACCAAGAACCTCCATCATAAAAACAGAGTTTTTAAAAAGTTCTTACAATTCACTAGAATTTTTAATAAAGAATCTTGTAGTAACGTCAGTAGACCGGATTTTACGCAGATGTGTAAAATGGAAAAATATCAAACCCTATCCAGTGCCATATGTCATTCCTACTGCACTGCACATATGGTGGAGAAAGGGGCGCGGTTGTTCAGGAAAACTAAATAGCATCCATAATTTTTGCTATTACTAAATACTAATTCATATACTACTGTCATTGCTCATTATCTTAAGTTGAATGTTTCTGAAAAGTGTGAGCAAAATCCATATGCCTTTTTTTGAATTGTATTGGGGCGAAAAAAGGCATTTGTTTCCCTTTGCATAATTTTTTCCTCAACGTTTATGTTCTATGGACAAAATGGCTGATCACTTAGGGAGTGATTTTCCATGACAATGAAAAATATCTGACCCTGTCGATAAGGACATGCCAGATTTAAACCTTCCTATCTTTAAACATGCGGGTTTGTAGATCTCAAAGAATGCAACAAAACAAGACAGGTCTAAGACTCTGACCTTAGTAATTATGATGTTTTGCAAGTACAAACTTCCTAAGATCATCTTGATTCACTATTTCAATATTAGTCTCTGTAGTGAATTTTATTTGCCAAATGTTGCTTTTTTTTTGCCCATGTCTTATCTGCCAACTCAGACTTTTATTAATTCTTCCTTGCTTGAAGAAACTTCAGTCCAGATTGTTTGCCACATACTTATTTTGGCCCAATCCTGTGAAAACTGGAGCACATGCTAAACTTTGCCTACAAGAGTAGTCCCTCTGGCACCAAATCAAGTTAAGCACATGCATTGTTATTGTAGGAGTGGCCAGGAGGAGTTGTAGCAGTGAATATATCCATGATGGTTCACTTTTAGTTATTCCCAGTGTGTAATTGGTCACCTGAATCACATGGTGTTGTTTCTACTCCCTGACTGGGTGCGTGGGGAAATGGAAGATGTCAAGCTGGCCTGGCAAACACCACGTCTGGCACAAAACCACATCCCAGCACAAATTCCTATGAGCATTTGCAAGATGTTTGCTTTCCATCAGCATTCCAGTGAACTAAAAATGGAGCAATGGCAATTGACAGCAGCTGAGGATCTGCCCCAAACACTCCCAAAGGCTCGTTCATGAAGGATCCACAGGCTGAAGAATTATTCACTGATGAAATTTGCCAGGCATGTCAAACAGCCCCGAAATGAGAGAGCTGTGAAGTCCGTTTGAAGACAGCTAACCCTCCTGACAATCCGCAGTTAGGTTCCATCCCCTGCTTCAACTTGTAGCTAGACATCTTCTCCTTCCCCCATCCACGGACATTTCTCCACTGCCCAGCTCCCACTACTCTCCCCACTCTTCTGAGCCGAGTCCTGGGCCCAGACCTACAGCAGGGGCTATTTCTTCAGCTTACTAACAGGCTTTCTTTTAATTGACCCTGCTAGTCACAACTGTGTCTATCGTGCTACAGCGCAGTGAGCACTGGACCAAGATCCTCGCCATCAAATATAATAACGACACATAGCTCTCCTCAGCCATAGATCTCAAAGTGCTTTACAAAGGAGGTCAGGATCATTATCACCATTTATAGCTGGGGAAACTGAGGCATGGAAAGGAACAAGCATGTTGCCCAAGTTCAACCAGCGGCTCAGAGCCAGGACTAGAATGCAGGTCTCCTGAGTCCTAATCCAGTTTGCTATCCACTAGGCCACACTGGCTTGGTGGCTCTAGAACCAAAGCTTTCACTGTGCCTGCTGCAGTGCTGTGCACACAGGTTTGCAGTGCAGCAAGGTGGGAACTGTCAACACTGGAACCTTCACATAGTGAGTGAAGTGTTACAACCTCGCAGCTGATCATTTTAGCAGAAACATCCAGCTAATGTGTGGGCACCACATGGCTCCAGGTGGTGGGAGTGCGTGGGAGTCAGAGCTGGGAGAGGGCTTGGGTAGGTGAATGGGATGTATGTGGCGGAGAGGGGTTGAGTGAAAGAGGCTTGTGGGGAAGGGACGTTCATGCCCCTGCCCCCATCAGACTTGCTCAGTCCCTTGCCCTATACAGTCGTATGACTCCCCACACACTAGCCCAATGGATCCACCAGTAAAACTCTGCTTCTCCCATGCCCTCCAACCCAGTGCCTCATCCCCCACAGCCCTTACCCCAGGCAGTGCTGCCCCCCACCCCATACTTTGTGTCAGTTTGAGATGGGGGGGAATATGGAGGGAGCAGGCTGTGGGGGGAACGGGGAGGGAGCCAGGCTGTGGTGGAGCACTGAGGCAGCAAAGAGGGAGCCTGTGAATGCACTGCCCCCTGCTCAGCTCAGCTCCACCTCCCTCCACTGCACCCTTAGAAACTCAGCGACAGCCTAATCCCTGGCCTGACTCCCGCCAACGTACAATAAGCAGGAAATTGCTCCCCCACATGAGGAGCTGGAACCCTTCAGGAAAGAACAACGAGATCGTGTGGGGAACAGAAACTCATGGCAGAGATGCTGGAGCTTGCACAATCTGCAGTAGGAAACAACCACCGCATGCTGCACAGAGCACAGATGGGGCTTGGTTTGCCAGGGAAATATAGCAGAGTGTGGCCAGTTCCTACGACTTCATCACGAGTCTCAAAATCTTTGGTGTGCTCCTTAAAGCCCCAGCTCCTGGAGTGAGGGGAGTAGGTGAGGATCTCAACTTTCATTTGAAATATAAGTGACATTTCTGCCCCTCGTGGCTGCAGAGGAAAGCTCAGAAATGAGACCCCTAAAGGCTTAAAAGCCAGAGAGCGAATAAACAGAAACCCTCTTTTTTTTAACATGAATTCTAAGGTAACCTAATGATTTTGAGACTGGACTCCCTCTTTCTGAATGCCTAGGGTGGGCTGTACTGCTCCTCACACCCACTCAGTGCAGACCTCTGTCCCCCACTAGTGGGGGCTGGGTCATAGATCGATGTGGCCGTGGCGAACAGTGCTGGGCCTTTACTTACGGCACTGTCAGCTCATGCTTATTGAGCCAGTTGTTGCAGGTTCTATACCTATTCCTAGTGCCTCACCTGGGGTCATAAATCCAGGAACAAGGAGGACATCTTCTAACACTGTGCTCCCACCAGCAGCTGCTCTCATGCTCAGACTGATGTCTACAGCTGACTCGTTATAGTCCTAATACACATTTTTACATCACGTATGTAGCTCATATGGTGAGGCAGACAGTTTTGCCAGACACTCTTGAGCCAACAGTGAGATGCACTAGATAATAGAAGATTTTAATAGATGACTTGGGGGGGTTCCATGAAACAAATGGCACATGATTATCTTAGCTGACTTTAAACCATTGCAAAATAAAACCCAGAGGTCCATAAAGAAATCACCTCCAAGCCAGAAGAGAGCCTGAAACTCAGGAAGGAGAATTCACAGGCATGTGAAGTAAAGCAGAAGTTGAAAGTTGATTTCAGTCTTGTACACAATGCAGTTTCATTTCTCAGAAAACATCTACCGTGTGTTCTTCATGCTCTGCTTCAGTCTGTTTTCTTTGTTTCTCTATTTTTAAATTATAATAATTCACAGAACCTCGGCAGCATTTATTGCCTCGTCACTGATTGACTGCTTTGCCTGCTACGCATGACTTATCTGTTTTATTGCACAGCACAGGGAAGAGAAATATGAGTGGTTCATAAATCTTTGAAATATCTCAGACGTTCCTACAGAATTCGAGGCCTGCACAGCTAGGGAGCCAGCCCCTGCTCCAGTCAGTTTACAGTCTAAAGAGTCAAGACAGCAAAGGGTAGAAGAAATGGGCTGTTATTGTCCTGATTTTGCAGCTAGGACATCGAGGCACCCAGCCTTCTTGAGTCTCCCTCTCATGCTAATCGTCTGTCCACATGTTGCTCTTTTATGTCAGTCCCCTGCTTCTCCTGATGTGGAAGGCCTGTAGGACTGGGCTAAACAGCACATCCCTATCCATGGTGACAGGTTTCAGACCTTATTAATCTGTATCTGCAAAACCAACGAGGAGTCCTTGTGGCACCTTAGAGACTAACACATTTATTTGGGCATAAGCTTTTGTGGGCTAAAACCCACTTCATCCCACGAAAGCTTGTGCCCAAATAAATTCGTTAGTCTCTAAGATGTCACGAGGACTCCTTGTTGTTTTTATCCCCATCCATGTTTCCACTGCAGCAGTCCCCTGGGGCAGGGACCTGGCTGGGCCCCACGGGGGCAGGTGCTGAGCAAACCATTTCCCTGACGCAGCTCTAACACAAACAGGCTCCAAAGAGCTCTCAGCTAAGGGAGACAAGCAAGGCCTGAAGCATGTGGGAAGAGGTGACAGTCCAATATCTGGACTATTTATATGTGCACATAAACAGTATCATGTCTTGAGGTCAGACTCGAGGATCACAAGAGCCCTTCTGACCTTCAGATCTATGAATTAGCGTTAACTCTCCCCATCTGCCTCTGCCCCCAGGCATCATTAGGGGCCACTTCCGTCTAGGCCCCATGGAGCGATGTGAAGGGCCGGAGGAGAGCTGCCTGACAGAATGGCTCAGGGAGGGCGTCCCAGGCATAAGGGGGCAAACGGACATCTAGGTGAGACATTGGCACATGATGGAAGCGCCTAGGTAGAGAGGTGAAGCCAGAGCAGACAGTCAGGAGGGAAAGAGCTGTGAGGGACTTGAAAGGAGAAGATCAGAAGCTTGAACTTGATGCAGCATCAGCGCTGAAGTGGAAGGAGGGGCCGGCGAGGGCAGAGCAATGTGCAAGAGAGCTGGTCTGTTTTGCCTGGACTGGAGAGGGGCGTGATGGTGTCAGAGAGGCTGGAGAGGAGCTGATGGTGATCAAGATGAGAGAGGGTGGGACTTTGACCTTGACAGCGCTGGAATTCTGCCTGAAGAAGCACCTAGCTTTAGAGAGCCATTTCCCATTACAGGAGGCCATTTCCCATGCTGGTGGCTAAGCAGTTTGCTCTTGCAATCTGTGTTACAGACATTCAGCCAATCTTCTTGGCTCAGGGAATATAAATAGGGCGCTTCCACGCAGCTATCTGAGGTCAGTAACTTCTCATTTTTAAATCACTGTTAGTTCAGGGGGAGCAAACACACTGTGTGGAGAAGGCTAAATTACCTTTGTAATGAGGGGCCACAGCTGAACAGCGAGGGTCATGCACTCCTTTTGATTCCTCTTGGATTTCCTGCTGATGTCATCAGGGATTCTGCCCAAGGAGCAAGTGTAGTATGTGGCCTCGGGTAGCAACTGAGCGGCAAGCACAGACAGCAGCGATTAGTCTCTGGGGCAACCTTGCCAGCTCTCACCACTTTGCCATGAGCCTCATGGTATCTGGTCTTTTAATTCAAGTCCCAGCTCCTGGAGTCAGGTGATTATATCAGTCTCTCAGCTTTCTTTTTTTTAAAAAAGGATGTTTCTAGGCCTCATGGTTGCAGAGAAAATCTGGCAAATGTGACCCCTGAAGGCTCAAAACCAAGAATGCAAAGAAACTGAACCCCAAGAGTTGTGATGTTTTAAATCTCATTCTCTTTCAGCCAACTTCTCCACTCCCTGGTACCCCAGCCAGGGCCCAGGCAGGTGGGGGTGGGGGACAGGAGGCAGTGAGTGGTGCAGGAGTGTAAGTTAAAATCATAGCTCACTGATAGTCCCCAGTGCGCAGCAGGCTGTGTTGGGTGGGGATTCATTGTGAGAGCTCTTCACCTCTTGTAGAACGCAGGCCTCTGTGCGCGCCAGGGTCCGGCCTGCCTTTCCAGACTGCACAAAGAGCCTCTGCGGTAATGTACCGAGCCTTCGCGTGGGACAGCCACCCAGGGAACCAGCTGGGGCTCACCAGGGACTGAAGAGCTCCTGAGGAGTGTGGGGGGATCAGCGGGGGTGGGAAAGGGAGCCCTGTCCTGTCCTGTCCCAACCTCCCCCGTGGAATTCACTTTCGGACTTCCAATGCCCTCTGCAAGTGTTGGCCTCAGTCACCATTCTTAACCCCTCCCCCATGTTCCATCTTGGCTTCCCACCTTGTCCCTAATTTTCATCCCCTTCTTTTCTCCGGCCCCTTCTGCTTTCCTTCCTTGTCCTAACCATCTATAGGGACCTGTCTACACACCAAAGCTGACCTGCTTTAACTCTACAGTTAGGGGGGTGAATATTTATCAGGATAGTTATACCTAGTGTGGAGGCAGTCATCAAGTTGGATAATTCCTAGCCCACTGCAATGCCCATTTCCCAGGCATGCCCAGGCCTAATGAGGTCCTGCCCAGTTGCTTCCCCCTCAAAGGTTTTCCAAACTATAACAATCAGGATAAAGTACCAAAAGCAGCTCTGATATACCCTTGTACCAGGGCCCCCATGGCGGTTCATTAGCATGGCTAGCACATGCCATTTCTCTGCAATTTCCCAAGGCTTCCATCAGCCATGACCAAGCCCCCATGGACTCTGAGATGAGGTTGACCTGAATTATGCAGTAGGGCCACATGGTTTCTGCAGCGCTTGGGTGTAGCAGGCAGGAAATTGTGCTGCGGCTTTAGATACATTTAAATTCACTGAGGTTTGTATTGAATGAACTATGAAAATGGATAATAGACTCAAAACAGGATTCCCTGTGCCATTGCATTGGATATTAAATGCAATTTGTTTTACACCGGCTCTACATGTTTCAGGATCCAGTATACTGCAGAATTTTGTACTGAAAACACCAAAGTTCACTGTAGAAGCTACAAAAAGAGGGAGAACGCTGGAGGTTTGGCAGCTGTGTAAAGGACAGATGGCCTTTCCAGCACCCAGGAAAGCAACTCAAGAGGCAGTTTGGAACTGCCATTTCAACAGAGTTAAAATCACCCTAAGAAGACTAGGGAGCAAGTTCATACCTGTCTGACTTCTTGTTTCAGGATGTCTGCAGACTCTGGCAGACAAAATGGCATTGGCCACATTCATTTCAGATGTTGAAGGTTTCCTTCACAATGTGATGGCTATCAAGTCCTTTATTTCAAATGAAACCTTAAATACTGGAGCGTAATTCTGTGGGAAGAGGTGGGTTCTGTAACAAATTCCGTGGCTGCAGATTTGCAAAATATATAGGGGTTTGGTAACTCCTGTTACTTGAAGTATTCCCATCTACCTAATCTAGCTAGCTAAGGTCATTCTATCACCTTGGTTGCTAAGCTTTACCCTTATGTAAAAGGATTGCTCAAAGAATCGTAGAAGCCATAGATTGAGAAGACCTATTAAACCATCCGGACCATTTCCCTACAGTCAATATTCTAGCCTAATTTTAAATGGCTCAACCGATAGAGCTCCCACCAGTTCTCTGGAGCATCTGTTCCATAGTCTGATAGATCTTGTGTTCCACACAAATTCCTCCCTTCTTTGGTTGTTTTATAACCTTCAAAGCTTACCAGACAGTTGTCATGGCTTTGACTGACCCTCCTGAATACAAGGGCCGAGGCTCAGGGCTTGTCTAGACAAGGAAGGTTTGCTCAGGAGTAGCTATACCGGTAGCAGCTCCTAATGTAGATGCTTTGCACTAGCAGTGAAATGAGGCTTGGAGCAGGGCAGCTCATCCTGACAAATATCCACTGTGGTGCAGCTACATCAGAGCAAACGAACCCAGGGTAGAGAGGGCTTCTGACCCGTCGGGAAGCCAAAGAAATGCCATGTGATTTCGACCGTGTGAGGAAAGCCCTCTGGGAATTGAGAAAGTGCACCCCACAAAGTGCCATGGACGATTTCCTGCCCTCTAGCTAGGAAAGACGCCAGCATGTACATTACCGCACACTTCCTGAGGACACATTGGAAGGATCTACAGAGGCCACGCCAAGCCCCGGTGCCACGCAGGCCGTCTCATGGGGGAAGATGATCGACATTGCTGACTTGGCCCCTGGGAAAAAGCCCAGCGAGCAATGGCTAGAGGACCCCAGGAAGAGGAAGTCCATGAGCTGCGTGAGATACGGTGCACAGTGGTGTCATTCCATTACCACACTTCCCTCTCATGCTGCTACGTCCTACTCGACACTGGGTTTCTGAGTCATCTTTCTGCTCAGGTCCCAAGCAGCGCTGTTGTGAAAGGGGTAATGGAAAGTGAGCCCCTGGTGGTCAGACCCCAGGTCTGTTCAGAGACATAGGGCCCAGGGCACCCTGGGCAGCAGTGAAGAAAGCTCGCTGGAGGCACTGATGGGAGTGTAAGACGGTTTGGTGAGACTGTCTAAGATTGAATCACAGGAAGTGCTACTGGCAGAGCTGCTTGGCATACAGGAGCGCACCGCCATCCTCTACCACCGAGACTCGGGAGGGATGTGGACTGAGGCTGGGGAGTAGCTCAGAGAGGTGACATCCACTGAAGACTGTTATTGGCTAGAGCAACACGTGGCTCCACAATGGATGCTGGGAGCAAAGAGCCCCCTCCATATCCTCGGTCGGGGGCCCAAGACTCCTATTCAAAAGTAAGTACAAGTATTGTGTGCAGCACCCTGAGGACTGGTCTTATCTTCACCACCACGAGCCATTTCACTTCCTTCGCAGGGACCAGGGCGCAAGGTGTTTTCAAGCGAGGAATAATCTAAGGGTTATCCCACCCCATTCATTCAAGAGTTTGAATTCCATCTCGTCCAAGGTATTGAACAGAGAAAAGTCGGATTGCAGCATTCCACGCTGCACTCTAGAGTTTGCACCGCACTCTGTGATTTTGTTCCTGATTGTTAAGGGTGTGTGGTTTTCACTCTGCATACGTACACAATGGCCTGCAGCAATTGTATTCCCTTGGGCAGGAAGGTGAAGGGGGTTTGGGTGCTGAGCAGACAGAAATGTGCAGTTTGTGGGTGCATGTTAATGAATGACTGCATGGACAGTGCTTTAATGCAGCATCACAAGCCGCGTGGATTCTGTATCTATCGATGTGTTGTCTGTTGTGGGTGTTAAAACTTGAAAGGGGCAAAGAAAAACAGGGCATGAAAGTGGGAGGGGAGACTGGGGAGGGGAGCCTGGGGCGGGGCGGAAGGAAGGAAATTGGTCCTTTTGCCCCATCAACACATCCCTGAGAGTGTCCTCTCCTCTCTGCTCCTGGTTCCCCATCTCTCTCATGGCTCCTAGTTTCCTCGCCCCTTACCCCCCACCCCATGTCACTGCTTTGTTTTGACTTACTTCCACTGGAGATGTTTTAAAAGTAAAGGCATCAATGTCTCACCTCTGACTTTTTCAAGTGATGAGTGAGGGATGGGGCCCTTCATCTTGGGCAGCACTTTGAGCACCAATGTAATGCAAAGATCAGAAATAATATCACCATTATGGTTTCTAATAATCATATTAAGGGCTCACATATTAAGATTTTCTATGGTCCCCTTCCCCAGATGACATAAAAAGTCACAGCCACAGTTAATGTGTGAATTCACCAGCAGGAGGCACTGGGGAAGCCGGACCATGAAAAGCTAATGTGCAGAGAAAGGCAGGCTGGGAGTCGCTTTGTACATAGACATAGACTGTTCCAAGGAAAGTTTATTGGCTAGGGACCATCGTAGGAGAGTTAGTGCCTTGGGGTTCTAGAAGACTTTTGCACCACATTCAGCAAAAGAGCTGGAAAGTAGGTCAGTGACCATAACCATAAGAGAACAGGAAGCTTAAGGGAGAACTCCACTCCTGACATCTAATTAAACTCTGAGCTCTGTTGGTTACTGTTGTGCATACAAGGTTTTAGCATGCTTTGCAAAATGAGTATCCAGGATAATGTTTGTATGTTGAGCCGTGACTTATTGGCTTCACTCATTCATTTGCTGTATTATTACGTCAAGTAAATAAAAGGTGTTATTTTGCTGAGCTAGTTAGATAGATGGAGGGGTTGTATGGGGATAGATAGATAGATGATGATGATGATGTCAGGACAGGCCCAACACCTTCTTTTGTATTTATATAGCATACTGCACACAGTGGATGCTACCAAAACCAAATAATTATACCAATTAATCACTCATTTAATTTCTTAAGATTAGTAAAATAATGTGTCCTTTGTGCAAGTTTAGTAATTCCTGTTACATGTTATTTTGTTAACTTATTAATTGTTGTATTTTTATGATGGTGGCACCAAGGGGTCCTCCAGGAGGGATTGCAGTGCCGCTCGCACTGGGCACTTCACACACAGAGAATTTGAAATGGAGTGAAACAGGGACGGGCAGATGACACATATAATGCTGCCACTAAGCTGTTGAATTATTTAGGGTCTATTACTTAGTTTTGCAACTAAAGGATAACTTACACGGTATTCGGTGAAATCATAATAATACCTGGATCTTCTGTAGCAGGTTTCATCTGTAGATCTGAGAGCACTTTACAAAAGAGGGCAAGAGGGTCACTATCATTATTACTGTTTTACGGATGGGGAAACTGAGACATGGAGCATTTAAGTGACTTGCCCAAGCTCCCCAGCAGGTCCCAATCCTGCGCAGACTTACACATGTGGTTATCTTTAAGCGTGTGATTATTCACCGGAATGCTCTTGTGAGAAAAGCTACCAGGGATTTAATTCCTAATAATGGCCCCTAATCTGTCAGTGGTTCCATTCAGGCAGGCTTCTATGCCTCGCAGATCCCCCTGAAGTCAATGGGACTCCGCACAGGTGCAGGGATCCACCTGCAGGGAACAACTTACAGCACGGGGCCTTGGTAATTATAGTGATATATTTTGGCGATATGGGTGGGGATGCTCCCCTGTGCTAAACCTCTGACAACTCCCGTGCTCTCTTTCAGGGCACCTGACCCTAGCTGGAGGGGTTTGGTGTTGCCCAGCAATACAAAAAGAGTAAATAAAACCTACTGAACACCCCCCAGCCCCCGCCTCGATGTCCTCAGTCAAGAGCTGTGCAGCAAATGTACCGATCGTTTGTACAGAGTGTTGCCAAGAAGTACTGGCGCCGCCACAGGGCTGTGATTGTGCAGTTTAATAGTCCGGGGAAGCTGGTATAATGGTTGTATTTGGTCATTTTTCTCATCACTCCTAAGGGTTAGGTATAGAGGCCATTCCATGGCCTTTTAAAATGCAGCTTGCCAGGGCGTGTGTGTTATTAAACGTGATCCTTTTGAGCTCCCATGGAATTGGGTCCTGCCAGAAGGGTGGGACTTACTGACACAATAGATGCAACTGGTCCTTGCTGGAGCTGACAGCCTCAGGAGGAAGCATTCACCGGGAGCCTGTCCCTTTTGAGATGCTGTGGAACGGGACAGAACCATCAGCCAAAGTAAACAGCAACAAACTTCCTTGTGCCAGCTCACGGCTCTCTGGCAGTGCTGGGGGGTCCATGTTCACATGCTGGTTTGCAGGAGCACAGGGCTGTACAGTTGGGTGGCAGATCACACAGCTGGAGAGCCATGCTGTCCCCTCCTCACAACAAACAAACCACTGTGTTAGAACAGAGAGCAGAACATAAGAACGGCCACACTGGCTCAGACCAACAGTCTATCTAGCCCAGTATCCTGTCTTCCGACAGTGGCCGATGCCAGGTGCTTCAGAGGGAATGAACAGAACAGGGCCGTTATCGAGTGATCCATCCCAGCTTCTGGAAGTTGGAGGTTTAGGGACACCCAGAGCATGGGGTTGCATCCCTGCCCATCTTGGCTAATGGCCACTGGTTGAGCTAGCCTCCAAACCACTGGGGTAGAACAGATATGGCCAGACACAGCTCTCATAGTTCAATATTAAAGGCTCAACTTAACTGTATATGCCAAATTAAAAAACATCACAAGAGGACAAAAAAGTGCCACCATGGCTAAACAACAAAGTAAAAAAAGCAGTGAGAGGCAAAAAGGCATCCCTTCAAAAGTGGAAGTTAAATACTATTGAGGAAAATAGAAAGGAGCATAAACTCTGCAAGTGAAGTGTAAAAATAAAATTAGGAAGGCCAAAAAAGTATTCGAAGAACAGAACTGAACTGTCCCAGATTGAGGTGTCATTAGAGGAGGTTTTGGAACAAATTGATAAACTAAACAGTAATAAGTCACCAGGACCAGATGGTATTCACCCAAGAGTTCTGAACTTAAATATGAAATTGCAGAACTCCTAACTGTAGTCTGTAACCTATCATTTAAATCAGCTTCTGTACCAGGTGACTGGAGGATAGCTAATGTGACACCAATTTTTTAAAAAGGCTCAGAGGTGATCTCGGCAATTACAGATCGGTAAGCCTGACTTCAGTACCGGGCAAACTAGTTGAAACTATAGTAAAGAACAGAATTATTAGACAAATAGATAAATATGATTTGTTGGGGAAGAGTCAACATGTTTTTTTTTAAAGGGAAATCATATCTTGCTAATCTACTAGAATTCTCTGCGGGGCTCAACAAGCACGTGGACAAGGGGGATCCAGTGGATAGAGTGGACTTAGATTTTCAGAAAGCCTTTGACAAAGTCCCTCACCAAAGGCTCTTAAGCAAAATAAGCAGTCCTGGGATAAGAGGGAAGGTTCTCCCATGGATTGGTAACTGGTTAAAAAGTAGGAAACAAAGGGTAGGAATAAATGGTCAGTTTTCAGAATGGAGAGAGGTAAATAGTGGTGTCCCCCAGGGGTCTGTTCTGGGACCAGTCCTATTCAACATATTTATAAATGATCTGGAAAATGGGTAAACAGTGAGATGGTAATGTCTTCAGAGGATACGAAATCACTCAAGATAGTTAAGTGCAAAGCTAACCAAAAAGCGCTACAAAGGGATCTCACAAAAATGGGTGACTGGGCCACAAAATGGCAGATGAAATTAAATGTTGATAAATGCAAAGTAATACACATTGGAAAACATAATCCCAACTATACGTATAAAACGATGGGGTCTAAATTAGCTGTTACCACTCAAGAAAGATCTTGGAGTCACTGTGGATAGTTCTCTGAAAATAGCCGCTCAATGTGCAGCAGCAGTCAAAAAAGCTCCCAGGAGAAGGGATAGATAGTAAGACTGAAAATATCATATTGCTGCTATATAAATCAATGGTATGGCCCACATCTTGAATACTGCATGCAGATGTGGTTGCCCCATCTCAAAAAAGATATATTGGAATTGGAAAAGGTTCAGAAAAGGGCGACAAAAATGATTAGGGGTATGGAACAGCTTCCATATGAGGAACGATTAATAAAACTGGGACCTTTCAGCTTGGAAAAGAGACGACTAAGGGAGATATGATAGAGGTCTATAAAATCGTGACTGGTGTGGAGAAAGTAAATAAGGAAGTGTTATTTACTCCTCATAACACAAGAACTAGGCATCACCAAATGAAATTAATAGGAGCAGATTTAAAACAAGCAAAAGGAAGTATTTCTTCATACAATGCACAGCCAACCTGTGGTACTCAGCCAGGGATGTTGTGAAGGCCAAAACTATAACGAGGTTCAAAAAGAACTAGATAAGTTCATGGAGGATAGATCCATCAATGGCTATTAGCCAGAATGGGCAGGGATGGGGTCTCTAGCCTCTGTTTGCCAAAACCTGGGAATGGGTGACAGGGAATGGATAACTCGACAATTGCCCTGTTCCATTCATTCCCTCTGAAGAACCTGGCATGGGCCACTGTCAGAAGACAGGATACTGGGCTAGATGGACCTTTGGTCTGACCTAGTATGGCCATTCTTATGGTCTTATGGGGTAGATGAGTGTTGGCAGAGTCTGCTGAAAGCACTCACACTGAGATCTTCCCCGGGCACGGGAAGGAAGGCATGCATTTTACAGTGGGGTAGGGATGTGAAATGAGGAAGGCTGGGGGAACAGGAAAGGATGGTTTTGTGGTTAAAGGCCTGGAACTTGGCCAACATGGGTCAGTTCACTGCTTTGCCACTGACTTCCTATGCGACACTGGGCAAGTCACTTAGTCTCATGTGGCTAGTAATGTTTCTTGTCCATTTAGACTGCAAGCACTTTGGGGCAGGGACTAGCTCTTGCTATGTGTAGAGCACCTAGAATAATGGGACCTTGATCTGCATGGGGGCCTTTACCCTCTGCCATCATAACAACAACAGATGGGGCTGAGCTCTATCTGTGTCTGGGACAAACCCAGCCCTTAGCTGGCGAAGGGCGAGCGGCCTCCAGTGCAAGAACCATTCCCTGCATCTCTGAGAGCCCCTTAACTGGGGCCAACTCTGGAGCAACTCCCCCAGTGCGACAGGAACGGCAGGGAGCAGGGCTTGGTCCTTATACATTCCCCCATTCCCCACTCCTTTCTCCCTCCCCCCTTCTCCCCCAGTTCGCTCCTTGCCCTCCCCAGCAGCCTGGGCCGCTCCCCAGTGATCTCCCAGGGGAACCCACTTCTCTCCAGGGGGCTGGAACAATGTGTGTGTGTGGGGGGGGGGAGACTGAGAGCCATTGAACCCAGCTGTACACCCTGGATAAGATGGAAACCCCCACTTCAAGCCAGGGGGTGCAGCACCCCCGCCCCAGTTCCCGCACCTCTGCCCTGCTCCCGCTAGCTGCCAGGGCTCCCCTGAACTTGTCGGTCCCCGCGGGGCGCGGCGCGGGGGACTCCGGCCCGAGATGCTGGCGGCCGGGGCTGCTGGCTGGGCGGCCCGGCGGAGGGCGCTGCGCTGGGGGCCCGGGGCCCGGGGCTGGACCGCGGGCGGGGGCGGGGGCCCGGGCCGGGAGGGAGGCGGGTGGGAGGGTCCGCGCTGATAAGAGCGCTGGCGCGGAGCCAGCCCCTCACTCGCAGCCAGAGCGCAGCGGCGGCCGGGGAGGCGGGCACGGCACGGCCGGGCGCGCTGCGGAAACCTGCCGGCTCTCGCCGCTCGCCCGCCCGCCGGGGGACCCGCCGCTTCTCCCCGCTCGGAGCATGAGGAGGGGGCGGCTGCCGGGCCAAACGCGCCCCTGCTGACAGCCCCGGCCCCGCGCCTCCTTCCCCGCCATGGCCCGGGCGCTGCCCGCCCGCCGCTGAGCAGCTCTGCGGGCTCAGGTAGGAGCCGGTTCCTGGACGCAGGTGGCCCGGCCCGGGCGCGGAGCGCAGGGACCATCCCGGGCCGGGCGCACGCACCTGGGGGCCCCGCCGGGGGTGCAGGGGGACGGGAGGTCCCGCGGGGAACCAGCGGCTCCGGCCAGGGCGCTCCGGGCAGCGCTGCCGGACGTCTGGCGGTGGGGATTTGTATTTCCCTCCCGTGCCGCGGGGCGGGGAGCCGGAGGGGCGGCGGGTCGGGTCCGGTCCGCGGGGGGCGGGGGGGACAAGCTCGCTGCGAGCCGTTTAGCTGCAATTGTGCAGAGCCCAGGCGCCGGGCAGGGGCTCGGGGCTGGGCTGGGGTCCACCCGGGGGACCGACCCCACCGCGTCAAGCGTCTCCCGGGCTGTGGCTGCCGCAGGAGGGAGCGGGAGGACGGAGCGCGCTTGCGGGGCTGCTGTGGTCAGGCTCGCCCGGGCCGGCTTCCCCGAGCCCGCGGGGACCCCCGGCTGAGCCGGCACCGGGAGCGGCGAGCTGCCCCCTGGCATCCCCACAGCCAGGGAGCGGGACCGAGCCCGCTGGGGCGGACCGTGGGGCTCCGGGCGGAGCCTGGTCTCGGCTCGGCGGGTTTCTCTCCGCGCCGCCTGGCTCCGACCGGGAGACGGGAACGTGCCGCCCGGAGCAGGACAGAGAGTGCTGGGTAAGGGGACGGGGCTGCGATGGGCAGAGGGCAGAGGAAGGGCACTAGGCCGGCCGGCGAGGGGATCCCGGCACATCCGAGCAGAAGCGGGCTCAGCCCGGGGAGGACGAGCCCCTCCATCATGGCTCACAGCAATGCTGTTAATTGCCTGCCAAGGTGCCTCTCTTGCAAGGAAGAGCAGAGCCGGGCATAGGCAAGGAGGGCTCCGGGTTGGTGAATCTGCTGGATTTAACATGTTGCTATCAGACGTGTATTGATTTTTGTCCTTGCCTTTCAAAACCAGCCCACCGTCCCTTCCCGCTAGGTATTTAATCCGGTTCCCTGGGCAAAGCAGATAATCTGCCGACTTGATTAAACTCTAATTCTCTTGCCGAGTAATATGGGATCGGTCCTATTAGGAAATCCGTTAAAAAGCAGTCATCACATAGGCTTTGTCTAGCTGGAAGTATGGCTGGCTCTCACCTGACATTTTAGTTTAATTCCTTAATAGAATAGTAATCTCCGGGCTTCTCCTCCTCCAGCTGTGTATACTAAACAACCTCGGGACAAGAGGGTGAAACCCAACTGCCAGAATATTGTAGAAATGCAGCAAATGCCAGGGAAAATTGAAGTCTGAACATGAAAGCTGTAGTAAAACCACAAGGGCACAGTTGTGTGTGCATTTGATTTTTTTACTGCTTTCACTCACATTTCACAGAAAGCAGCATTGGCGGCCCCAGATGTTGAAAAATCATGAGCCAGACTTCCCCAAATCATGTGATTAGCTTAAAATCATGAGATTTAAAAAAAAAATACATTTTGCGTTCTCCATTTGCTTTCTGGGGTCACACTGTCCTGCTTTTTCCCACAACCAGGAGTGATAGAAAATCGCTCTGTTTTTAAAAAGTGAAAGCTGGGATCCTCCTATTTTCACAGTACTCCAGCCCCTGGGGCTTTCAGAAAAACACTGTTACCCCCACAATTGCAATTACCTGACCAGAGCTGGGCATACTGCGAGAGCAAGTGTTCATTCATTCATTCGTTCATGTGTTTGACAGCTCTCTCCCTCTCTGTTTGTATCAGTCTAATTATCCAGCGGTGTTTTCTACCTGCCTTCCAGCTGCTCAATCCTTGTACATGCTCACCTGTAACCGGTACCCTCCACTCCACCCAGGGGGCATCACCCTCTTGCACATCCTACAGTCAGAACTAACCCCTAAATTCACTAACCCTCTCACACCCCTTTCTGTGCTCAGTGCCTCCAGGTAAATACTCTCCAGCTGCCCATCTCCAACAGACTCCCCTGGTTTGTGGCCCAGTACAATTATTAACAAAGAATTGGCAGCTGTGCTGGTTACTGGTCATTCTTGCCTTAACCTTTGCTGCCTCATCCTCAAGGTTGAGTTTAAAACCTATAAAGAGCAGGTATAGCCTACATTTCTAGTCCTCCTTAAAGCTTCACCTGGCCCACTTTAAAGTCAATAAAAGCTTGTCTGTCAAAAACAGGTAGCCACCCCTTCCTTGGATTCACTCAGCTTTGAGCAATCTCTTGCTCTAATTCTCCCCCAGGAGTTTGGCATTTGCAATCTGATTGCTGCAGGTACCATTTCAGGCCTGTTCTGTTTAAGGGTCATGGCCCTGTGCCTTGCAGTGTCATTGACAGCGGCACAGAGTGAATCTAAAGTTCTGCCTGATCAGAGTGGGGGAATTTTATCCTTGCTTTACACTAGTGCACAAGGTAGGGACTTGGGCCCTGAGACTTCATCTCTCTGACACTCCCTACCCTGGAGGGAGTAATATTCTGCTCTGCTTGAGCCTGCAAAGGAGACCATTGACAATATTCCTCATGGAAAAGAACAGGGTTTTGTACAGCGCTTGTGGTACTCCAGTGATGTATGTCTGCTTTACTGAGTGGTGGGAAACCAAGTGCACAAATGTATTGGCTAATCCAATATATTCCACCACTGGAATTTGATTTGCTGCTGAGTGGGGGGCTGTGTAGTCATGACCGATCAATAACTGTAAAAAGGCTGCTATTCAGCTAATGTTTGGAAAGCTTGCAACTTTATTAGGGTTTCTTATAAGCAATGCTGCTTGTGTGTGCCTAGACGTCACAACTGATCCTCAAACGCCATTGTGGCAGACACTGTACAAATAAATAGAAGGGCCCCAAAGAGCTCTTCCAAGCTAAATAGACCGAGTGGTAGAGAGGCAGGGTTATTAGCCCCATTTGACAGGTGGGAAACTGAGGCATGGGAAAGGGAAGTGGCTTGCTCAAGATCCCACAGGGAGTCGGAGACACAGGCAGGAACAGAGCCCAGCTCTCCTTGCTCAGTGCCCTTCCCCACCAATGCAAACCTCTGGTGATTGCACTAGAAGAGCAGTGTTTGCTGTTTGTCCTTGGCTGGTCTCATGTTTGGAAAGGGTTCAGGCATCAAGCTGGGGAGCAGGAAATGTAGCCCCTGGCCAGCCCTGAGACATTCTCGGGGGAATGATGATCAGGATTTTCAAAAAGTGCCTTGAGGTGGCGTACTTCGTGGGCACCCAAATAGAAACCGCTTTTGGGCAGCTCAGCCCTGAACTCCTCACAGTCATGCCCCTTTTAGGGCACTCTGATTGGGCATCGGAAGTGGAGGCACCCAGAATGTCTGCTTCCTTTTGAAAGTCTTGGCCTAAAGCCCCTGTGTCTACCTGGAAGTGACTGGCACTGCCAGGGAAAGATGTTAGCGTCACGGTTACTCCCATGCCTGGGCAGGCCTCAGTCGTTCAGAAGCCTTCAGTGTCTCTGCCATCTGAGTTCAGTGTTGGAGGTTTACCCAACCCTCTTCTGAACTGCTCTGCACATGAGCTGTTACTTGCTGGAATATCTGGTCTGGCCGCTGGGGAGCCAGGTTTTGAAGACTTGTAAATACTCCTGCGTGGGTCCCTCGGTAACTCAGAAGGGTTTGTGTGGGCAAGAAATCAGCAAGCAAAACTCTGGAGTGTTCAGGAAACTGCCTGTTATTCCAGCTGCTGATTAAGTCCCCGCTTTAATTGCTCTCCTAGGCAGTTCACTAGCAGCAGTGTCTGAGGTTCCCGCTCACCTTGGAGTCAGCATGTTCTCGAGCCCACTCCCTGAGATGAGAAACACCTACTCAGTCTCCAATCCGCACCCTATCTGCCTTTGTCACCTGCTCCCTCCTCCCGGAGGTCTCCCTGAAGCCTTGCTACCGTCACTGGGCCTTCCTGCACCCGGCTGGGGAAACCCTAGTGGCCCATCAGGTTTTGCTTTTCCTGCCCAACCTCTGCCACCTGTCTCCTTCCCATCTCTGAAGTTCATCCCATTGGAGACATCTGTCCCTTCTCCAGCCACGTGGGCATTCTGTCGTTGCCGCAGCTCCTCCTGCGTTGACTAACCTCTGACTCCCCTACTCCAACTCTAGGTGATTCCCACTTTCACATAGTTGATGTGCCAAGGCTGGTGCCTCCGGTCTAACTTCTCCTTAGACCCCCCCCAGTCTGAGCCCGTTTCCTTCGTTCTGTTTCTGCCACTCATGATGTAGGCGTCCCCAGCCACTGCTGCTTGCCTCTCTTCCCAGAACCGCTTCCTGCCTCTCTTCCTGTGCTCTGTAATCTCACCCTTTGTCTCCTCCAGCCCTGCACCCTTCATGCAGAGGGCCTGTGCCAGCCCTCTGCATGGGGTGAATTTCACCCCAAACCTTTCCTGATCTCACTCAAGGCCCATCGATTTTACTGCCTTCTCTGCTCACTGGCCATGGACTCAGCATGGGAAAAACAAGGTGTCACCCTCCAACTCTGCCTTTTCTTCCATTGTGCTGCCCTCCCTCAGCCCTCTGCCTGTCCTGATCATGCCCACTCTGTCTTCTCCTCTGACCTCTGCTGCCCCTGCCCCTGCTTTGCCATGTGCCTGGGGACAGAGTGGATTTCCATTGCCAATGAGTTCCCTCTGTCTTCACCTCTCCTCCGTGATATTCTCCCATGCCCCAACCCCGACGGCTCTTCTTTGCCTTTGTCTCTCTTCTCAGACAGCCCATCTCCCCTACTCCCTGCTGAGGGGCTTGCTAGTTTTGTCAAGGAAAACTCCTGTTCTGTGCCAGACCCTCCTGTCGGGCAGTGCCGCTCTCCTCCCCACCTCCTCAGCTCACTGCTTCTGGGTCCTAGTTGGCTCTGCTTCCCTTCCCCTGCAACCGGAGTCTTGCCGGATCCTCCCATTTCTTCTGCAGTGACCCCTCTACACCTCTCATTTCTTTCCCGTTCTGATCACTGAAATCCCAGGGCTGGCTGGCTGCAAGGGGAAAGCAGCACTGTGCAGGGGGCAGAATGGAGCTGTACTGCCCTGGGACTGCTGGGTGCCTGGAGGAGCATGCGTTGTGTGTGCCGTCTGCAAGGATGGTCAGAGCAT
Source organism: Trachemys scripta elegans (assembly GCF_013100865.1). Classification (NCBI taxonomy): domain Eukaryota; kingdom Metazoa; phylum Chordata; order Testudines; family Emydidae; genus Trachemys; species Trachemys scripta. Next base: position 1,281,967 of record NC_048300.1, on the reverse strand, counting down.
GCCCACTTGCCTGGCTCAGCCAGCTAATGTGGAGGGGTAAATAACACTTTCCTATTAATTTTCTCCATACCAGTCATGATCTTATAGACCTCTATCATGTTCCCCCTCAGTCATCTTTAAGCTGAGCATCCCCAGACTTTTTAATCTCTCCTCATATGGAAACCGTTCCCTACATCTCCTTATGTATGTTGCCCTTCTCTGTACCTTTTTCAGTTCTAATGTTTTTTTGAGATGGGGTGACCAGAACTGCACACACTGTTCAAAGTGTGGGCACAACATGGGTCTATCCCCTTTCCTAATGGTTCCCAATATTCTGTTTGCTTTTTTGACTGCTGCTGCACATTGAGTGGATGTTTTCAGAGAACTGTCCACAATGACTCCAAGATCTTTCTTCAGTGGGAACAGCTGATTTAGATCCCATCATTTTATATGTAATAGCTGGGATTGTTTCCCCATGTGCATTACTTTGTATTATCAACATAGAATTTCATCTGCCATTTTGTCGCCCGGTCACCCAGTTTTGTGAGATCCCTTTGTAACTCTTTACAGTCAGCTTTGGACTTGACCACCATGAGTAATTTTGTATCTTCTGCAAACTTTGCCCCATCACTATTGATCCCTTTTCCAGATCATTTATGACTATGTTGAACAGCACTGGTCCCAGTACAGACCCCTGTGGGACCCCGCTGTTTACCACGCTCCATTCTGAAAACTAACCATTAATTCATATCCTTTGTTTCCTATCTTTGAACCAGTTACTGATCCATGAGAGGACCTATCCCACTACTGCTGGCTTTGCTTAAGAGCCTTTGGTGAGGGACCTTGTCAAAGTGTCACTTGGGCGTTTCATTAATTTGCAGGGACTGGATCCTTCCACTGTTCAGGTTCTGCCTTGCATTAAAAGCCCAGTCCTGAGACCTGCCCCCCGTCAGCCCCCAAGCTCACCCATCAGCCCCCAAGCTCACCCATCAGCCCCACATGCTATATGGGGGGGGCGGTAATTTTCTTAATCTGTTTATTTTGGACAGTTGCTGGGGATAGGGAGGGAGGGAACTGGGACACTTGAAAGCATTAGTCATGGTTTGATTGTTCTGACTTCTGAAAGTCCTGTTTAGAAAAGGGGCTGGCCTGACGTCTCTTACTGAGTTGGTTTCAGTGAGGCCGGGCCTTTGACTATATTTGGAGAGGTTGGGATTGTTGTTTATACTGACTTAGCCTGGAGATCCCCCTGGTGTGGATTTTTCCAGGTCACAGCCGGCTGCGCTGATGGGCCTTGGGAGTTCCAGGCTGGCCATGGTCTGGGGGCTGAGGTGGAGGAGAGGCGAGTGAGACCCAGCAGACTTGAGGCAAGGCACAAAGCCAAGAACTGTTGTGTTTACAGCTCTGACATAACATCTTTCATCCACTCATCTCCAAGTTCAGCATGAATTCTGCCTGGAAGGCAGGTGGAGAAAAAACAAGGCTGGGAGGAAGTTGCCAAACCCCCACACCTCAAGTCAGTGTCCAGATTAGAACCTAATCCTATTCCAAATCCAGCAGACCACAGGGCCTTCCAGACAAGCCACGGAACCTCCCTGTGCCTAAGGGAGTTGCTTCTGTTTCCCCATCTGTAAATACCAATTGTCACTAACATGTCGGCATTTGCCAGCATCCACACCAGGGGTAGAATGATGCTAGGCGCCTCGGGCTACGGTGACTTAATTGCACTGCTGATACCTACCTCTCCATCTCCTCTCACCTTGCAAGTGCCATCAGATGTTTTGCCACTGTCTAGTAGAGATTAGAGCAGTTTGCTTGAAACATGCTCAAGACAAGATGGAAGTGCTTGTCTGGGAAAGGCAGCCAATAAAGATGATGCAAATCTGCTGGCCCTGTGGACAGTTTGTGAGTCTGGTTATAGATTGGCAGCTGCTGTGAGACCATCAGGTAGCAGGGTGACTAGGACTGTTTGTTTCTACCCACACCTGGTCAGGGGATGTGAGCGTTACCATCACCTGTGCTAGTGTCTCTTGGGTGTTGGGTTCCTGCATGGTGTTGTGCATGGGGCCGTGCCTTCAGTCCATCTGGAGATGGCAGTCGGCGCAGGGGTAGGTCAGACCGGTCAGGCAGCTGCCAGCAGCAAAGAAGGGTTTAGCAGCTCCAAGGGCTGGACTGGTGGGCACAAGAAGGAAACCCTCATTCTCTGAGTTGCTATCCCTCTTCCACACTAAGGCATCTAGCAGGGTCACTCCTTCCCATGTCGGCCCTGGGCCACACGGCTAGGGGACAGGGAGGGGCTGTGGTGGGTCCTGAACGTAGCTGCCAACAGCGGCCTTCGTGTGAGCTGTTGCTGTCTGAGCGGCCGGTAGCAGAGCTGGCTCAGCGGTTACCTGGGAGACTCCAGGCTCACCAGCGCTGCAGGCAGCTACGGGGGGGTCATTGCATCCAGCCCAGTGTGGCAGAGACCAAGCGTTCTCCCCGGAGGCTGCTCAGTGCCTGTGTGAAACTAGCTGATGGTCTCAAGTTAACGTCTCAAGGGCAAAAGTCCATGTTCCCCAAACCATGGTCATGACTGATCCTTTCCCTGGCAGCCTCGGCAGACAGCCCAGCACTGAACAGGCCTCAGTCAGCCCTGGGGCAGGTCTGGCCGGGCAGGGTTCAAGCAGACTAGTAGAGGAAAGCAGGCTGGCTCTTGCACTTCAGCTGCCTTTGGTTGATTAGGCTGGCAGAGGTGGACACCAGTCACAGTCCCTCTCCTGGGAAGAGTGTGCATAGTTTTTCTGCTCCAGGGGGCATCCCATCCTGTCTATAGGGCACAGACCATAAGAATGGTCTGACCCATTATGGCTTCTGACAGTCAAGGGCTGGGGACACCCAGAACATGGGGTTGAGTCCCTGACCATCTCTGCTAATAGCCACTGATGGACCTATCCTTCAGGAAGACATCTGATTCTTTTTTGAACCTCGTTATAGTTTTGACCTTCACAGCATCCCTGGCTGAGTACCACAGGTTGGCTGTGTATTGTGTGAAGAAATACTTCCTTTTTGTTTTGTTTTTAAATCTGCTCCTATTAATTTCATTGGGTGACTCCTTGTTCTTGTGTTATGACAAGGAAAAAATAACACTTACTTTCTTCACACCAATCATGATTTTATAGACCCCCCCCATCCTATCCCCCCTTAGTCATCTTTTCCAAACTGAGCAGCACCAGTCTTTTTAATCTCTCCTCATAAGGAAGCTGTTCCATGCCCTTAATCTTTGGGGTTGCCTTTCTCTGTAGCTTTTCCAATTCTAATATCTCTTTTGAGATGGGGCACCGAGATCTACGTGCAGTAGTCAAGGTGTGGGCGTACCATGGATTTATATAGAGGCAATATATTTTGTGTCTTATTATCTTTCCCTTTCCTAATGATTCCCAACATTGTTTGCTTTTTTTTTTTTGACTACCACTGCACATTGAGTGGATGTTTTAAGAGAACTACCACTCAAGAAAAATCTTGGCGTCATTGTGGATAACAGCTAATTTAGATACCATCATTTTGTATGTATAGTTGGCATTGTTTTCCAATGTGAATTACTTTGCTTTTACCTACATTTGAATTTAATCTGCCATTTTGTTATCCAGTCATTCGGTTTTATGAAATCATACTGTAGCTCTTCACAGTCTGCTTTGGATTTAACTATTTTGAGTAGTTTTGTATCCTCTGCAAACATTGCCCCCTCACTGTCTGCTCCTTTTCCAGATCATCTATGAATATGTTGAACAGCACTGGTCCCAGTACAGACCCCTGGAACACCCCAATATTCACCTCTCTCCACTTTGAAAACTGATCATTTATTCCTACCCTTCATTTCCCATCTTTTAACCAGTTACTGATTGGTGAGAGAACCTTCTCTTTTACTCTTCCCTCATCTTCTCTTATCCTCCTTATGGTGACTCCAGACCTGGGGGGAAAGGTTGCCCTGCTTCTGTCTCTACTGAACCAGTGATGCGGACAAACCGGCATCGGTCTGCAGTGTGAGCTAGCACTAAATTCGTGGTAACAATGTGTATTACAAGACCAGTGTCACAGCAGGGTAGGCACAGCTGGACCTCTACATCTCCACCTGTAAGAGTAAATGCTGCTTTGTTACAGCTGTTGAATGGTGCTGTGCGTTTTCAGCTGACTACTAAGGAAATAATTCCTTATGGAAAGCCTCTGCCTGGCCATTTGTCTCTTGCAAGAATAATGGACACACTCTTGTGAGTTGCCTCTATGGCCAGGATACCCGTGTTCTAAAGTGCTCCTTGTACACTGCCACCAATGGGTTGTGAGCCCAACTGCAAACCTTTCTTTTTTTTTTTAAAAGGGGGTTTAAAGGCTGACCCAAAACATCCAGATTGTTCTCTCTGGAGCTGGGGCAGGAGGGGAAAGAAGGAATGAAAAAGAGAAGCTGGCCTCTGCGAAAATGCAGCCTGGGAATGAGACCTGTTCCACAAAGCTCAGCCGTGTGGAATGGCAGAGAATCTAGAGAATACTTTCTTGGGTGGGTGCTAAGAAGAGCTTCAGGTGCACAGAAAAAAACAAATATAACAGTCAGAACTCAACAGGAATCCGAAAGGCCATGGGCACGCTGGCTCCACTTCCATAAGTGGACCTGCACAAGGGGCCAGGCAGCGGGAGGGGGAGATTGCCTTAGGAACTTGGCTTGGAGATCTGTTTGGACTTTAAAGCTTCAGCCTGCAACGTACAATCACCAGCACAAGGGCATGGAAACAATCCAGGCCTAAGGGCAGAGGCAGCAGCATCTCTGCGTCCCCATCGGGCTCTCCTGGCGGCTCACTGTGCAGCACTCCCTGCTAGGCCCCTAGGCAGTTGGTCATTGCCAGGAAAGGGCGGGGGGAGCAGAGCATGGGGGTTTCCCACCAGTGAGCCAGGAAGGGGGCTGGAGAAACACTTGAACAGCTGTTTTCTCTCCCCCCCCCCCCCACCCCCACCCAGCTCCCCTTCCCCGGGGTAGCGGAGGACAAGCATGAGCAAAGGTCTAGGGCTGGCTCTGCGTGGGGATGGGAGAGGATGGTTTGTTCCAGCTCACTGTGAAAGCTTCCCACCGAGCAGCAGCCAGCGCAGGGCCAAGCAGGGCTCCGGGGAGGGGGAGGGGACTGAGGGGCAGCTCTGTTCCAGCAGGCAGGGGAAAGGGAGGGCAAGACAGCATAGCTGGGAGGAGTCCTGGGACATCAGCTGGCATGGCACTTACCCTGTGGTGGGTTTCCAAAAGCTGGGCCTGTCCCAGCCACACCGGGAGTGTTAGTGGCTTGTGGCCGTGGTGGGGTTCATCTTACCACCTCGGGCGGCGTCTGGGTCCCACAGCCCTGCTCCCATTCACGCCCAACCTCCTTGCCAAGCCCACGCTTTCCATACACCACAGCATGCCCTAGACCCCACCGCTCCCCATCTGCAAGGACTGCGTCTTCAAGCTGGTGAAGTCAGACGTACTTAGACTGCAATCCTTTCAGGGTAGGGCCTGTCTTTCACTTACATAGCGGGACCCTGAGCATCAACCGCGGCCCTTCTGAGCTGCTGGCAAACATGTAATTCAGAATGCAGGGCTGAGCGTGGCTGCAGAGAGCGGGATGCGTGCGTGGTGTGACTGGCTGTGCACGGCAGGTGAAAGGAAGCGTGCTCTGGAAGTGAAGAGCACGTTTGTGCATGACAAAGTTGGGTGATGGGGAGGCTAAAGGATGAGGTTGGTCTAGATGGAATCTCTGTTTAACTGGTGCTTTCTTTGATTTTTTTATTGATAGCATTGACAGGAAATGCAGTTGAGCAACTTTCAGTCCAAACTAATGAAGTTCTTTGTGTGGTTGAGAACTTTAGCTCTAGCGTGAACTTTTTTTCACCCTGAGTATATTACTACTCCTCTTCTAGCCACAGCCCTACCCACGTGGGATCAGCTTTTCGAGTCGTCGTCTTCCGTTCCAGTCCGTCTGGATGCAGTTCCTCGGAAACGCCACAGCTTATCTGATCCGTTAGCATGACACCCATCTATCTTGGCATGGGTCTCCCAACCCTTCTGGAAAGATCGATAGTAAACAGGGTGTTACCCTCCACTTCTAAGCTTAAGAGAAGGGCTGAGTCTCTGGTTACTGCTGTTGATTATTTGTACTGCTGTAGCACCGAGGAGCCCCAGACACAGGCTAGGTGCTGTACAAGAGATGGTCCCTGTGATTGAGCTGGCCCCTCTGGGTTCAGTGCGTAACTGGAGAGCAAGAAAGACTGCAAAGAAGGAAGACTTATTTTGCAGTCACAGTCAAGACAGTCTGTCCGTGTGACTCACTGTAGAAGCACATGTGCCCCATGCGCACAATATTCTCATGCACCTGGAGTGCCTGCGACCCTAGAACGGGATCCCCCTGGACAAATGCTCAAAGAAGAACCTTAATGAGAGTAGAATGTGCACGCAGGCCTCTGGTGGAGGGGAGCACAGGCTGCCGGCTGGTATGATGACTTGTCCTTCTAATCACTTCCTGAATATGGCTAGTTCTGCACAGGTCCCAGCCAAAGCACAGAGCTGGCTGGCATGGGCCTGGAGACCAACCTTTTCATTTAAAAGTACCCTCCATGTGGAAAAGGCCGCAAAGAGCCCCAGGCTGTTCTCTGACCCTAAGGGAGGGGACAATGGGAAAAGGAAGCTAGGCCACTTTCAGCTCTGGGCAGGAGAGATTAGGCACTCTGCTATCCGAGCCTGATTGCGTTCAGACAAAGCTAGTGTAGCCAGGGCGAATCAGATACCGATTAACATAGATTTGACCTTCCCAAAGTGGCTAAAGGATTGGGGGCGTGGAGAGGGGTTTTCTGATAATGGACCCAAAAGCTCTAGGGTCTAGTTTGGATCAGAGCCAATAAAGCACCTGGGGCACAGTGGATCCCCTCCCCCAGTTCTGCACAATCTCACACCATATAATATTGGATTTATTTGCATTGCAGTAGCACCCAAGGACCTAAACTGGGATTGGGGCCCTGTTATGAGAAGGATTGTGAATACTGTGGGTCCTGGTTTTGTCTGCTCTCTATAAACCATGCAAATATTAGTTTCAACCACTTGTTCCAACGGGCATGGGAAGAAGCTCCTGAAATGTAATAATAGTTTTGATTCTCTTTCAAAGTGTCCACATCTGCCCAGCTGGAGTCTCCAGGGAAGCTCCATGTTCTTTATTTGCAGCCATATCTAGAAAAATTAAAGATCCCTTTTGTACATAAACTGCTAAATAGAACTTCAGAAAGTGGTTCCGATGTAAACCCTTTGTTGCATCTGTCTATTGAAGTATGGTTTAAAAAACCCAACCCTACATTGAAATGCTCCATGGAGCTCCAAAGTTGGAGTGATTTATTAATCTTCTGTAGTGGAATTTTATTGGCCAAAGCTACCTACTTTTGCCTCCTCTTAAGATTGTGGAGCTGGTCCAAAATGTGATGACTCTGCTGTTCTGTGTAACCCAAATCAGTGCCCTAAAGTGTTATATTGTCTCATCAACCATCTGCATTCTTCTCTTGCCAAGGGGATTTCACAATGACTGGTTCCTTCTTAAAAGGCTTTGAATAATTATGCATATGAAAGAATATCTGACTGGCCACAAAGAGAGAATCCACTGAACAAAACATCCACCTGCCTTTATTCTTTGCATGGAAACAACTGCTCCTGCAGTTAGATACTGACTTAGAGAGACAGTGTGGTCTGCCTGCTTATGTACAAAATATTTCCCTGGAGCTTATATGCTTAAAAACAAAACAACCTACTCTGGCAGTATCAATAGTAAACAAAGTTGGTGCTGAATCAATCTGTTATGACAGCACATTTATCATGTGTCCCATTTATCTCTGACCTGCCCCAAAGAAGTGAGAGACCTATAAAATGACCAACTCACCTTTATTTGGAGCTCAGTCTAGCTCGCTAAGAAAAAATATATATCAAAGGGGAAACATCATCTTTCCAAGTGATATGTAATCAAATAGACCCTATATTCTCCTTTATGATCACTTTTTTCTCTCCCCCCCCCACCCCCCCCAAAAAAAAAGTTTTCTACAAACCGCCTGAAACATTACTGAGGATTTCTACTGCTTAACCATAAACCATTCCCATGGGGCATAAAAAGACTAAAGCGTGCCACAAATCACTTGTATCAAAACAGCGCTTTCCCTGAGTTTGCAACCCGAAGAATTTTATCTGCTTCTAGAATAGTAGGAGCTCTTTGTAGCACCATCCTTTCTAACCTAAGCAATTCTAGTCTTTTTCAATCTCTTGCCAAATGGAAGCTTTTCCATAGTCTTCACATTACCATTGTAGTCACCCATTTCTGAACTCACTGTTTCTGCTGTCTCCCTCTTCTAATTAAACTAAACACAGCATTCGAGGTGAGGTAATTCCATTTATGTGTATAGTAGCATTAGAATCTCTTTCCGTATTTCTGTTTCCTTCCCTAGACATTCTTGCATCTGTATTGATGGATGCTGCAAACTGAGCAGAGGACTTTACCGCTTAGTCTTTGACATCCAGGTTTCTTTCCTGAGTGGATGCAGTAATTTAGAACTTGGTGAAGGATACGTGTGATGTTGCACTCTGTTTATTGAAATATAAATATGACCTATCTAGCATAAAGCATATTCCAGTTATGCCATGTAACACATCTTTGCAAAGGTTATGATCTATTGAATATATTCATCCTATTTGTATGCATGTATCATTTTTATATCTGAAGCTATGAGTGTTGGCTCTATACTTGTATTTGAAGTGTTTGCTGTAGGAAACACATGAGGGAGGTTTGGCTAACGTATTGTGAAGGGACAATGGAAGTAATTAACAATGGACTTTGGGAGACGCTGATCCACATCTGTGCTTTCCTGGGAAAGTTCAAACTAACATGTAAACAATGGCGTCGGCCTGCAGAAAGCTGAATCATTCAAGGACATGTGACTTGCCCATGTGGCTGCAAACTCCATCTTGTTGCTGTGATTTTGCACAGAAGAACAAAGGGTTTTCCACCCACAAGAGAATATAAAAGGCCCTGGAAGCCTCGCCGTTTTGTCTCTTCAGCTGGCTTAAGAGATGGCCTCTCCACCCCAAAGAGATGCCTGAAAGAAACTGAAACAAAGAACTGTAACCATGGGGGTGTGAGTGATTGCTGGACCCAGGCCATAAACTACAACATTGGTCTGAAAAGGATTGTACTTGAGGAGGTAACAGCTAGGGTGAGAAGTTAGTATTTGTAACTAGATCCTTAGTGAGTTAAGTTAGACTTGTGTGTTTTGCTTTATTTTGCTTGGTAACTTACTTTGCTCTGTCTGATATTACTTGAAACTACTTAAATCCTACTTTTTATACTTAATAAAATCACTTTATTAATAAACCTAGAGTAAGTGATTTAATACCTGGGGGAGCAAACAGCTGTGCATTTCTAACACAGATAGAGGGTGGACAATTTGAGTTTACCCTGTATAAGCTTTATACAGAGTAAAACGGATGTATTTGTGGCTTAGGCTCCCAGAAAGACTGAATACTGGGTGCTGGGAAAGTTGCTGTTAATTGAGAAGCCCCTGGGCTAAGTGAATTTTAGTTTCTGTGAACTGCAAGGAGGCGTGGCACGACCTCTTGGTCTGTGCTGGAGCTGACTGGTGTCTAGCCCAGCAAGACGGGAGTGGAGAGAAGCCTTTCCTGGTTTGTGTGGGGGGGGTTGTTCTCAGTGGTATCCCAGCACATCTAGTGACAGTCTTGAGGGCGTTTGTGACCCAACCTGTCACAGTATGCATAGTTCAAATGACTTCTTCCAGAGAGCTTTGCCTGGGGAGGCTGTGAAATCTGCATCGTTGGAGGTTTGTAAGAACAGGTTAGACAAATGCCTGTCAGGGATGGGCTAGGTTGACTTGGTCTGGCCTCAGAGCAGGGGCTGGACTTTCCTGGGCCCTTCCAGACCTACATTTCTATGATTACCTTACAATTATCAGCCCTGACTGCCATCTGCCATTCTGCTGCCCATTCGCCTTGCATGGTTAGGTCCCTCTGAAGCTCCTCAAAGTCTTCTCCAATCTTCAATAACCTAAATAATTTTGTCCCATCTGCAGACTTTTGCCATCCTCTTTTCCAGACCATCAATGAATGTTAGACACCCCCAGTCCTTGTCGCTGCTCCGTGTGCCTGCACTCGGACTGGCAGAGACCGGTCCAGTTCTGTGAATGGAATGGAATGACTGCTGAGCATCAGGTGTTGGAGCCCTGAATGAGGCCCCTAAGCAACCCTCTCTTGGATGACCATGGGAGGTGTAATTTCCAACTCGGGCAGATGTCCCGGCTCTAGAGCGAGCACCTACCAACAGCAGTGTGGCTGCAGCAGCCTGGGAGGCAGCTTGGGCTAGTTGCCCACCTACAAACCTGCCCAACCCCATGGTACATACTGGGGTGGTTAGCCTGAGCCACAGCTGCCATCCGACTCTTTTCAGGCACTAGCTCGAGCAGAGCTAGGGCACGTTCCTCTACCTGAGCTGGGAATTACTCCTCCAACTGCTGTGCAGCCCTATGCCTAGTGCCTTGTACCGTATGAAGGGGGAGGAAAAGCCTCTGCAGGACTTGGCCAGGTGTGCAGGAGGGAGCACTACTTTAATATGGAAAGTGAGTAGGAGAGTCTCCCTCCTGGATACACATTCGGTGTTCTTCCGCCAGGGAAGGTGCAAAGATGAACGATGTTGTGGTTTATTACTGAGGCAGTAGCATGTGATCATATCATTAAAGACTTGGTCATAAGATGTATGCATGAGGGTCAGAGTTAAGATTAAACATGCAACTTCAGTGTTTCTTAATTCAATTGGTCCACTGAGACCCCTTAATATTTCCTTAATGTAGATTTCTTTTTTTGGGGTGTGGAATGGAATCTTGGATTGAATGATTATGGTGGCAATCTCAATAGGTTTTACGTGTACTTATTTTGCCGTAGTAAATATTGAACAGAGTTGGTCAAAATGCAGAAAAATTTGGGGGGGGATTTCTTTGTTTATACATTGACTTTCAAGAAACTATTTCATCCTAATTTTGAAACTGGAAAAAAATTCTGCTGGCTGTTCTGTAGTATGTGTTAACATCAAATGGAAGTAGATTTTCAACAATGAGAGAATTACTTCAGAAATAGCATTAACCATTAACATGTACATAGGTTCAGAAGCTAGCCTCATCCTACTATTATAGCAATTCCCCTTTGCGTAAATCACTTATGCATGGTGAATCTGCAAGCAGTGGGATTTAATTGTGACATTTACAGTTCAGACATGTTATATAATTGTTTTTGATAAATGTAATTCACTAGATTTTTTTTCAAATGCAATACATAAATAAGACATCAATCAAATACTTTATCTTTATTTGATTTGAGTAACACTTCTTACTTTTGTATCTGCAGGTAGGAAGACATTTGGAAGCTGGTCAGACAAAGCTATCATGTTGAGGTTAAGTCATTCACCCGCCTTTCCTGAAGGTTTTCACCTTTTAAGTATTGTGGCACTCTTGCTATTCCATGCGGACAAAGCATATGCAGAAAGTCCAACAGACACATCAAAGAACGCTACATGTACTGGTACATATATTTGCAAACCAGGTGTGATTTTACCTATCTGGGAGCCCCAAGACCCTTCATTTGGTGATAAAATTGCTAGAGCTACTGTCTATTTTGTGGCCATGGTCTACATGTTCCTAGGTGTATCCATCATAGCTGACCGCTTCATGTCCTCAATAGAAGTCATTACATCCCAAGAGAGAGAGATAACTATCAAGAAGCCCAATGGTGAGACCAGCAAAACCACAGTGAGGATTTGGAACGAGACTGTGTCCAACCTAACGTTGATGGCTTTGGGTTCTTCAGCCCCTGAGATTCTACTTTCTGTTATTGAAGTATGTGGTCATGGTTTCACTGCGGGGGATCTCGGACCGAGCACCATTGTAGGCAGTGCCGCCTTCAACATGTTCATCATTATAGCCATATGCGTCTACGTGGTTCCGGATGGAGAAATAAGGAAGATTAAGCATCTACGAGTGTTTTTTGTGACAGCAGCTTGGAGCATCTTTGCCTACACTTGGCTTTACCTTATTTTATCTGTTATATCACCCGGTGTTGTGGAGGTCTGGGAAAGCTTGCTCACTTTCTTCTTCTTTCCCATTTGTGTGGTGTTTGCGTGGGTAGCCGACCGAAGGCTTTTATTTTACAAGTATGTCTACAAGAAGTACAGGGCTGGCAAACAGCGAGGCATGATCATTGAACATGAGGGTGACAGGCCATCATCCAAAGCTGACATTGAAATGGACGGCAAAGTGGTTAACTCCCATGTGGAGAACTTCTTAGATGGCACCCTGGTTCTGGAGGCAGATGAGAAGGATCAAGATGATGAGGAAGCAAGGAGGGACATGGCTAGAATCCTGAAGGAGCTGAAGCAGAAGCACCCCGACAAAGAAATGGAACAGCTGATAGAACTAGCTAACTACCAGGTTCTGAGCCAACAGCAAAAGAGCCGAGCCTTTTATCGCATTCAGGCTACTCGGCTAATGACGGGTGCTGGCAACATTTTGAAGAGACATGCTGCGGATCAGGCACGGAAAGCTGTCAGCATGCATGAGGTCAACTGTGAAGTGGTGGAAAATGATCCTGTCAGTAAGATCTACTTTGAGCAGAACACCTACCAGTGTCTCGAGAACTGCGGCACAGTAGCTTTGACCATTGTTCGCCGAGGCGGTGACTTGACCCATGTCGTTCACGTTGACTTCAGAACAGAAGACGGCACAGCCAATGCAGGGTCTGATTATGAGTTTACCGAAGGGACTGTGGTCTTCAAGCCTGGCGAGACACAGAAGGAAATCCGGGTTGGCATAATTGATGACGATATCTTTGAGGAGGATGAGAACTTCCTCGTTCACCTCAGCAATGTGCAAGTGAGCACTGAAGCGTTGGATGAAGGAATTCTGAAGGCTAACCACATCGCAACACTTGCCTGCCTGGGATCGCCCTCCACTGCCACCGTTACCATCTTTGATGATGATCATGCAGGCATCTTTACCTTCGAGGAGCCGGTCACTCATGTGAGCGAGAGCATTGGAACCATGGAAGTGAAAGTGCTGAGAACGTCCGGTGCTCGAGGAAATGTTGTTGTGCCCTACAAAACCATCGAAGGCTCAGCCAGAGGGGGAGGAGAGGACTTTGAGGATACTTGTGGAGAGCTTGAATTCCAGAACGACGAGATTGTGTAAGTACCTCCTTTTTAACATCTTACCAGTGCAAAATGAACAAATGGGGTTTATCATGACAGACAGAGTACTCCATTCCAAACACATGCCATTGTGCTACTGCTCCTATTGCCAGAGATCCTGAACGGCCTCGTGCACTGCTCCCACCCCCCCCCCAACGAACCCCAGATAGAGCAGAAGTACAGCAAAAACCCAGCACGAGCATGCCAGGTGGTGGAGCCTCCATGCAGGAGACTTTGTACGCCTGCGTGCTAGAGTGGAGCTGTGTGTGGGAGTGGTTAACAAAGCAGGATGTAAACAATAGGTAGCCAAGCAAAGAAGACCCACATGGAGGGGGGCAGCGGGCGGCTGTTGTCATTACCCCATTGTGGCAGTGGGCCGATGTTACGAGAGTCTGAAGCATGCATAGTGTGGTATCCGCCCCAACTGAGTGTGAATGTCTCGAGCCAAGCACAGCCTTTTCACTAATGCTTTGCACCAGTTCACAGGGTTGCTCCTGCCATTCACTTTGGAAAATGTCTTTAGTGGCTCCTTGTTCAAAACACAGCAGACCTAGGTTGCCGTTGGCATCAGTGACATCATGAAAGATGTCTGTCCTGGGCCTTAAGTAAACTTTTCCATGTGGGGAAGTGGTGACGTGAACGATAAGCCAGCAGCCAGGTTTGATGGATTGCAAATGCAGAAGTGGTTAGGGGAAAATGGTGCGGCTAAGCATTGCCTGGTGAGCTGTACTAAAGCAAAATCACACCTGCCTTGGCATATTTATTGTGTTGTGTGGAGAATGTAAATCCTCAGTGCTACAGTGGGGAAATTTTATCCTGAAATATGCCTCAAAGAGAGCGGGAACCTCTCCCCTGTATTGTGCCTTGCCCCTCCCAGGGACACAGAAAGGGCACAAAACCTGATCAACTTCAACCCTAGGCTCTTTCCAAAGCAAACGCCATAGACTTAAGCCAGTCCACTACGAACAATAGTCTCAGCCACAAAAAATCACTGTAGACTTTGGAGTGGTTCCCAACAAAAGGCAGTGCCTACCTAGGGGAATCTGGGAGGTTGGCTAGAACGTCCCATTCAATCCATACTACTCATTTTGGTAGGACACCAGGCACCCCCAGTACAAACTGATGGAGTGTGCCTTTTGTTTCTTGCGTTATTTATAGCTGCTCTGAAGGTACAGAAGCCAAATGATTTATAAAGATTTTTTTGAAGGGTATTAAGTTTTATGCCAGGTGCCAGACTCGCAGCCTAAGGGACAAAAATCAGGATTTGTAGCATTTTCTTTCATTTGAAAATTTCACACAAACCTATTTTGGCCAGGGGATTGTTTGAACTCTGTTCTTTGTGTGTTCAAGCCTGTTCTGTGATTGGTCACCTCAGAGAACAAAAATAATACTCTGATTGTCAGAGTGCAGCTGTAATAACCAGGGGGAATGCTTGATTGAGTGACTAGGCCTTGGATTTTTCTCCAGGAGAGCCAGGGAGATGTCTGTGGAGACAGGATGAACTAGGTTAGTAGAATGAAGGAATTTTGGGAACCGTTTAAACCAGGCCACATTAATAGCAAACATTAGTGCCAGCAAAACCAGGCTATTGCTGCCATATCCTAGGCTGGGGGTGGATGTAGAGTTTATTTCCTCTTGACACAGTCATACACAATAATTGTGAAGTGTGTGAGATCATGTGGTCCCAGCCATCAAGTTTGTGGCCAGATCCTTGCCTGGTTTATTAGGTTTGCTCTGAGCCAGGGCTCTGGTAGGGGCTTCGTGCTGCCCTTGTTGTGAAGGGTGTGGTCATGTATCTTTATCCATCTTGTTAGCTGCATTAGTGCCTGGCTTCTGCTGTGGGATTTGGAGAAGGCAATCCTTGGGGTGCTGTCCTGGGAAGCATGATATTTTGTACCCACCAGCTGCATTGATGAAATGCGCCGTAACTGTCCCCTGACGCTATTCACCACTTATCGTCCGCTCGCAGCCACTGCGGCTGGAGTTCTGGATGCTCACGCAGTGATGATCCCTCTGACCTCTGACAATCAGATGTCTAAGGATGGGCTCAGGGGCTAGAACTACAAGGGGCTGCATGTGTTGCAATGCTCAGCCCTGCAACGCCTTCGGCACCCTGCCGCACCGTGGAACTCGCAGCCCCGAGTTGGGGGCCCAAGCTCCCTGGGCAGGGGGGAGAGTTAGGCCCCTAAGAATGGGATTGACAGACCCCCTCCAAGCTGAGCAGGGAGCTGCTGAAACTAGGCAGTGCACAACACTGCGCGGTGAGTCCTCTCCTGGAGTTAGCTCATCCCTGTCTCCCAAAAACCAGAGAGAGAAAGCCCCCTCCTTGTAGCCAATAGCCTAGTGGGTAGGGCACTCCTCTGTGACTTCAGAGACCTCCTTCAATTGCCCCCTCTGCCTGACTCTGAGTAGGGACTCGAACTCAGGTCTGCTGCATCCCTGGCGAGCACCCTGTCACCAGGCTGTTGGGGGAGCCACACTCAATCTTGCCTGCTGAAGCTGCTCTGATTTGTCTACATAATTCACTGTTCGTGCTGGTGCAAGAGAGAGACTCCATAGCCCAGTGGTCAGGGCACCCCCCCTGGCCTGTGAGAAGAGTTACCTTCAAGTCCCTGCCGCCAGAAATACTGACTTGTACAAAGGGAACTGCACCATTGAGAGAATGACACAGCCTCACACTAGAATGGCCTGTGGGTGGTGAGGGCACTCAGCTGGGAGGTGAGACCTGTTTCAAATCCCTACCCCAGGCCCCACAGGCAAGGTAGGAAGGAATATGCCTAGTTTGAGAGCCCCACTGGGGCTAGGGGATGAGTGAGGGCACCAGGCAGCATCAGGGCTTATGTGGCTTTGTGTGTGCCCAGTAGCAGAAACTTAGGCACCTATAGGGTTAGGTAGCAGCTGAACTGTGGTTTTAGGATGGCCACCTAAATGTTGGGTACCCAAATGCCTCGTTAGGCGCTCAACTCCTTTTGTGGATCTTTCCCAGGGGGCCTAAAATTCAGACTCCCCCCGTTTGAAAAATGTGTCCTGATCAAAATAAATGGCAATTTCAACAGAATGTGCTGGTGATGGGTGTGAAGCCTGTTGATGGAGTCAGTCCATTTGGTAGGTTCTCGGGGTGAGTGTGTAGGTGTAATTACAGCGATCGAGAGTAATATACCCATACAGCAAATCTGACCTGATTAGATTAGGAGATGTCCCACTGGTGGCGATGAGATCTCGCCTGACACTGCTTTCTTGGTCTTGCTGAGGATCCAGGATGCCACACTAGATGCTATTGATCAGTATAAGACAGAGGAGTGAGACGCAGAGCCAGATAAGATGGAGAAATCTGACAGACAGCTAGATGGAGAGAAACAAGATGTAAGAACTGCATCGAAATGGCTAACATCAGCCTGTTGGCTGTAGCCAAGGAGTGTCTGGGTGCTCGGCTCATCTGGAAATGAGGCCCTGGTGTCTGATGCGCAACACCCTCTTCTTTTCTCTTCTCTCTTCTCCCCCCCCCTCCGGCCCATGTAAATTTCGGTTTGCTCACTGTATCTAGAGAGGCTTCTCCATGTGTTGGTGTCCCTTCCCTGGTGGTGTGTGCGAAATCAGCATGGTACCAAGTAAAAACTGTTCCTCTCATGGGCATTAATATGGATTCCACTGTAGTGGTGGCAAAACAAGGCTCCTGGTGCTGAACTGACTCCTCACGTGAGAACAATGCTGAGCATAGCAATGGCAGCGCTGTATAGGGAACACCTAAAGTAATGCTGTTTGTTTTACTCCACGTTGCCAGTGTCCTTCTTGTGGATAAGCCACAGAGAGACACTGGCTCTAACAGGAGCAAGTTAGCAAACAGAAGAAAGTAGCATCTAAACATATGTTGGAAGGGGTTAGGGTGACCAGATCAGGGAAAGCAAATATCGGGACACGGGGGGGGGGGGGGGGGGGGGCCACCAACGGAGCAAAAAAAAAAAAGGAAAAGGAAAAAAAGCCAAGTCAGTCCCTGCTGACGGAGCGTCTCTAAAAAAAAAAGCACTGCCAGTGGGATATCGGGACAATTTGCGTCCCGATCAGTGATCGGTCGGGACATGCAACACACCCTGATTTTATCGGGATGTCTGGTCACCCTAGAAGGGGTAGGGTACAATGGTGCTGGAGCAACTTGTATAGTGGGGGGTGTTGAGAGCCATTGAACCAAACTGTAAACCCTGTATATGATGGAAACTGCTCCCCTACTTCCAGCACCTATTGTAGGGTATGTAGGAATTGGTAACTATTTCCATGCTAAATCATCCTGATCTACGTGGGAAATGTATATTTGTGAAATGCACATGATGATGGAGGCCATTTCACATGGACTTGTCAACACAGAGGCTCAGTGCACGGTAAGCTGGGGTTAAATCTACAGAGCGCGAGCCTGTTGCACGCTGACCGGCTGTGTGGACCCTGCTAGTGTGCACTGACAGTTCCATAGTGTATTTAGTGCACACTAGCAGGGGTCACACAGTGACTTAGTGAATGGCAGGTGAGTACAGTGTAAATTTACTCCCCAGCTTGCTGCTCTGCGTCTCAATAGGGACAAGCCCAAGTGTTGCTGTGAAGCACCAAAGCCGCCCTTTGGACGAAAGGGTAACACAATGCACTCTGAGAAAGGAAAGGGTTCAGTAGCTGTTGTCCCCAGGAAGCTAACTCTAGCCTTATCTTGCATCACAACAAAAGATTAACGCTGCCTTATTAACTGTTCTAAGAACATCAACTAGTAATAAGTTGTAGACAGTGTTGCTATAGCCCTGTTGGTCCCAGGATATTAGAGAGAGGAGGTTGGGGAGGAAATATCTTTTATTGAACCAGTGTCTGTCGGTGAGAGACAAGTGTTCAAGCCACACAGAGCTCGGTTTTGGGTCAGTTTAGTGTAAACTTGAAAGCTCTCTTCCCCTCTCCCTCACCTTCTCTCCAATACTAAAATGTGCAGTCAGGGTCTGATCCTGTCCACCTGTCTGTCCATATGAGTTGCCATAACACAACAGACATGGTCCATCTAGTTACTGTTGTCTTTGTTGGCATCCAATGTCTGGTGATTCAGAAGATACCAAACGTAGCTGTACATTTAGTCTACTTTGTGTGGAAATATCTTCACCTACCACAGACTATGAGATCATCTTATGCCCTGAAGCATGGGGATTGACATCTCCACTAAATTTGGCTGCAAAGTTACACAGAAATGGAGATGTTCTGTGGTGGTACTTTCTCCATAATTGAAAGAGCTCTGTTTAAAAAATCTTATTTTTGAAACCTTGACCCCAAGCCTTGGAATCGGAAAGAGATACGGAATTAATTTTTGTGATCACTAAGATATTAGTTGGGCAGACGATTGTTTCATCAGACTGAAAGAGATGCTGTACGTAGATGTCTGCATAACCGGGCAGACTCTCATTTCATATCAGGTTTCTTAATGCATCCTGGGCCTTAGGAATTGCCAGATCTAGTCCTATAATGTTGGATAATATTGTGTATTTAGATTTATAACAGTCCTATAAAAACATACTTCTCGCAGGCTCTAAGAGTGACATTTTGGACCCAGTGAGATCAATTCAGCCATGTTTTGTGCATATCTTAATGCACATCACAGCAGATAAATATCTAGCAGTCATATGCCATGACACACACAACCAGCTAAACCCAGCATTTGAGAGTGCGCCACTTCTTCCCAGACATCAGACCCCAGGTATGTCTTGCCAAAAGCCTCAGTAAAATGTATACAAGCTTTGCAGTGTATCCTGAAAAACAAGTATGGGCAGTGTCGGACCAGGTAGCATTGTGTGCTTTTATATTTTCTAAAAGTGGGATTTTTTGTGGGGGAAGTATTTCTAAAGAGATAAAGTACAGGATGAGTCCACCCAGGCTAGCATCGTGCCTCTGACACCCCCCCCCCCAACCAAAATGCTTAAAGGGTAAGATTTGAGTTGATGGACATTGAATCCTGTTGAGTGATACACACCACTGTGTTTTAGGTGCTTCTCAGTGGCAGTTGGGATTGGTATCTAAGTAAAATAAACTCCGGGCATTTCTGCAAAGGGATTTGCTTTGCAATTTCAGTTTTCTGTGTATATAAAACCAGAATCTTTCAAGATTGAGTGAAAAACCCACCTGTTTTACAATGAAAGGACAAAGTGCCACCAGAGGCTAAAATATCAAGTGTCCAGAGAACCGTTTGTGGCTTTCTGGATGCAGGCTCCTGGATTTCCCTCCAATGCATTGTTATAAGCAGAAGGAACCAGTTCTCTCGGCTGGAGCTGTATTTTGTTCTACCTGGAACTGATAACTTCTAGAGGGCTCTGGAGTTGGAGGGAACAAGTCTTTCTAGAGACTCTCTGCAACAGGCAGCAGATGGAATTTGCTGCTCTTTCATAAAGGGTTAAATTCTTCCGAGGCACGAAAGGGGCCTGAAACAAGGGTTGAGGTTGAGAAGCTCTGTAGGGGGTGCCTCCTTATTTGCTATATGTAGCAGAAGGCATCTCTGTGCTAGCCACATGTAGGCTGGGGCAGAGAAAGATGTAGGCCATGGATAAGCAATTATGCAGTTCAAATGGCCCAAAACACTAGGCAAGAGATGCAGAGACTGGAAATGCTCCGGCTCGTCGGCTGGCACTGCAGCCATGGAATACAATGGACACTGTTGCAACCTGCAGAGAACCATTGTGGGCCTGGTTTCTAAAACTGTGTGTGCATAACTGCACACCTACTTTGCATGTCTGATCACTGACTATGTTCAGCTAGACACAGCTGGCCAGTTACTTGTGACATTACCTGATCGACACCTGCAGTTACCTGATTTGAGAACGTGTCTCAACATGCTTGCACAAGTGCCGTTCTCCCATTCCTGACCTGCATGTCACTTACTGTGGGCACCTAGACTACTAACAGGTAAATCAGGATGAAGAGACCTAGGGTTTGATCCTGCCGCCCTTACTCCCCTGTGTAAGCCCAGTCAGAGCACCGGTGTGACTAATGGATAGATGGGCTCCACATCTGCATCCAGCACTGCATTCCTTGCCCTACTTTTAAGAGCACAGGCTTAATTTGTGCTGTTTGCCGAAATGAACCATTATATGGGTGCATGTGAGAGCGAGACCTGACTAGATTGTGTCTCCCGATTGGATTGCAGATAGGAAGGTTATCAGCCAAAGCAGGTTCTATCACAGGATAATAGGAGTGGGGTGGGGGGGAGGGAAGAGAAATGGTTAGTTCTAGTTGCTTCCCTATTAAGAATTGACACAGTTTTTGTCCTTGACAAACTGTTTCCTTATTTGTAATGAGCTGTTGTTGGCAATTTACCACTGCCAGCTGCATCTCAGTGGTTGATTAAGGGAACTTGGAGCTCAGATATGTAATAACTCTCTAAAAGCCATGTGAGAACTAGTTATTAGCTTCATCAGGGTCTGTGTACACATCCGCTGTGCTCCCTTATGAAAAGCGACCCATTAAATGTATTGTAGTAATTTACGAAACACAGGACCCATTCCGGTTTACATATTAAAGCGATCCTGCAACACCCTCAGGGGTTCTGTGTAACTCACCCGCAGGGCTTCCTCTCATTGTGCAGAGCCCTGGCACCTGCCGGGGCAGCCCCCACCCCCCAAGGCATGCAGGGGAGAGACTCGGCCTTTTTGGGGTGTAGCTTCTTTCCACTGTGCAGCCAGACAGTCTGCAGTGCTGGCAGGAGCACGCTGGGTAGAGCTGTGGCTCTCCCTAGTCTCTGCCCTTCCCCACACACTTCCTGCGCAGGGGGAGCATCTGGCACAGGCCCTGTGCTCTGCTTCGGCACCCGCAGTTAGGATCTGGGCAGCCCAGCATGGCCTCCCTGCTACATATGACCTCTGAAGACAGAAGCCCTCTTTCCAGCCACAGAACATGGGCCTTATCCACAGAGGTACTTGAGTGCCGAGCAGGAGCGCTGCCAGCTTTTCTGCCGCCCTAGGTGCCGGAAGGTCCTGCTGCCGAAATGCCGCCCCCCACAGAGGCGGCGGAAGGTCCTGCTGCCGAAATACCGCTGCGGTCGCTGCCCCCCAAATTGTAGCGACTGCCTAGGTCACCTAATGGGTTGCGCTGGCCCTGGTGCCGAGCCATTAGCCTGCTCCTAATGGACAGAAGATCACAGCTTCAACCTGCACTGATTGTGTCACTATAGCTACTGTCACGTACAAGGTGGATCAGGGATGGTCTAAACAGTATTTGGTCCTGCCATGAGGGCAGGGGACTGGACTCTATGACCTCTCGAGGTCCCTTCCAGTCCTAGAATCTATGAATGTATAAAAAGCCGACCGCTGATCAGAGTGTCTGCACAAGAGAGCTGTTCAGATAAGCAGTGAAACATCTGCTGCTGTCAGAGCCATGTACAGGGAGGGGAGACAAAACAAAACAGCCAAGTGGCAGAGTCAGCACCAGATCCTCCTCAGAGAGGCGAGTCTCAGCCAGGAGAATGGTTTGCCTCAAAAGAATACAAGAAGGTCACCTTGCCCTTTGCAAGAGGAGCAGGAAGAGGTGACAGGTGTGCTTCCCGTGGCCAGGCCTTTTCTACGTGCTCCCAGCAGCTCTGCTTCTTCCACAGACCATGAGCCCATATTCACCAGGAGGTTGCAAGTGACTTTCCTTGCACCAGTGTGGCCAAGCAGATGACTGGTCTCCTCCCCTCCACCCCCATCCTCAGAAAGGAAAGGAGTCCAGCCTTCAGACTTCCCACAAGAAGAGATCTTAGCAGTCTCTTTCTGCTCAACAATTTTGCATCTCCATGTGGTCAAACATGGCTCTTGATTGGGAAAACTTGATTAAAAAGGGGCCTTCAAAGCAGAATACCCAGAGCAGCCAAAGAATTGCCAGGCTACCAAACTGGGCTTCTGGGGCATGCACTGATCACACTCCACCTGGGATACAGGGGTCACTTGTCTTCTCCTTTGTCCAGACTGGGATATTGTGCAGGTTCGGTGTTCGTTCTGTTAAGTGAAGGGTCTCAAATCTCAATACAGGAAGGAATTGGCCTCGGTACCTCGCACCCCGGTTTATAGGAGATCTCAAATTAACGTTGCTCTACTCGGAAGCTTGGCCTAGTCCTTGCGGAACAGCTCTGAAGCCAGGCGCTCTGTCCCTGTGCGTCCCCTCTCTTGGAGGGTCCATCACCTTGGCCAGGCCAGACCATCATCTGGGACTTGGGAGCATTCATGTAAAACATGCGCGAAAGGAGAGAGATGGAACTGGGGGCACATGTCTCGTTGATTTAATCCAGGGTTTCTGATTTGCAGCCCAAAGGCCCAACTGTAAAGAGCCCAGCTCCTTGCATGGGAAAGGAATCTGAATGCAGAATCCTTGACATGGCAGCTGGAAGAGGTTTATTTGGCCATCTTGTCTGTTCCACTCCCAATTCTCCATTGTTCCCTACAGTCAGTCCTTCAAGACTTGGCCAGTTTAGGGTTGAAGGTGCTGGGGCTTCCAGCGCTTTCTTGGAAGGTCAAACAAACCTCCAGTCTAACAAACTTCATAGTCAGGAAATTCACACTAAATATCCCTCTGCTCCTCACATGCGTCCCTTGGGCCACTCTCACCTTCCTCTCCTCCCCTGATATTTGCACCTGGCACCCCATTACATTTTGAATGTACATGCACTCGCAGAACAAAGCACGTCAGCCTTCGACTCCTCTGCCATTCATTCTCAGTCTGAGAGACAAAACACTTGTCTTCCCGTCACTTCTACTGCACTGTTACTTCAGGGCTCAGTCCACACCTCAGCAGCCAGCCAGGGTCGCTTGTTGGATGCAGGGTAGGAGCCAAGCAGGGTTGGTTTCCCCAAGGCCACAGAACCTCTCTGCCAGGGAGGGGTGAAGAACAAACGGACCCGTGTTTCGGCAACTTGGGCCTGGAATTAGACCGAGATGGATGGCTCTTTCATCCTGCTGAGCTTCCTCCTTGTTGCTGACCAGCGTTACTTGCTGCAACAACAACAAAATCAGCAGGCTGACAACTCAAAGTGGCAATAAATTGATCCACAAAAGTGCTCATCGGCCCTGAAACTTCACTTGCAGGCTGTAGCCTGAAGGAGCTAATGGCTAAGCTGTCCAGCCCACCTGTCCGTGCCCTAAGTGAATGGTTCCAGCAAAGCTTGCAAGGCAAATTAAACCTACCAGCAGTTCCCTTTGCAGGCTCATTTCCAGTTCTCTGGTTCAGGCTGCTCTCGTATTGTCGATAATTCAGAAAGTCCATGTGATGCCTCTAGAGTCCTAACTTTTGCCATTTCCTGTCCTGAGTGCCCAGCAGTGCAGCCCTGACGTTCTCTTAGCTGTGGGTTTGAAGAGACCATAGATTCTGGCAAGCCTTTATAGAGGGCATGGAACATAGCTACAGCTGTAGAGCCCCAAGACACCCCTTGCACCTTCGCCACAGCCAGGCATTTCATTTACAATCTGATTCTGCATTTTGAATCCTAGTTTTGCTGTCATAATATTGTGCTGCTACTTCCTAAAACTGCACCACTCTCCCCAAGTTTAATACAGGAAAAATATGCTGCAGGGAACCTAGCAAAACTAAGGAATGAGGAAATCTTCATCTACATGGCAGAGCTGCACTGGTTTAATTTGAGGCATGAGTTTGTTAGTGGTGCAAGACTATTTATATCCTTATAAGAATGGCTTATTTTGGTTTAGCTATGTTGACTGGCAACTAGTTTAAGCTAAACTGAAATAAAATTATCCACATAGGGATTTGCATTTGGTTTAACTGAATCTGCTTAAATTCGTGCGTTAAATTAAATTGGTGCAAATTTTCCATGTAGACAAGCCCTAAGATGATATATCACTCCTATATAATGTTCAAGTAATATAAACAAGGGCAATTGTTCTTGGGCCTATTGCAAGTGGCACCTGTACTAGCTGGAGTGCTAGCAGCTTTCATAGAAGATTAAGGTTGGAAGGGACCTCAAGAGGTCATCTAGTCCAACCCCCTGCTCAAAGCAGGACCAATCCCCAACTAAATCATCCCAGCCAGGGCTTTGTTAAGCCGGGCCTTAAAAACCTCCAAGGATGGAGATTCCACCACCTCCCTAGGTAACCCATTCCAGTGCTTCACCACCCTCCTAGTGAAATAGTGTTTCCTAATATCCAACCTAGACCTCCCCCACTGCAACTTGAGACCATTACTCCTTGTTCTGTTATCTGCCACCACTGAGAACAGCTCTTACTGGGCAGCACAACTATGGGAAGTGATAGTGCAAGAAATGCTGCCGAAAGATAGACCAGGGAGATCTCCCAGCCTCATCCCCTTGATATCAAACCTCTTCCCAAGTTACCTGTGACCTTCTCAGCAGGGCTCCCATCCAGGACCTTCCCTTCCCTCAAACAGCTGGACAGAGCAAGAGTCAGCCCTTCTCTTCCTCCTCTAATTAGACACAATCCAAACTTCCCTTCAGGAATTCCACACCTCCAAGAGGGAAATGCAGCCTGCCAAGATGAGGGCAGCTGATTAAAAGGGGAGAAAATGTTGGCGCTGGAGACGTGACAAAGAACTTTCCATCTAGATATGGCAGCAATATTTAATTACATACAATTAAAATGTTATATTCCACCCCCCTGAGAAACTGCAGGCTGGGAGAGACCTTGGACTGAGATTGTGAAGGTGCTAATGAACTCTGGAAGATCAAAGGCAGCAGGACTTATTAAACTTTGATATAGGTGGCAAATCTAATTACAAGGATAAATGGGAAAAGGCTTCAGATAAGACAGTCCCCCTAGATCCCTAGTGCCCTATTTAGCGTCGGCAGCTTCTGCCTCCCGGTGCATAACACTGAACGACTTCAGCCAGACTGGATACCCTCTTGTTTAGGGAAAACCTGCCCTGCTGTGTGGGGGCCTGGCAGGGCGGGCATGGTTGGCAAGGCTCCTTTGTCTGCATGTGGGGGACGGGACACTGCACAGCAGGGGCATATTCATAGATCATAGAATCTCAGGGTTGGACGGGATCTCAGGAGGTCATCTAGCCCAACCTCCTGCTCAAAGCAGGACCAATCCCCAGACAGATTTTTACTCCAGTTCCCTAAATGGCCCCCTCAAAGATTGAACTCTCAACCCTGGGTTTAGCAGGCCTGATGCTCAAACCACTGACAGGATCTGAAACAGCCCCAGGGCTGTAACACGGTGATGTTGCCAAGGGATCTGCTGCTGATGCCTTTGCGTCTCCTGACTAAACAGGCCTCGCCTCTCCTCTCCAGAGCACTACACTGCACCCACAGCCCCTGGGCACACGAAGGTGCAGGCACTGGCAGAAACCTGCGAAAGGAGGGAGCCCCTGGCAATATCGCCTGGGACAGGAGAGGGTGAGGGATTCTGAGAATGGTGAAGGCAGCAGCTGGCCCCACACAGACTTACCTGCTGATCCGCGGTCAGCTGAGACCCCCCTGGGTAAAATGTGGGCACTTCTTTCCCTGAAAGATGCATACAGCCTTCACCTTAAATCTCCTGCTATATGGAATTATTAGAACTGATGGCTGATCTCCTGCTCCAACTCTGAACATGCCCAGGGGCGCACACGGTGAGCCGAGTCCCCAGGATAAAACTCTGAGGACCTAAGAGAGAAAAAGCCACTTTGGCATCCTTCACCCAAAGAGCCAAAGAAATCAAACACTTTGAGCTCTGGGCTGCATCTGGCTGGGGACTGGCCAGCGGTGGTGAGAAAATGACTTGGAACAAAAGGCTCCAGTTTTGTTACGTTAGGTGTTAGTCTTAGAAGCACATTTTTACTGTTTGTAACCATTTCTGTCCCAATTCCTTCTGCTTGGTTTCACTGAAACATCTGCTCTGTGTTAATCAACTTAATCTTTTTATTACACAACCATCTCCGTGCTGTGCTTACAGCTGAAGGGTAAAATCCCCAGCATAACTAGCAGGCTGGTGCTGTGTAGCAATGAACATGATGAGGAGTATGAGTGAGAGGCGCTGAGGATTTTACTCTCCCTTTCCTGGTCTGTGTGAACCCCCAAAGCATCACAACGGGACCCTGGCTGGAGTGGGCCATGGCTCTGAGATGGCACAGAGCATGCGTGCTCTCACACCCTGAGCATGTGAGCAAGAACCAGCCCAGCACCTAACGGAGCAGTGTGTGGGGTTGGGAAGGAATTTCCCCCCAGGTCAGATTGGCAGTGACCCGGGGCGGGGGGAGAAGGGGAATGTGCCCCTCTACAGTGTGTGGATGAGGGCTGCTTTCCAGGATTATCAGGGTGCATCTCACTTAATCAGTTCCCTGCCATTGTGGGGGCCTCAGTGCACCTCAGTCCCTCCTGTTCTCCGCCTGTGGCGTATGATAGTCTCGTCTCCTGAGGCTGTGTGACTTCAGTCTCATTTCTGGTGTGCGGTGCTGCGTGGGGTTGGTGGCCTGGAGGTCAGACTAGATGATCTGGCCGTCCTTCCTGGCTTTAAAGTCTGACTCTGTGGCAAGCAGATCAAAGGAGAAAGAGAGGAAAAGGGGGAGGCAAAGATGGAGGAGACAAAATAAAGAGATGAGTGTTGGGAAAAGGAGCATAAGGAGAGAGACAATTTTGGCCCTTAATTCTGACTCTTGGATTCATTTTGGTGGTCTCCACTGGGCAGTGAGCTTTCCTAGAGCAGGATGTATGCCCTTGCCTCTTTTTGTAAACTCCCCTGCCCCCCTGCCAAATGCTGACTTCAACAGGAACATAAGAATGGCCACACTGGGTCAGACCAAAGCTCCATCCAGCCCAATATCCTGTCTACCGACGGTGGCCAATGCCAGGTGCCCCAGAGGGAGTGAACCTAACAGGTAATGATCAAGTGATC
The DNA here is from genome assembly GCF_013100865.1 of Trachemys scripta elegans. Lineage (NCBI taxonomy): Eukaryota > Metazoa > Chordata > Testudines > Emydidae > Trachemys > Trachemys scripta. The sequence goes on along the minus strand of NC_048300.1, from coordinate 1,254,912 downwards.
TCTCTCCTGCCATCCATCTCCACCCTCTGACAAACAGAGGCTAGGGAAACCCTTCCTTACCCAGCCTGGCTAATAGCCATTAATGGACTTAACCTCCATGAATTTATCCAGTTTGGAATCACCTCTAGAGCCCTTTTTAAATATTGGCGTTACATTAGCTATCTTCCAGTCATTGGGTACAGAAGACTATTTAAAGGACCAGTTACAAACCATAGTTCCGCAATTTCACATTTGAGTTTTCAGAACTCTTGGGTGAATGCCATCTGGTCCCGGTGACTTGTTACTGTTAAGTTTATCAATTAATTCCAAAACCTCCTCTAATGACACTTCAATCCTTCAGATTTGTCACCTACAAAGGATGGCTGAGGTTTGGGAATCTCCCTAACATCCTCAGCTGTGAAGACTGAAGCAAAGAATTCATTTAGTTTCTCCGCAATGACTTTATCGTCTTTAAGTGCTCGTTTTGTATCTCGAACATCCAGGGGCCCCACTGGTTGTTTAACAGGTTTCCTGCTTCTGATGTACTTAAACATTTTGTTATTACCTTTTGAGTTTTCGGCTAGCTGTTCTTCAAACTCTTTTTTGGCTTTTCTTATTACATTTTTACACTTAATTTGGCAGTGTTTATGCTCCTTTCTATTTACCTCACTAGGATTTGACTTCCACTTTTTAAAAGATGCCTTTTTATCTCTCACTGCTTCTGGAGGAAGTCAGGCTCTGGCTTCCCGGGCCTAACTGCAAATGTCACTTGGCTCTAGCCACAGAATGAGTTTGATGTCCTGGTCTTAAATTCATCTGGCTGCTATTGCACAAGTTTCAGCATTGGTGTTCTTACAGCTGAAAGGATTGATCCGGCTTTGACAGCAAAGGTAAATGTAGTAGCGGAAGGGAAGTTCTTCTGACGTTGAAGATAAATTTTTCTTGGCATGGCTTACTGGATTGCAATTGGTGCATGAGGAAGGAAGATCAAAACTGATTTGATTTCTCCCCCCCCCCCTTATTTAGGCATTTTGGTGCAAGGGCAGCAGAAAAAGGGGAAATTACATTGCGCGCTGTGTGTGTGTGTGTGTGTGTGTGAGAGAGAGAGAGAGAGAGATGGAAGTATCATTAGGAGTGCCATGCAAGGTTACATTGAGTTTTTCAGCTCAAACAAGATTTAAAATATCTTTCATGGGGAGGGGGGGGGAAGGATGATTATAATCAAAATTTCACTATTTACTCTTGAGGCAAAACTTTAATTTTCTGGTAAGTTACAGTAAAGTTCACTCGTTCAGGAGTTTGAAGAAGTTAAATCAGTTTTTTTTTATTTAGAGTGTTTAATGTTTTTCCAGACCATTAAAAGGTACAAATGATGTTGTTTTAACACTTCAGGCGGATGTATGTCTAAAGAAAATCTTATGAATAAGGTCACTTAAAAAAATCTATTAAAACCAGCCATTGTCATTGTTTAGCATTACTGTTTCTATTTACACCATGGAAGCCAAGTGATTTTATATATTAAAAAAAGTATTAATCAGAAGATAACAAATGCAACTTTCTAAATGAAATATCAGTGTGTAACAGCAAAAAGAACAGGAGTACTTGTGGCACCTTACAGACTAACAAATTTATTAGAGCATAAGCTTTCGTGGGCTACTGCCCACTTCTTCGGATGCATAAGTGGGCAGTAGCCCACGAAAGCTTATGCTCTAATAAATTTGTTAGTCTCTAAGGTGCCACAAGTACTCCTGGTCTTTTTGCAGATACAGACTAACACGGCTGCTACTCTGAAACCTGGAGTGTGTAACAGTTAATGCAAAAATTGTCATCAGCAGTTTTACACAATAGCTGTTTGCAAACCAGGAGATTTGCATAGTGCCCCAATTATGTGGCAGAAAAATCCTACAAGGAAGGAGGTGGAAATGGCAGAACAGAATGCCTGGCCTGTGCACAGTTCTTGAACCAGCATGGGAGAGCAAGGTATGGCAGGTTCTTCATTCACTGCTTGCCTTGCTCTCTGCTGGAGGATAGAGACTGGCTTGAGTGTAGGGGCAGGCTACGTTGTTTCAGTGCATTTGCAACTACATTATTGCACCAGCTTCAAAATATTCCTTGCCTCAGGCAGCTACTACAGCCAGTGGAAGGGAGAGGTTTCTTTCCGTTTCCCATGTCCCTTGTAGATCCCGTGGGATCTGATTGGGAGGAGAGAGCATTTGCCCTCCAGTCTTGATTCAGGTAAAACTCTCCTTGGTTCAGGCATTGGACAATGTGTGTTTTATTTTAAAAACATGGGCATGTATAACGAGTGGAAAATCAAGCCGCCTGCTAACAACTTTAAACATGCTTAACTGTAGGCTTGTGTTTGGGATATTAAGTGTAAAGTAAAGTGACACTGCTATTGCACCAGTGGCTATCCGTACTGGCCTTAATCCGGTAGCAATTACTTCCCTAATACGGAGCAAGCTAACGAATAATAGTCATTAGCACAGAAGGGCGGAGTGAAGCTACAGTATCCAAAGCAGAGAGTGAGACGGACACTTGTTGAAAACATTCTCCACAAGCCTGAAAGGAGGATGGGGCAAAATGATGACAATGGAACAAAGGGAAACCTGTGGCTAAACCCTGATTAGATCGTGGGTGATGACGAGTGTGTTAGTCTCAGAAGGGAAAACCTTTCCGAATCCCACACAGTCTCCTTTACGAGAGGATCGGGCCTGGAATAGCAGGGACTTTGCAGCTACAATGGAAAGGAAGCTTTAATGGTGCCTATCGCCACTCGTTGCTTGATTTAAATTCCATTACGAAAAATCTGTTCAGAGAACACTGAGTGCAGCTAAGCATGGTTTGGCGTTTCCTGACTTTCCAGAAAGGGGCTATGTGTGTGATTACAGAAATTCCCTGGTCTAATCACCAGACTGGTCCCTTTATGTCAAACTCAGCAGGTGCCTCCTGATGATCCTCGTTGTGCACTGATGCTTTAAAGCCGCACGAGCGAGCGGTCCACTTGTGTGGAGCTTTCCTGGGTTGGCCCTTGCTGGCAGCTGAATGCAGATTTGAGCAAGTTATCATCCTTCAGTTTAACAGCACCTTAATCATTGCATATTAGCCACAGCTGTAAAGTCTTGTTTGAAGTGCTACCATATTCATGCATCGAAGTGAAACACCCTAGCAGGGTTGGTTGGTTCTCCGCCTATAATGGCTGGTAGGTCAGAATTCGAGTTGGTGGGAAATTTGCAGTTGAAAGTTTTTGGACAAAAACTTAAGTTTGTTCCTAAATGAAATATTTTGTTTCATTTGAAATTTTCGGATCTTGCTATTAAAAATCAGAAAGCGTTTATCAAAAACTTCCAGGTTGTCAGTGTTTCATTAAAAATCTGGCATTTTTGGCCAAATATTTTTTTGGCAGAAAATTCCCTTTTTAAAAAAAAAAAAATCTACCATGTTCTGAGTAGCTCCTAGTCCTAACCAAGCCTGAAGCTAGAGTAGCCATCCTTTCAGAGCTGGCTAGCAATGTTACGGGTTGTTACTGCTTTGACGCTAGTTTCAACTCCTCGTTAACGTTCTAGTCTGACAAAAATGGGTGAGAGATTCAGCAATCAGGTGCCTAGCTTCCATTGAAAACTGGGTGCCTATGTCCCTTAGGTGCTTTTGAAAATCTCACTCAATAAAAACAGAGGCTGAATCAGAATACAAGGATTCAGGATGATGGGGTTACACTCACCACCATGTCCCCTGAATTCCACTGCTACAGAACACTTTCCTTGTTCTACCAGGCACTGTGAGATGTCCACCTGGTGCCGCTGACTATCTGCACTGGTCAGAGTTTTGCATGGGACCAGCTCCTAAGGTTTTTGACGCACACCGTGCTACAACTCTTGATCGTGTCATTGCCCAGTTGCTTCTGTGGTTGTTTGTTTGCACACCAAATTTCCAGTAGGAACCCTGGCTTTTAACCTTGTGTGGGCACATGCTCCTCTTCCAATAACTGGATCAGACCACTTTTATTCTTTTCAGTCCAGACAGGAGTCCTCATCTATGTCTGTAACCAGTGTGGCCAGTCCTGCCCAGGATGCACTGATATGCAGATATGTGGCCAGATATGATATGCAGATAGGGTGGTGAGCATGAATGCATGCACACAAGTGCTGGTGGGACACAAACTGAGCTGTGTCACTTGTAACTGGTTATGGTGGCCATGTCCAGTACTATGGGCTCCAATTTGGGCTCCAGAAATCACAAGACTGGCTTACAAATCATGAGATCTAAAAAAATAATACATTTTGGGGACCTTTCTATTTGCTCTGGTTGGGGTGTCTTTCTTTTTTTTAGCTTGTAGAAGTCATGTCTTTAAGCTTTTCTCCATAACCACAAAGAATAGAATCTCTAACTCCTTCTTTTAAATGAAATCTGAGATTCTGATATAGAATACAGGTCTGTCGCATCTTACGCGCATTTAACATGCGTGATTTCAGCTTTACGTGGTTGGCAAAAACAAAAAAGAGAAAAATAACAATTTTAATACTGTACCTGTACTGCAGGTAATTCTGCCCGCCATTACACTCAATGTAATTTTGACTATATGCAATTTTCGCTTTACATGCTGACTGCGGAATGTAACCCCAGCGTAAGATGCGACAGACCTGTATCAGGGTTGGAAGGGACCTCAGAAGGTCATCTAGTGCAACCCCCTACTCAAAGCAGGACCAATCCCCAGACAGATTTTAGCCCCAGATCCCTAAATGGCCCCCTCAAGGATTGAACTCACAATCCTGGGTTTAGCAGGCCAATGTTCAAACCACTGAGCTATCCCTCCCCCCTGACCCCAGGAGCTGGGGCTTTAAGAAAAACATACAATATCACGAGACTTGCAACCAAATTGCAAGCCTTGGCAAGGCTGATTGCCTTTAACTGGTTACAAAATCAGTTAAAATTTGTATGGTCAGGACCTTTATCCCAGGCCTGAAACAGGTTCCTCTGTGACCTTGGACAAATTGCTTTACTTCTCTGCCCTAATGTCCCACCTTTTGAGCTGGGGTTACCTGCCTGCCTCTCAGCAGAGCTGTCAGGATACTTTAATATGTATAAAGTGCTTTGATGATCCAGAGGGGTAGCCATGTTAGTCTGGATCTGTAAAAAGTGACAGAGTCCTGTGGCACCTTATAGACTAACAGAATAAATTGATGATATTGCTGGGTGAGTTAGGGGGGCCACTATTGTGGCCCCATGTGGCAGGTAGGATTTTAGACTGCTTATGGTCCTTTTTCTCTTTTGTAGAGAGGTGAAGTGTGTAATGTTGATCTCCTGTCTTATTTTAGTAAAGTCCGTTTGAGTGGAAGGTTGGTTATTTATGAAAGTCTCTAGGTTGGAGAGCTTTTTTTTGATGTTTTCCTGTTTGCTGTATAGGATGCTGATCAGGTGGTTCCTCAGTTTCTTTGATAGTGTATGGCATAATCTCTCACTGTGGTCTGTGCAGTATGTAGACAGCAATGGATTTTTCACCTTCAGTCCGTTTGGTATGATGTCCATCCGTTTGCATTTGGAAAGGAAGATATCTGGACTTGTGCAAGTTTCTTCATGAGGTTGATGGATTTCTACTCCATATGGCTAAATGCAGTGCCTTGCATGGTGTCCAAGTTTCAGAAGGGTAAAAAATGTAGGGGGGGGGGGGGTAAAAAGTGACAGTCCTGTGGCACCTTATAGACGAACTGTTAGTCTATAAGGTGCCACAGGACTTTGTCACTTTTTGAAGATCCACATTCTGTTAATCTGTGTTCCTCCACTGAAGTAAATGTTGCTATGCATATTTGCACTAGCTGAGGATTTGTTCAGATAATTTAATAATGTCCATGTTAATTATCATTCTTGCTAAATTCTGTGGTACATTTCTGAAATGACACAAAATAAATGAGCAAACATGAGAGGTTTTTCTCATTCATATTCCAATATTCATTTTAATATCCATAATGGTAATGAAAATCTGTTTATTAAGGCTTTCCCATTTATTTCATTTTGTTGTGATGTTGTGTCCCACAGAATTTAGCACCAGTGTGTGGTGAAACTTGCTAGTAGAACTGTTTCTGTAATTCACCCAGCAACACACAGAGATGCATAGCAAAGTTATTTGTCTGTCTGATTCTCACATCAGAAGACTAAAAGTTCCACTGCTTTAGTCACTATTCAGAAATGCCCATATTCCTGAATAACTGATCCCCATTACCGAGCATACAGGGAATAAGTGGAAAGCCATCAGCGTTTTTACTGTAGGTTCTATTCTTCCTGGCTATGCATCTGCGCCAAATTCTGCTTTCGTTTACACTGATGCAAATCTGGAGTAATGCCCCTGACCTCAGTGCAATTACTTCAGATTTACACTGGAGTAACTGAAAGCAGAATCTGGTTCTCGACACCTACTGGGAAGAATAATGGGAATTTAACGAAATGTTCAGGCTTCCCTTCAAGCTGTAAGTACCAGGAGGACACATCCATTGTAGCCTGCCACAGAACTATGCAGTGTCAGGCCCGGGCACTGCAGAACCCCTTGTGTGATTCTGACTGGGGCTCAGCTATCTTGATCTACACAAACCATACTATTTGTTCCCCTCGTTTTAGTTTACCTCTACCACTTCCGCTCTCTCCTCTTTTACTAACCAGAAGTATTGCTGTCTATAGGTGATCACGGTGCAGATGTAAGTAAACCTCTGTGCACCACTAGTGCACGTATTTGCAACTACAAATGAAACTTTAATAAGTTAAACAGAAGCTTTTGTTATCTCATTTCTCAGTGTCAGACAGTTTGTCCTGGCTCTGAAGATAACTGATGAGATATTGGATAGCCTCTCACCTTTCCGAAGCCAACTGCCTTTTGAAATGTTCCTGTTTAGGGGATTATCTTTTTTTTTTTTTAATTTGTATCTACCACTTTCTCGACCTCATTATCTTGTCAATAGACTCTTTCTTTGCATTGGTTTTGCACATCAAGGGAAAGATAATGTATTGGTATGAAAATTGAAGATATTTTTGTGTTTACTATGCAAATACGTGGACACACACATCTGGTGCAATTATTGCTAGGTGAACAGAGAATTCCCTTTTCTACCAAAGGACTGCTATAACCTGGATGATGCGTGAGATATTAACTTAAAAACTGAAAATCTCTTAAAACAGTGGTGCAAATCACTATGCCTCTATCGTATTGTAGTAGCCCGGAACATTGTTCAACAGCAGCTGTTGTCCTGCAGATATCCCAATTCTCTGCAGACAATAGTGTTACACTTTAACATATATTGGGCTGTAATAGATGCAAACCAACAGGAAACTGTTTTTGGTTTTTTCTTCTCTAGCTTCCTTTTAAATGAAACCACACAGCTAAACCTATGGGTTGTGTGTGTTCTGATTTCTGCAAAAGAAAACACAACCTACATTTGTGACTATTGGACTCCCAAGGACACTGTGAGTGTGTGTGTAAAAGAATGTATGTGAATCTTCCCTATTTACTAGGAAAGAGAATTGGCTGAGTTACAGCTGCATGCATTTGCATTTAAATGGTGGTGGGTTTTTATCATTTTATTTTTGGCATCATGGCTGGAAACTCGTTTTCATGGATGAGCCTGATGGTTTGTTTAATCATTCCAACTGATTCTTCAGCTATAGCAATTGTCTCTTCATTTTTGCTCCCGTTATGTCTTCTTGATTTGTGAACCCCTGTATAGATCAATGGTTATATTTGGCATGTTTTGGTACAGTCAGAGATGTAAAGGCCAGAAGGTGCAACTGTGATCATCTACTCTGACTTCCTGCACAACAGGGAGTTTGTTCTCTTCTTGTATCTTAAAAAAAATTTCAGTAAAAACTCTGTGGCAAAACCCCACCTTTCCCCCATTAGAAGGCTTCATATGGAAGCAGATCACCTCCTGGTGAAAAGGCACTTAATAGCTTTATCCTAGCCCCATGGGGATAAAACTACATTACAATATTTACACACATGCCTTTCTCTGCCGCAGGAGATTCCTAGATTCATAGCTCACAAGGCTAGAAGTGCCCACTGTGAGCCTCTCGCCTGACCTCCTGTGTAGCACAGGCCGCAGAGTTTCACTCAGGAAATTGTAGTACTGCAACAACAGGGTCCATTGTCCAGGATGAAGGTGCGCAGAACTTGTCTGCACTAGATCGACTCTAGAAAATGCTGCTAATAATAGCGCCTCTTTGTCTTGGATATTAGGTCAGAAGCGCTGAGGGTTGGCCTAACTCTGCTCTTCTGCAGTCCATGGTAAATCTCCCATCACCTTCCAGGGAACAGAGTTGAGCTCTTTTGAAAATCCCCCCGTAAATGGAATAATGAGCAGGTGTAACGCCGACAGACCCCGGTTGTCGTCGGGCAGGATCAGAACTGGGACCGCTGGAGCTTAGTGCTTGAGTCTCTACTGCATGAGCTAAAAGCCACCTGGCAGTTAGCTAAAGCTGTAGAGCAGTCTCTCTCTCTCACACACACACACACACACACACACACACACACACACACACACACACACACACACACACACACACACACACACACACACACACACACACACACACACACACACACACACCCCAGTACCACTACATGGGCCAGACACCACACCCAGGAGGTGTGTGCGTTAGAGAGGCACAAACCATTCTGCCTTAAAAACCTGACACCATTCTGCAGCTCGTGGCAGCAATTATGAAAGGTAAGATGAGGGGTGAGATTTGAACAAGAGTCACTGGCTGGAAGATGAATCTAGACTAATTCAGACTGGAAATAAGGTGTAAACGTAGAACTGTGGGAGGCAAGTATCCATTGAAATAATCTGTCTTGGGCTGTGGTGGGTTCTCCATCACTGGCAATTGTTAACTCAAGGTTGGATGTTTTTCTAAAAATCTTCTCTAGGAATTATTTCAGGGAAGTCCCGTGGCCTGTGCTGCCAAGGAGGTCACACTAGATGATCACAATACCCCCACTCTGGCCCTGGGATCTATGAATGGGATTTGCTAACCGATCTCATTGCCTGGAGAAAAGCACTAGCCAGATAAAACTCAGCTAGCAGGGGGCCCAGCAAGTACAAGCGTTAACTAAGGCACTGCAGCTCCCAGTGAAAAGGTACTTCCTGCCCAGTGCCTGTGCTCTCTCTCCAGTGTAAATGCACATCTTCATGTGGGCTCAGTGTGTGGGTGCCAGCCAGGCAGTGATAAATGAGCTGCTTTTCACATGGATTCAACTGAAATGTCTTCCAGGCCTTCCAGTAGCTGCTGATAACGTTACACACGGGGGGGCTCTCCTGAGTGCTGTGGGGCTCTCCGGCTCTGAGTGTTGGATGCAGCGCGAGGAACAGCACCGCAGCATGTGGATGAGGACAACATTTTGAGGGCTCTGGCTGGGGGTGTTTGGGGTGCAGGCAGGTTGCCCGGGGACTGGAGCCAGAAAGGAGAACTCCCCCCAGCCCTCTCCCTGCCGGCAGCAGTGAGCTCTGGGGTAGGGACCCCCTTCTCCCCCCCGGCAGCACACTCACCCCCTTCACTGTCACTGCATGTGCTCCTAGGGCCCCTCTCAGGTCCAGGAATCCCCCTCGCCTCCCCTGTGGTGGGTGCCATGCCGGGGGGGCTGCCATCACATGTGCGCCTCCTCCCCTGCTGCTGCCCCTCACTGTAGCCTCAATTGGGGTGGGGGATGGGGCTGCCCCTTGCCCAGCGTGGGGCAAGAGCAGTGACTGCGGGCGGGGGGGGGGCGGCTGCACTGGTGGAGGGTCCCACCGGAAAATGAAAGGGTCTGAGGGGGAAGGGCAGCCTGCCCTGGCAGTAGTGGAGGGGCACACTGGGGGGGGGGGGCAGTAGGTGGGGCCAGGGAGGAGACCCGTCCCCGAACATTCATGGAGCCGGGCCCCCGGACCCTCAATATTGCCGGAGTCAGGAGGAGAAGGAGGAGGAGGAGAGGGAGAGAAGGTTCCATTTTCTTGCCGGTAGCTACTGCACCTTTTCTTACTGGTCCTCCATACCGGCTTCCTTTCACCTCTGGTGTAGAGCCACAGCTCAGCACACCTAGCGTATGGCTGCAGCACAGTAAAACACCTGCAGCTGGCCCTGGTCAGCCAACTCAGGCTGCAGGCCTATAAAACTGAAGTGTAGAGTTCAGGTTGGAACCCAAGTGCTGGGACCTGCCTTCATCCCACGGCCTCAAAGCCTGAATGTCTGCACTTTGATTTTATAGCCCTGCAAGCCTGAGTTGGCTGACCCGGGCCAGCCACGGGTGTTTTACTGCAGTGTAGACGCACCCAGTGTGCCTAGGGGAAAGGTCGTGTAAGTTAGATCCCCTTGCACTGACCCCAGACCGGTGCAAGGATGTTCACACCAGCATGAAACCAGCCTTGACTCCTGCCCTGGATGCCCCACCCCTGGTGCAAAAAAGGACTGGTGAGCAGGGATAGAGAAGGGGTGTGACTCCTCCATACAGCAATGGGCAACCTTTGCTGGGATACTGTGTCCTGCTCTGGTGACAAGGACATTGAGAAATTGGAGTGGGTTCAGAGAAGATCCACAAGAATGATTTGAAGTCTGGGAAACCAGTAAGAGGCTAAAGGAGCTCAGTCTGCTTATCTTGTCAAAAAGCAGGTTCAGAGGTGAATTGATCCTAGTGTATAAGTATCTACATGGGGAGAAGAGATCGGATAATAGAGGGCTATTTAATCTGGCAGACAAAGGCTGAACAAAATCCAGCAGCTGGAAGCTGAATCTATTAACCATCAGAGCACCTTACCCAGGGATGTGGTGGATTCGCTGTCACTTGGAGTCTTTATATTAAGATCAGATGTGTTCCTACAAGATCTCCTCTAGTTCTACTAGAAGATGCTGGGTGGACACAAGAATCATTGGGTGAAATTCTACAGCCTGTCCTCTGCAGGACGTCATGGTCCTAACGGTCCCTTCTGGCTGCTTCGGCCCTTCAGGGCCGATGTGGTTGTTCTGCCTAGGGAGTTCTGTCATTTTATATAGGTGACTTCAGTCTACAGGGCTGTCAGTCCAGTTAATTTCACAGCTCTACGAGGACGGAGCAATATGTGAAATGAATTGGTATGACATGTCAGCAAGACCATCGATGGCTTTTTACTTAAGACTAATGAATTATCTCAACATGATTTAGTAGCCTAAAATGCACTGTACGCAACCCACATCATCCTTAGAATGAGTGCTGCTGGGCGCTTTTCTTTTCTTTTTTAAACTAGAACACCTGCTACCATTTTATTCCTTGCTATTGCTGCAACGAGCCACGCCGGCTCTGTGAACATCTGATCATTTCCCTCCAGTACCTTTGGTATCCATTTGACATGTCTGTTCTTCGGGGATTGATTGGACAAACAGTTCTGTGAACGTGCTCTGCTGAGATCTAGCTAGGGTTATAAAAAGAGAAACAAAAGATTTTATATTTAAAAAGAAATACACTCATGTTTTTTTTTTTTTTTCATCTTCCATGGCAGGGAATGAATACCGATTTGTGTTGCACTATTCTGAGCGACAAGAGGCAGACCAAGGTAATCTATCTTGCTGCTTCCACAATACAACATTAATTTGCTTTTCTATTATTTTTCCGTTCAAATTCTCACTGTTTCTGAATCCTTGGTACTGTGGCATCAGCCTCCTTACAAAGGAATGGATTTTTGGATTGGGGTGTCTAGCGCCAGTGCTACAGAAGCAACGAAGAGCACTATAAGGGCTAGACATTAATCCCTCTACTAGTCTGTCTTCTAGGCCACCCCATTCAGACTTCTTGATGCGAGCCATGAATCTGCCTTGTGTGTTGGACCTGGTAGTTCACGCTTTATGCACGTTGCTGGGCTCTCTCAAAACTGGTTTCTGTATTTATTCCCCTCAGTGGATTTTTTACTGATTCCCTTTTAAGTGGTGCACACCTATCCAGAGCAGGAAGTTTACCCACCAGGTAGAACACAAGGCTGTTGACGGCATATGCAACTCCTGCCCACATCAATCAGAATAGCACCAATGCAGCAGAGGGCACAATGTGGCCCATGTTAGGGCCACAGAATTGAACGGGGTTCTGATATTCTGGACGTGTGGGATGAAATTTGGCTCTGTCAGGCTCTAGCCACCCCAATGCAATTAAGCTTCACGAGAAGTCTCTGGCAGAACTGAATGGAAGTTTTCTGGGCAGCTTCCAGGCCTGCGCCTTAGCCACAAGCCATCCCCTCTCCACAGCACACTATGTCTCAGGGAGGATTAAAACTACAAGGCATCTGTGTTTCGATCCTTCTGTAGCTTAAAATGAGCCAAATAGCTGATTTCACACCCCTTCTTCCCCCCTGCTTATTTCCCATGCCAGGTTTCCTTTCAGAGCCAATGTTTACAGCTAAGCAGGTTGCATACGAATCTCCTTTCTGTTTTCCTCTAGTCCCTCCTGAGCCCACATCCCTTCGCTGTGCTTTACCTACTGACCTCCCCTGCAAAGAGTAAGATCAAAGCTGGAGATAATGACTGCTCCAGTGTTCTACAGGGGGGACCATTGAAACTGGAAGGCATCACAGACACAAGTGTGCAAGCCGAGGGAGGGAAGTGACAGCTGCAGGGTGATGCTTGAAAACCCTCAACTGGAAGCACTCACAACCAGGCAAGAAAGGTGGGGAAAAATGCTGAAACCTCCAACTTTCGATACAGTTCATAGCCAGATAATGGAGAACTCCTGTTCAGCCAGCCTGCCTGCGTGGCCAGGCTCTCCAACTGGGCTTGCAGAGCAAGGAGCGTCCCTTCACGTCACTGCTTTTCCCCCAGGGTTCAATCTTTCAAGGTGGTGACTGTTTGGCGTTCTGCCTTTCTTCCCCAAAACATGTGTTGGGCTTGGTGTCTTGGGAACTCATCCCTGCGCAGCTGGGGAAGACGCTTTGCATCTAAAAATACAGGGAAAGATCTTCACTCTGACCCAGACCTCAGGTGTAATATGGCAACATGGCTCCACCATGAGTCCTATCCTCATATACCATTTTGTCAAGGTTTCTAGTGAAATCCAGTCCCCATTGAAGTTAATGGCAAAATTCTCATTGACTTCAGCGGATGCAGCTGTCACAGTTCAGGACAACTGTGCCTATATTCCACCCGCTCTCAGGCTCCCCAGCCGCTGCCTTTCTTGGGTGGAGACCTGTGTCCCTGCCTATACTATGTTATTCCCAGCAAAAGATGGTCTGTCCAAGCGAACTAGCCTTCTTCTCTCCCCAGAGATGATCAGCATAACTGTCACAGTTAAGCTACCAGACAGCTCTTTCTAGGGAAGCTTCCCTGTTCATGGGGTAAATGCATTACAGAGAAAATAAAACAGTAGAAGAACCAACATGCATGCCAATCAGATGACCAGAGATCACCCCATCTCCAGCATGGGCACTGGCAGGTGATTAGACCTTCAAACCCCACAAAGGGATCTCTTCTTGGCCACAAGTTCATCACGGCCTCAGCTCAGAACTAGCGCACTCATGAAGAGTTCAGTCACTTCTTTATACAGTTCAGAAGTCTTTGATCTGGAGTTTCCAGGAACAGATAACTGGTAGTGGGTTTTCCTGGAAGCCCAGCTTCAAAAGGATGGACTCTCTAAGAACAGCCATACTGGGTCAGACCAGCGGTCCATCTAGCCCAGTATCCTGTCTCCCAACAGTGGCCAATGCCAGGTGTCCCAGAGGGAATGAACAAGGCAGTTAAGTGATCCATCCCCTGTTCACTCCCAGTAGCCAGAGGTGGGTCATTAGCATTCCCCTCAATCCAAGTATTTTTCTAGGAAATCCACTTCACATGTATTGTCCCCCAATGTCCTTTGAGGTCTCTAATCCCTCTCAGGTATGGAATTAGTCAGTCTTCTAGAAAAGTGCCACACAGTTCCACAGTGTAACACACAACTGCACTTGTACACAATGGACCCCGAAGGTATTAAACTTAATTCCATATCCTTTATCCTAATTCCAGAGGTTTGTGCAGGGTCTTGTCAGACCTGTCACCCAGCATTTCAGCCATAGATTTTAAGGCCATAAGGGACTATTGTGACGAACTCATCGGAGCCCCTGCATAACACGGCCAGAGAACCTCACCCAGTGATTCCTGCATCATAGATGCAGAGAGTCCAAGGCTGGAAGGGACCACTGTGATCATCCAGTCTGACCTCCTGTCTAACACAGGCCAGAGACCTGCTTCCAAATAACCCCTAGAGCAGAGCAAAAACATCCAAACTTCTGATTGAAAAATTCAGTGATAGAGAATCCACCATGACCCTTGGTAAATTGTTCCAAGCTTTATTATTCTCTCTGTTTAAAAAAAAATGTATGCCTGATTTACAAACTCAATAGCTTGTGCTTAAGCTAGAGCATCGCTTTTAGACAGACATCCCATCTCAATTTGTACCCCTGGTTGTGGTGCACACAGCTGTAGAAAGGTGTCTGGTTCTGGAGAGCCCAGCCCATAGAGAAGCGTAAGACCCCTGCACTACAACTCAAAATATGTGGCATTTCACTGGAAGTGGGGGTGCGGGGGAGGCTGGTTTATTGCTGAAAAGGTGACATTTTCCATGGGAAAACTTCAATGAATATTGTTTTTGTTGAAATTTGCCATTGGGGAAAAATTCTTTTTCAAAGTACTCTAGTTAGCATCTAAAGTGAAGCCCCACTCATCTCAATGAAGTGTTAACTTGCAAAGTTAGTCCCGCAAGTTACGTCTGCTCTCTTAAAGCTCTGGCTAATCAGAGAGTCTGCACCATTTCTAATTCAATTTACACACAATAGTACAAGTATTTCTGTAAGGCCTGTGATAGGTGAGATACCAGAAGATGTTGCCTTGTATTCCTCTGCTGCACAGAACTAATAGGCATATGCTACACTCTGTGGCTTATTTTTGAGATACTTCAATAGCAACTGAAGTTTACTGAATGATTTTGTAATAGTTAATAGTGTTTTATAATTCAGGACAGCTGTCTCAAGAATTGGGGTGGGGGGACCTTGCCTCATGATTTCAGTCTGTTGTACCGTGTAGCATAAGGGAGCATGTGAGCCATCTCTCATGAAGGCGAGTTCTTCATATGGAAGGCATTACAATAGAAGCCTAAGGCTGATTGATGAGAGTACTTGTGAATTTCACTGAGGTTAACAGATCCCTTTAGTGCGGCACATACACAAATTGTAAGAGGCATAACATCTATTTTTTTTTCCCCTCCTGTCTTGGAGTTTTGTCCATATATAGCCAAGGCATCCTCTTACGGGACTGGGGATTGCAGTTTTCTGTTTAGATTCTAGATGAAAGTGTGCAGTTGGAAGCAATGGTTCTAAATATTTCCTGCTATCTGGTAGCTGGATGACTTCAGTCCCATCAGAGGAATTTTCTTTAATTATCTTTTTTAAGAACAACGCCTCACTTTGTAAAAGCCTGAGAAATGAAACCGGTTTCCCTCGCCTTGCCCCAAAGTTGAAAAGTGAGTGTGTGCTGTACGTTTAAAGAATCCACTTCGGATTTCATCCTGAGCTCAAATGGGAGCATAAAGCTGCTTTCTACTGAAATGCCTATTCTGGTGTTGCTAATCTCAACAGGCCATGTTGTAACTCTGTTGCTTTGCTGTGAGACTGCTGCTAGGGCAACGGAGGAACTTCTGATGTCACACACTCCAGCAGCATTTACAAGCCAAAGAAAGCATGTTCAAAGACCATCAACAATGGGTTTAAGCCTTTCTGCAATTATAAAAGAAGGCCATTCTTCCCTCATGCAGGCTCCCACCTGCCCATCTCCTCTCCTGGTAGCTGTGTAAGTCCCTACTCACCCTCCCCAAATCCAGATCAGGGTATTGGGAAAGGCTAGGCTCTCTTGGAGTCTGTTTGATTTGCTGGCTTGGAGGCACAAGGTTAGCTTAGTTTGCCAGGCTCTGGGATCTGAAAGTGGAGATGAGCTCCCTCTCTGCTTGGAGTGCTCAGGCTTGCAAAGGAGTTGAAAGACTTCAGCAAAAATGACTTCTGTACCCTTGTCTGATCTCTGCTGGCCTGTTCCTTGGGTGCACAGTGAAGGGGGAAGGCAAAGGTGCTTGGGTCACCCATGGAAGGACTAAGCAGAACTGCAGTCTCTGCACCGTGAGGAGCATGGGGACTGCCCTGTTCTTACTGCCCTGGGGATGTATGGCCCCAAGGTTCCCCCATCCCATTCTCTGCCACTGCCCGCCAGAGAGGTCTGGCCCCAAGTGAAGTGGGGGAGTAGTGTGTGCAGACTATGCTCCCAGGCCCTTTGCAGGCATTCTGCTGTGCATGAGTCTCGATGCCCATGTGCCGGTGGGGATGAGCCATCTCCCCAGGGATCAGAGTTGGCTGGTAGGACCTGGGCACCCTTGGGCAGCACCCTCTGCTCTGCATTTGCCTTGTGCCCCTCTGTTTTTCTGATTGGTTTATGATGAGAGAGGATGGAGGAACCTTGAAGTGCCTGCCTACTATTGTATCTGTGGTGGTGTATTTCTGTTCTGGCTAGTCACACAACGGTATCATCCATGTGACCTCTTTGTGGGCCATCCACCTAGCTGAACCCGCAATCACTCACATTTTGCCTTGATCTCTCTTTTTTTTTTTTTTTTCCTTCTCCTTCTCCTCCTCCTCCCTGTTATGAGCAGGAAGCTTAGCTGAAGAAGTGAGTTTTGCCCCTCGCTCCAAAGGTGAGATGAGATGCATGTCACTCTTTGCTCCTGCAGGAAAGAGCCCAAAGGCCATAAGCCTGTAGCTGAGAGCTCTTCTCTCACTCTCACAAGCGTTGCTCTGGAGGCTGACCGCTTCATAGCTCCTGAGCGGGGAATGTAGACGCTAAGCGGGTTTATTGTCGCACGGAGGCAGGTGCTTTCTGAGGTGTCTTGGGCCATTCTGATGGAGAGCCTTGAAGAGCAGAGCACTGCGAGCGTGCATTTTGCTTGGTGCTTTAGGAGAGCTCGTGTAGTGAGTGAAATAAAGGCTGATACGTGGGGGCAGGAGGGGTTGAGGTGGTGGATTATTGCAATCAGGACTAACCGAAGTTGCTAATGTTGGAGCACTTGTAACCCACATGCTTCCTGAGTATGGTGTTCTGTCCCCTCTACTAGCACCGAGACCACTTAGAGATTGAGTCTGCTACAGCCTTAGCTAAACCATATGGCTTTTAGCTCATGCATTTAGCTCCAGAGGTTCCAGGTTCGATCCTGCCCGCCGGTGACCAGCGTCTGTCAGCGTTACACATTCACATCTGCATAGAGGTTACAAAGGTGCCGTGTTTGAGAAGGTGAGGCAGAGCCCTAGGGGTACATCTACACTACAGGGGGGAGTAGATTTAAGATACGCAAATTCAGCTACGTGAATAGCGTAGCTGAATTCGACGTATCGCAGCCGACTTACCCCGCTGTGAGGACGGCGGCTAAATCAACTTCTGCGGCTTTGTCGACGGCGCTTACTCCCACCTCCGTCGATTCGGGGATCGATTGTCGTGTCCCGAGAGGTCGATTTCTACCCGCCGATTCAGGCGGGTAGTGTAGACCTAGCCTAGGATTAGCTACAGGCAGAAGATCGCTTCCAGCTGATTCAAACACCGAAGAGTTAGCACAAGGTAGGTAGTTTACAAGGTTGGCTGGTCCAGAGATTTCTTGAGAACTGGCCAAGCTATAGCGTGATGGGGCAGATGGTAGGTTTCCCACTTCAAGGGTGCGTTGACAATCTGCGTGAGCAGGGGTCCTGGATATTTCACACCAACCACAGTGGGCATGAGTCTGGAATGCAGCTGGTGATGCAGTGTGTGTTTACACTGCAGCCCGAGAGAGCTCTGATCTAGCTAGCTCCAATAACAAGAGCAGCAAAGCTGCGACAGCACAGGCAGCGATGGACTAGCTGCCAGGGTACAACCCCACCCAGGACCCTGCATAAGGCCTTGAGCCCCTTGCCCAGGCTGCTGCAGCTTCGCTGAGCGACGTAAGCTGCCATCACCCCACCCCTGCGATTACTGTGTAGACATGCCCACAGCTGGATTGCTGGGCAGAATTCTGTAGGCAGGTTGATGTGTGTGGTTGTCGCTGTCTGGAGTAAGTGCCCACAAGTGGAATTGGAATAATGTTCCCAGTTCCTTACATCCGCCAGTGCCGGGTTCTGCAACGGTGTGGGGGAAGTTCTGGAAAGGTAGGAATTAGCCACTGATAAAGCAAGGGGGAAGGATCTTCTGTTCTCTTCCAGGGCTGTAATACTAGACTTTAGGAAATCCGTGTTTGCATTTTATTTGCATCGGACTGTGTTTTCCATCCATGCTGGGGAGCGTGTGTTCAGAGGCTCATGTGTGAATGGGTCTGGCCATTGGGTGGTCATAACGTCTCACCAGATCTCCTGGTGTTTGGCCTGTTTTTTCCCTTCTCCTTTCTCTCACATTTTTTTTTTCCTTCTCTCTTCCCTATCCCACTTTGATTTGAATGTGAGGAGCACATGAGCTGGGCTAGGCTTGTCTGAGACGGGCTTCTAAGCCAGGAGTGAGCTGAGAGTCTGGAGATCGTGGGCAAGGGGTCTGGGAAATGAGTAGGGGAGAAAATGAGGGGTTGGTTCTTGGGTCAGGGTTTGCAAGGCCAGAGACCCAGGCAGGACAGCTGTGAACTAGCGCCGGGGGGGCGGAGCAGGTGGGGACAATGATACTGACTTCCCTTGTGAAGCCCTTCAAGATCTACTGAGGAAAAGCTCTGCACAAGAGCTAGGCATTAATATTGTTTAAGGTATCCCAAGTTGGGCACCCACAATCACTCAGGACTTAAGGGCAGGTAGGGCTAATTCTGTAGCTTTGTGGCAGTTGTGATATCAGTTAGTTGTAATGACCATGTCCTGTCCTGCCAACTCCCACAATGTAATTGCAAGTCTCATGGTATTTGGTGTGTTTTCCAAAGCCCCAGCTCCTGGAGTCCTGTGACTGGGTTTAAAGGAGAGCTGAGATTTCCACATAAAGTCAATTCTTAGGGCTTGACAGTGTGAAGAAAAGCTGGAAAATATGATTCCTAAAGGCTCAAAGACTAGACAGCAGCTGAAAAGAACCCAACATTGGATTAAAAATAAGATTTAAAAAATAATTCATCTAATGATTTTTGGGAGCCTGACACAACTGTTGGCTGCTTGGGTTGGCAGTATCATGTCCTGTGTGTAGCTGCGCAGAAAAAGGAAGCAGCGATATGTAGACACCAGTGCTTACAGAGCCGTTTTCAAGCTCAAATGGGGCTGGCTGTTTCTAGTTCCTAGGCAGAGCCCATGTCCTTTCCCACCTGTATTGCTTCTAGAAGGGAAGGAGGAGAGAGAGATCACCAGCTGGAGACACTAATCCATTCACGCTCTTAATTAGCAAGGGGCTTTCTTCTTATTTGTACCTAGTTTTGAAGCAAATGAATGGGACTGCTAATGAAAGGAAACCCAGGCAATTGCTTAGAAATGTCTGGCTTGTTTGTTGTCTATCAGCCTAAGCAGGGGTGGCTCTGTTTGTTTTTTGCCGCCCCAAGCACGGGAGTCAGGCAGCCTTCAGTGGTGTGCCTGCGGGTGGTTCTCTGCTCACACGGATTTGGCGGCATTTCTACAGGTGATCTGCCGGTCCTGCGCCGTTGCCGCACCCGCCGCCGAAGCCGCAGGACCGGCGGACCTCCGGCAGGCAAGCCGCCAAAGGCGGCCTCACAGCGATCGCCATGCCGCCCCCGGCACACGCTTGCCTGGAGCCACCCCTGAGTCTAGGTATTTCTAATGAACCCATTGCCATGGTGTGTTGGCATTCTGGCAGCGAGAAGTTGAATATATTGTTCAGTACAGGCCAACACAAAGTTGAATGCATGGAAATATATGCCGAAAAGTGACCGTTCATAGCCACAGCGTTATCCGCTTCCATCAGCTACATTCACAAGTGCAACTCCCATCATCTAGGATCAGCATCATCCAGAGAAAAGCAGCTTCCCTTTATCAGGCTGCTCAGTGGCAGAAGGGCAGCTTGCTGGATCTGAAGTGGTGATGTCTGGAGATCACTTCAACCAGCAGGCCTGTTGATAGCATGAACCGTTAGAACAATTTGCCTAGTGCATTCAATATTCAGACCCTTATCTTAGCCGCTCTCCAAGCTTCATTTCCCCATATCTCTAATCTTACCTACCACACTGATCACAATCTCTTCGTGGCCAGTACTGCTGCTGCTATATTCGATTCAGCATGTTAGGTTTGTTCTGGCAAGCTGAATTAATTATAACCGGTTTCCATGAGCCACTCTTGAACGATCAGTTAATGTCACAGTGACACAACCAACAAGAACATACCATATGTTGCATAAAAACATGTTTTGTAGAATTGTGGTGGCTTGGAGACTGCAGCCTCCAGCCAGTTGTAGAATAGCACAGCGAATGTACTTCTCTCCGGTGTGTCTCCATCCAGGCCCCAGGTAAATCCTGAATAACCTACTGAGCTCTGAGACAGGAAGGGAAATGTTTCCATCCTCTTCCCACTTCCCCTCCCCCATGCACCTGTGCACTACTTCATGGATTTCGTACTGATGCCTTCAGCCTTCTTGTGACCTTGTAGATCCTGGGATCCAGATAGGACCCTGGTTTTCTTTTCCTGTCCCTCTTTCTGCTAAGGAAATATAATAGTGTGCGGAATTGAGTACTTGAAAATCTGCCAGCTGGAAAGTGATTGTTTCCCAGCTTCACACTGTTCTCTTTTACAGCTTTCTAGTCCTGTCCTCCCCTTTCATTCTTTTATCACCACTGAACTTTTCTCCCTGTTGCTTTTTCTGTGTTGGTTTCACTCTCCTTTGATTTTTCTTTACCCTGACTCTGTAGCTTTCCCCTGCCACTATAACACCCATTTATAACCTCCTTCCATACCCACCCCTCTGCGGGCCTCTGCTCCAATACCATTCTCACTGCCCCCACTTCGGATTGTGATTACTCTCTTATGTAGAGGCCTTGACCAAAATCAGGGCCCCATTGTGTTCGGCACTATACACCCACATGTTGAGATGCCTAGAAGAGTCCACAGTCTAAGCAGACAAGATGGAGAAAGGAGGTATTCCTATCCCCATGTTACAGATGGGGAACTGAGGCACAGAGAGATTGTGACTCAGCCAAGGGCACACGGGGCATCTGTAGCAGAGTGAGGAATTGATCCTAGCCCTCTCTTCAGTTCCTCCACATGCACCTTAACCACCTAGCCATCCTTGGCTTCCATGCAGCGTTTCACACAGGATGCTGGGGTGGTTGGCCATGCTGTGCACGTGGTATGCGGTAGCTTGCCAGTATAGCAGCAGGCTTAGCCCAAAACGTGGTTAAAATGTAAACTGCCAGCCTGCACTGCCCTATCTGCCTGGCCCGGAGTGCCCTGTTCTCAACAGCTCAGTGTGAGTGCTGCCGCCACAGGCCCGGCTAGAGATTACTGTCGACCCCCTCCCTGTTTGCTCCTGTAGTCCATTGCATTTAGTAATGAACACAGGGGTCAGGCTGCTTAGAGGGAAAGCCCCACCACAGAGCTCTTAGGTCAGTCAGGCCTCTGGACGCTTTCAGAGCCTTAGCACAGGTATGAACATTTTCACTGCCATCCATCATCTCGTTAGCATAGCCGTGCTGTCAGGGGGTGGGTAGCACCCTGGCTGGGCCAGCCACCGAGGGGTGGGCTAGTGCAGGTACTGCAGGCCGGGGCAGACTGGCAGCTTCCCGGCAGCCAGGAGAATAAAAGGGCTGGGACGCAGAGGAGTGGGGTGGCTGACAGAGGAGCAGGCTGGAGAAGGGAGCTCCTGCCAGCAGGCTGCTGAGAACACAGCACCCTAGGAGGGTACAACTGGACCAACAGGCTGAAGAGCCTCCAGAAACCAGGGGAGGGGCATGGCTGGAGGCACGGAGTCCCGATTCTGCCTGAAGGGCCTGGAGCTGGAACCCAGTGGAGTGGGCAGGCCTGGGTCCCTCCCAACCCCTGACAGACTTAAGAACGGAGGGGGTGTTTTCAGATCCCCTGGGCAGCAGGAGCTGACTGACAGCCCTGCCAGATCGGGTGAACTCAAGTGCAACACACCTGGCCAGAGAGGGCATGGTTGCACTGGCCCGCACTGGCCCATATCAGTAAGGACAGCTGTCCTTAGTGTCCAAAGCACAGACACTCACCTCTAGCTCATACATTCCCGAAGGGAGCAGTTCCCTTTTTGGTACGCACCCCATGGTGCTGCTGCTCATCGGCTCTGGTGAGGCGAAGAATAACCACATAATGTTCAAAGGGTCCTGTATTTCTTTCTCAACTAACATATTTATTTATTTCTCAACTGACATACACACTAAAAGAATTTTTTGATATGCTTTACCTAGCATGGCTTATTTGATCTAATTAAATGGTCCAGTCAGCATTTTACATCCAGTGTAATGGAATCATAGAACTGGAAGGGACCTCGAGAGGTCATCTGGTCCAGTCCCCGGCACTCATGGCAGGACTAAGTATTATCTAGACCATCCCTGACAGGTGTTTGTCTAACCTGCTCTTTAAAAAATCCAATGACCGAGATTTCTCAACCTCCCTGGGCAATTTATTCCAGTGCTTAACTACCCTGATAGTTAGGAAGTTTTTCTAATGTCCAAGCTAAACTGCCCTTGCTGCAATTTAAGCTCATTGCTTCTTGTCCTATGCTCAGAGTTTGAGAACAATTTTTCTCCTTGTAACTAACTTTTAATATTTGTTGTTTTGGCATTACTCATTCAAAATGTTTTTTTTTTCCTTTTGAGGAAGACAATTCAAAGCTGTGAAAGTCCTCTTAGCATATGTATCTTAATAGTAATTTGTCTTCTGAGACGTATTTAAATGGAAAACGTCCCAGTGAAAATTTATCTTGGAGCACTAGGGTGCCTCTCTGATGCTGATCCAAAAGACACGGAGTGTTTCCAAAATGCCTACAGATTAATTTTGCTTACTGTAACAGAAGATGTCTGGCAGCATTTCATCCACCAGCACTGTTTGTGGGAGGCAGAATGTGCAGGACAGCAGGGAACCACAAGCCAGACTACAGTGGACAAGCCAATATAACTTCAGTGTCTCCTTTCAAAGTTGGTCTTTTCTGCTTATGAAATATGTGAAAATAGGAAACCTTAAGACCTTAACATTCATCTTTCACAGAGATCCAGGCCATCTAAGAGGCATCTAAATAGTTATGAGAATCATTTTTATTTTCCTTGTCATTGTTCCATGGTTTATTTCTTTCAGACAGTTTACAGGACGTTAAATATTATGCTTTAGGATTAAAAGCAGACAAACTCATTCAGGCAAGTTCCAAAAATAGCCAGGAATGTCAAATTATGGGCCAGCCAATTCCTTGTAACTGGGTCCTGGAGACTGAATTAGTCACCTTTGCACCTCATTCAGCTTCTGCCAAACCAGTGACTAAGGAATATGAGTCCTGTGTGTCCAATTTATGTCCCTCTGCTCCATGGAGCAGGATGCTCCATTTCCCACAATCTGGTTAGTCTGCGGCAGGCACTCGATGCAAGTTTCATTGCTACAGTGGATGCAGCAGGCAAACACTTTACTGGTTCTCTTCTCTTGCCCGGATCATTTCCAAGGGTTGTACTGAATTTATGCTTCAAGGGTAAATGGTACTTTTTTTATAAACAGAAAAACTCCAAAGCAAATAAGAAATCTAGTTAATCCCTATGACTACCACTTTGATTTTATTATTGCTGGAGATTCTGTGCTGCTTTTCTAGATAATGATCTTACTGTTTAGCCAAACTTCATAAATACCAGGTAAGCATCCCTTTTACCAGGTTTAGTTGTAAACTTTGTGTGGTGGCCATGCCGTTCTTCATCTTTGTACATCAGATAGCACCTGAATCCTGATCAGGCCCTCTGATCAATATCCAGTGTAGAAATAATAAATAAAAATGGAGTTTGTTGGACCCATCTGCCTCTGTCTCTCACTAGTGGTAAATGGAGTTTTAAGGCAGAGGGCAAATACAGTACTAAGAAGCTTAAAAACTACTGGTCTTCCAGGATATAGCTTGTCCCTGGAAACTGAAAGTGCTCTGTTAGGTTTGCCAGGTGCTGGGGCTCCAGGGACTGTACTGAGCAGAGATAAACAGGAATATTAATACTAGGGATGTTGATTTTTATTTCTCCAAGTATTTTTATTTCTTTTGCAGAACTGTATTCAGATTTTGCTAAATGCAGCATTAGTGCAACATCTATGTATAAAGAGGACCAATGCCATTTATTAGTTTTATTTTTGCTTAGTTAATTATTTTTAGGTCTAGTAACAACTATTTTTCAGCCCTTTTTTAATGTAAAATGCAATGACTGGATAGGTAAGGTCACTATACAAACTTAATTGTGCAGCTGGTCAAAAAATGGAAAGACAATTCCATAAAAAAAGTAAATCTTGAAGTAGTTTCATTTTGCAGGGTTCAAAATGGAACACATTAGATTTTTTTTTAAAGTTTCCCAAAATATTTTTTGAAATATGGCAATTTTGAATTTTCTACCTTTTTCTTTCTTGTCTCTCTCCCCCCCACCCCCCGCCCTTTTCTACTGAGTGCAGTACAATTAAGGATGTCCTGAATTTTTTGGTGTTTTTTATTACTTGTATGTTTGTTTATTTCCCTTTTGCTACTCTGTCTCTTTTGGAAAATCTCATCAAATTTGGGGGAAATGGCAAAGGAAAAATTAAACTAGCTGAGGTAATTGTAATTTTCCCAAACTTGAGGAAGTTTTGAAAAGTGAAAAAATGGTTACTTTTATCACATTATACTTTCCAAAAGTTAGTGAAGTTCTGAAAAATTACAGACTGGCAAGAAAGAAAGAGTGGGGAGAAAACATTCATTTTATTGCACTCAGGGTGGTGCCAGAGATTAACCAAGGAAAAGGCAGGAGAAAAGGCTGGGGACACCCACGGTTTGAAAATGTTTGCTTTTGATTTAAAACATTGGTGCAAAAGTTTTTGGTTTCAAAATAAGGTTGATGTGAATGAAAAATATTGACCGCTCTAATAGTAATGTGAGAATGTGCCATTCTTCTCCAGAATAAGGGGGGGCGGGGGGGGGAGAACCTAACAGAAGGTACTTATGTATTTGCTAGAAGAGAGGTAGGTGCACCCACCAATACAAAATGGCCTCTTTAAGATGGCAGTACTTTACCTCTGCCAATTTGAAGAGCAGGCTGTTCCCCTTCTCCCCAGGAGTGCTGGAGAAAGCTCCTATAAAAGGGTTAACCCTCCAGTGAGGAAAGAGAGTAAGGACCAGGTAGTTGCAAGAGAAGGTATTTCAGATGAAAGGAGCTTCAGTCCACTCACACTGCTTCACAAGTTGCACTGGAAAAATGTTCTGGTATGCACAAAACCCAAGAAGTTAAAAAATTAACCATGACCGTTAGAAAACCATGCAGCTGTCACAGAGGTCATGTCAACGAAGCCAAAACTCAGGTTAACTTGCTCCTCCTCCTGGTGCTCATAAATGCCAGTTCCGAGTGGAAGCCAGGGCTACCCATGTCTTGTTTAATGAAACCTTTTAACTGGATAATCCTCTTCCAATGTGACTGTCCCTAGCTAGCACATTTGTGCCAGGAGTGCTCCTGTCTGAGCATAGCGTGTGCTTGTTTTTGTTTTTGTTTTTGTTTTGTTTTGTTTTTTGTAGCTGTGAGAGGCTTGTGATCAGATTTTCTTCCTCCTTGAGAAGTGAGGAACATCTTTGAGAAATAGGTTAATATTCCCCAGCAAGGAAGGGAACCAAAAGGTCTCCAAACAATCTTTTATGTTCCAGATGGCCCCTGCTGAACCAGTAGCTTTCCCTTCTCCTAAAACACTCGGAGCCCTTTGCAGTGTAAGCTCTTTCTCAACCAACTGAATGTTTGTCTGAGGTAAAATTGATATATCAGTGTTTCCTCGAGGGATTCCTGCCCTGTTTATAACGGGCTATTATGAACATATTTTTCCTTTTCTGTGAGGTAGGGGCTGTTTCCCATCTGTTGGGTTGGATTTTTGCTTTGCTGCTACCCTTTTATCTGCCAGACAAGACACTTACCCACCCTAGTCCTATGCCAACAGTATGTGGTGTTCAGCACCACTAAGGCCCTCATTGCGAGTGTGCAGGGATAGGGAAGAGGGTGCCATGGGCCTACATCCCTTTATTCTCTGCAGGGGAACTAGACACAAGCATAGTCCTTGCACTCCCCATATTGAGCATTTCTTCCACTCACCCCAAGGGAAAGGGAGTTCAGATGCGAACTTCTCCACATCCTACTTCCTCTCTGGAGCCAGGCTGCCCTCTCTTATCACTGGTGTTTGTTGTATGCAGAAGGCTGCCGACGATCACGAAAATCAAAGCAGCTAAGGGTGTTGGTGATCTCCTAACACTCACTAGCACCATCACAGGTGTCACAGTAGGGCCAGGTACACTGCAGAGGTTCTGACACGTTAATGCTTCTCTTTCTTGTGGAGTAATGTCCAGATCTGTATTCCCTTTCCGCTCTCTGTCCCTCAGGGTGAAGTCTCATTTCTGATATAAGCAGCATAACTCTGAAGTCAGAGGAGTTACTCCTGCTTCCAGTACGCAAGCTCTAAATGTGACCCTCCAGTCTACTGGGAGCTCTACAGGTGTCTTTCCATTTCCGTCTGAACTCATGTCTGAGGGAATCCATTGCATTGCGTAGGCTCCATCAGCTGGCGTCTTGGAGTCTTGTTTACTGCATAGCACTTCCCCCACCCCTAGGCTAAGCAAAGAGTGAAGGCAGAGGTAGCACGCAAGACTATCTATCTAGGTTCTTACACCACACCTGTCTCTCTGCTAGTCCAGTGCCCGATATGTTTAAGGAGATCTCTGCATCTCTCTCCTTTTTGCACTCGGTAGGGACTTGGATTGTTATTGAGAGAGTTAATTTTGATGGGGATATTGGCCGAAGGCTGCACAGAGTCTGGCTTGGTACTGGGAAGGGAAGGTGCTGCCTGCTCCAGCTGCAGACTAGACAACTGGGATTCATGGGCTAGCTGCCTTTGGAAAGTCTCCCTGTCTAGTCATTCTCATTTTGCTACATCACAGCAGGCAGTGACACTTCCACTCTGGATGCATCCGAAGAAGTGGGCTGTAGCCCACGAAAGCTTATGCTCTAATAAATGTGTTAGTCTCTAAGGTGCCACAAGGACTCCTGTTCTTTTTGCTGGTATCTGTGTTGTCAGGTGTGAAGTGACACAATCCGGAACCAGGTTGGGGACTGACTGCAGGAACGACCAGGTGTAGAGCCCAGAAAGGTGGAAGGCCAGGCTGGGCATTCAGGGCAGCTGTGCAGCCAAGGCCAATTTAAGTCTACAGCAGTCTCTTCTGTTGACTTCGATGGGCTTCAGATGATGCCCAAATGTTCCATCTGCCTGGAGTTTGGAGAGTAGCCCCACAGATGTGGGCTGTTAAACAAAGATATGCAGAATAGTAAGTGCATGATAATTCATAGGGAAGGGGAACGACAATGGTGAAAAGTAACATTTTCTAATTGCTAGTCGAGCTCCTTAGGAGCTCCATTGAGCCAGAATGCAGGCACCTGTCGAGCACCGCGGCACAGGATGTCTGTGGCTAGCTAGCCAACAAATGTACCGTTTAGATCAACTTTTCTTCCTCCCCACTCCAAGTAAAAGTTTAGTGCCTTATTAGTCATTTTTACCTGGTTGCTAGCGTGCCTGAACAAACATCCAAATACTTCTGTCCTGAAAGCCTTTAGGAAGATAAATCGTGGGTTTCCTTGAATTCAAAAACCGCCAGGAGTACTTTCGCTGCCGAGTAAGCAGTTTGGAGCTAGTTTTCCCACTAAATATTGTACATTGCAGACTAAAAAAGACATGAGAAGTATAAATGACTGATTTTTCCATTCCTTAAGCTGCCTCCACGTGTGTTGATTACTCGGGGGATTTCAAGGAGACTGAAGCACAGACAAACGCTGACTTCATGTGCGCTTTTAAACATTGCTTTGTTTTGAATTTATATTAGGAACTTGGCAGACTCTTGAGCTCTAACTTCCTCTTTCTTCCTTCAGTTTATTCTCCATAATATCTGGTGCCTGATAACACTCTGTGCTTCTCTAGCTCTGGGGATCTGAAAGCACTTAAGAAACATTTTGCCTTGATAAGACCCCCATCACAGTGGGAACTGGGGGCATTGCAAATTAGACCAAAATTGACACATTTTCCCCAAACAGGAAACATTGTGCTCTATAGTCCTTGTAGCTATCAACCCTCCTGTCCACCGAAACAGGAGACACCAGCCAGGAACAGCTTGCTGAGAGAAACTCCATCACCGTCCATGAGTGGAAGGCTTGAAGAAAGGGGTGCATTTTGTAAACACGGACAGAGCTAGACCTGGATAGACTTTCAGCAGGAGTGAGCTTCAAAGATGAGTGTCCACTACTGAGAAAAACCTGACCTTAGCTCCCCAAAACAGAGACCTCCTCCAGAGCACAAATGGCAGATCCTGGCAAGGAATCTAGTCTCTGATGTAGCTGGGAATTCAGACATTTAGGGCTTTCAAGGCTAGAAGTAGCATCTTGAATTTTACCCAGAAGTGAATTGGTAGCCAACACAGAGCACAGGAGCAACGATCTCTTGCTAGGCCGCCCTGCTCAGGAAGTGGGCAGCTGCGTTCTGCACTAGCTGAAGCAGCCAGGTGTTTTTCACTGGCAAGTCCCAGGTAAGCACACTTCAGTAATCGAGCCTTGGGGTGCCAGGGGGATGGATTACAGTGAGCATTGCTCTAATGGAAGGAGCATGCTCTCTTGGATGATTGATGGAGGAAATGAGTCCAGCTACTTCTGCTTGTGTCTGGCTACTGCAGCTCTCTGGAAATCCAAGAACCGAGACAAGCTGTGTGGAACTCGGATGAGAAACCAGCTTGGCAAGCGATGAGCAGATGCCTTCAATTGCGGGGGCGGCCATGCCATTATCTCAATGTTTCTCTGCAACATGCATCCACTTGTCGTATCTGGATCGAGTCTTACGCAGCTAGATTTCATCCAGATCTGGATATATACCAGAACCTGGCAGAGAGGGTGCACAGACTGAGATTCAGAGCTGAGGGTCCTCAGCCCATAAGTGATACTCTAGTGCATCGTGCCCTAGGCTCTGCCCTAAGTGGGCTCAGATATATGATGGAGGATGGGATAAAATTGTCCACCTGAGAGGGAGCGAGAGCCTAATACAAGCATCTTGTGAACTTCTTGAAGGGAGCCTTGAATCCAGCCACCCACGTCAAGTCCCACAGCAGGATCCCAGTGGTGCGTGGTGGTGCAGGCTGATGGTTAGCTCTAAACATAGTCTGAACGGTGAATATCTCGCTATTGCTCTGAAGACCTCTTCAGCCTGGGAAACTAAAGATTTTTTTTTCTTTTGCCATGTCCAGTCAGGGGCCTGTCTGATTTAGGGTCCAAAAATTGGAGGATGTCAGTTGCTGCTGGATTTGGCCTTTTCTGCATTGAATTTCACCTTTATTCAGAGTTCTTGAAATCTAAAGAACTTCAAACACAATTTTGCATGTTTTTTGAGGATGCGAAACACACGGAGTGAGGAAAAGAGTTGGTGGGGAAAATGTCCCCACTTTGGCTTGGTACCAGCAATCCGTGACCTCCCACAGGTGGGGAAGACGTGAGACCGATCAATAACTGATGAAGCTATTCATGCTGAGTGATGGCTTATTGGACAAGGGCCACCACAGCATGTTAAATGCTGCTGGCTGCTTGCCATCCTTAAGGAGACGTTACCAGTCTCCATAGATAAGGAGGGAGGCATTCCCAGCTGGCTTTCCACAGCCAGGAAGGCTATGAGGCCACCTTGCAAGTGGATTCAGTGTCTAGGATGTTCAAACCTCTTCCCTGCCTGTGACACTGGCTGTGGGAAGGGACCTGTTTGCTCTTGAATGCTTTGACCCTGTTCTCAGAGCCCCAGAGTCTGTTCCACATGCATTTAGTCTCCTCTCTGAAGCCTGGTGAAGGCATCCTGGATTGGCTGGGTGACCCACTCTTGTGAACACAGGCCACTGCTTCCTGTAGAGGAAGAAACAGACCTCTTAGTTCCCAGCACTGCCACGGGAGACAATGCCCTTTGTTGCAGTTGTCTGGCTCAGACACATGTCTTCCATTGCTGCCTTTGCTCTTAGGTGCCCTTCCCTCCCATTTCAGCTCAAAGGTAGAAAACCATGATGGCCACTGGGGATAGTGCAGTGCAAAGGAGTTTTCAAGGACTAGAGCATCAATGGTAATTGGCAAGACATGATTATAATGTCCCACCAGGTCATCCATGCCCTGGCCCGGAAGTGCCCCAGCTAGACCCCTACAGAGAGCTCTGAGATTAGTGGGATCCATCAGGCAGTCAAGGAGTTCAGGAAGGCCCCAACCTCAGCCTGGAAGAGGTGATGGTTGGACCACAGCAGAAGCGTGTTCCTTCTGCGGGACTGAACTCTGGGCCAAAAATTGAATCCAAAGTGCACCCACTTACCTAAGCAGACCAAGACAGCTACTGACCCCACTCTGGGCATTGCGCCCTGGCACACAAGGTTGCAGCGCCATTCAGGTTTGGCCGGCCACTCCTCCATCATGACGCAGGGGCAGCCAGGCCAACTTTGAGGGACTGGAGTTGTGATGTAGCACATGAAGTCGCAGCACCATGAAACCCCATATGCCATGTAGTAGCACCTGGAATGGGGAGCTAGGCCCAACCCACAGCCACTGCTGCTGAGTGAGCAGGGGGAGGCTCGCTTTCCAGCCCCAGGGGAAAATTCGAGTCATGCACCTTCTTCTGTCTGGTGCATAATATGCTTGAAAAGGCACCACACATACAGCTAAAGGGCGCTGGGGGAGGGGGTGGTTGTCCCCCGGCCCCCGTTAGCTTGTCGTTGGTGCTGGCAGGGAGGAAAGAGTGTCCGGGGCAGAAACCTAGCATGAGACCACTCCCTCACAGAGACTGTCCAATAAGGCTTCCGAGCAGAAAATCAAAGTGGGGACCCAACTTACATTTCCTGCTTCCCCCCCAACGTCCATTCTAACCCATTTGGCACCTTTCCTATATACCTCCCCCCACCCCCCCACCATAAGAATGGCCATACTGGGTCAGACCAATGATCCATCTGTCTGCCGACAGTGGCCAATGCCAAGCCCTGCAGAGGGAATGAACAGAACAGGGCAGTTATCAAGTGATCCATCCCTGTCATCCACTCCCAATTCTAGCAGTCAGTCAGGGAACCCCAGAGCATGCAGTTGCATGCCTGACCATCTTGGCTAATAGCCATCGATGGACCTATCCTCCATGGACTGATCTAATTCTTTTTTGAACCCAGTTATACCTTTTGGCTTTCACAACATCCCCGGCAACAAGATCCATAGGGAGACTGTGTATTGTGTGAAGAAGTACTAGGGCCGGCTCCAGGGTTTTGGCCGCCCCAAGCAGCCCAAAAAAAAGACGCAATCGTGATCTGCGGCGGCAATTCGGCAGAAGGTCCTTTGCTCCGAGCGGAAGTGAGGGACCGTCCGCCGAATGGCTGGACCTGCCGCCCCTCTCCGGAGTGGCTGTCCCAAGCACCTGCTTGCCAAGCTGGTGGCTGGAGCTGGCCCTGAGAAGTACTTTCTTTTGTTTGTTTTTAAACCTGTTGCCTATTAATTTCATTGGGGAACCCCTGGCTCATGTATTATGAGAAGGGATAAATAACTTTCTCCACACCAGTCATGATTGTTTAGACCTCTATAATATCCCCCCCCCCCCCCCTTAGTTGTGTCTTTTCTAAAATGAACAGTCCCAGTCTTTTTTATCTNCTGATCTAATTCTTTTTTGAACCCAGTTATACCTTTTGGCTTTCACAACATCCCCGGCAACAAGATCCATAGGGAGACTGTGTATTGTGTGAAGAAGTACTAGGGCCGGCTCCAGGGTTTTGGCCGCCCCAAGCAGCCCAAAAAAAAGACGCAATCGTGATCTGCGGCGGCAATTCGGCAGAAGGTCCTTTGCTCCGAGCGGAAGTGAGGGACCGTCCGCCGAATGGCTGGACCTGCCGCCCCTCTCCGGAGTGGCTGTCCCAAGCACCTGCTTGCCAAGCTGGTGGCTGGAGCTGGCCCTGAGAAGTACTTTCTTTTGTTTGTTTTTAAACCTGTTGCCTATTAATTTCATTGGGGAACCCCTGGCTCATGTATTATGAGAAGGGATAAATAACTTTCTCCACACCAGTCATGATTGTTTAGACCTCTATAATATCCCCCCCCCCCCCACTTAGTTGTGTCTTTTCTAAAATGAACAGTCCCAGTCTTTTTTATCTCTCCTCAGCTGGAAGCCGTTCCATCCCCCTAATCATTTTGTTGCCTTTCTCTTTATTTTCCAAGGTCTAATATGTTTTTTGAGATGAAGCAACCAGAACTGCATGCAGTATTCAAGGTGTGGGCGTATAATGGATTTATGTAGTGGCGTTATATTTTCTGTCTTATCTATCCCTTTCCTAATGGTTCCTAATATTCTGTTAGCTTTTTTGACTGCTGCTGTACATTGAGCAGATGTTTTCAGAGAACTGTCCACAATGACTCTAAGATCTTTTTCCTGAATTACTTTGCATCTATCAACACTGACTGACCTTCATCTGATTTTTTTCCCCCTTCCCCTTGCCCAATCACTCGTTTTTGAGATATCCCTTTGTAACTGTTTTTGGTTAGCGTTGGACTTAACTATCTTGAGTGATTTTTTTGTATCCTTTGTAATCTCTGCCACTTCACTGTTTGCCCCTTTTCCAGATCATTTATGAATATGTAGAACAGCATGGGTCCCAGTACAGATCCTGGGTTATGCTACTATTTACCTCTCTCCACTATGAAAACTGACCACTTATTCCTACTCTATTCTTGCTATCTTTTAACCAGTTACTGATCCAGGAGAGGACCTTCCCCCACATCCCATGACTGCTTATTTTGCTTAAGAGCCTTTGGTGAGGGATCTTATGAGAAGGTTTTTGAAAGTCCAAGTACACTATATTCACTAGTTCTCCCTCATTCACATGCTTGTTGACCCTCTCAAAGAATTCTAGTAGATTGGTGAGGCATGATTTCCCTTTACAAAACCCTTGTTGTCTCTTCCCTAACACATAAGGTTCATCTGTGTGGCATCGGAGGGGAGACCATGAAATGCAGCCTGGTCCCTCTCACACTTTTTACATATGCCCCCTGCAAATGTCCTTCCCTGCTACTCTCTGCTCAGTGCATAAATGTCACCCACTTTTGCATGGCATCTTGGTGGTCCAAAACCCAGGAGTCTGCTACCTACTCCAGCTTGGAGCTGACACCAGGGTTCTTACACTGTCTCAGAGCACAGGCCATTTCTTGAGAGAGATTATCTGGCTGGCTGCTTCCCTTCCCTTGAATGTGCCCGTCCCAACCCCATGCCTCCAGGAGGCAGCTACAGTTCTTGAGGAATTAATGTACTTTTATACTGAAATCTAAACAATCTCCTTTTCCAATAAGCCAGTCCCACTGATTCCTCCTTCACTTCCTATTGTCCCTGATCCAGAGTGCCCCCCGCCATCCCATTCTGCATCCCAGCCCCTGACACACTCTGAGGAAGCCCTGACTCTGTTGGCCGCTTCTGACCCGCTGGCAACTCCTGGCTTTTTTCCTGGCTGGCAGCAACGTGCTCTTTTCCTCATATGGTTGCAGCAGAGCTGAGTGGAGGAAGCTGGGCTCACTCCTCCTACTTCACAGCTGTTTGCAGGGGTGCCCCGGCCCTGCAGTACAGATCCGACAAGTATGGAGAAGCAGCTGTTGAGAGAAAGCATCTAGGACAGGGGTGGGCAAACTGTGGGCTGCATCCGGCCCACCCCCAGCCATTTTAATCTGGCCCTCGAGCTCCTACTGGGGAGCAGGGTCTGGGGCTTGTCCCCTCTCCAGCACTCCAGTCGGGGAGCAAGGTCGGGGCCTCTCCATGCGGCTCCCAGAAGCAGTGGTATGGTCCCCCTCTGGCTTCTATGTGTAGGGGCGGCCAGGGGGCTCCACTCTGCATGCTATCCCCGTCCCAAGTGCTACCCACGCATCTCTCATTGGCTGGGAACCACGGCCAGTGGGAGCTGCAGGGGCGGTGCCTGTGGACAGGACAGTGCATAGAGCCACCTGTCCACGCCTCCATGTAGGAGCCAGAGAAGGGACAGGCAGGCCGCTGCTTCCGGGAGCCGCTTGAGATAAGCGCTGCCTGAAGCCTGCACCCCTGAGCCTCTCCCTGTGCCCCAAACCTCTCATACCCAGCCCACACCCCTGCCCCAGCCCTGATCCCCCTCCTGCCCTCTGAACCCCTCAGTCCCAGCCTGAAGCCCCCTCCTACACCCCAAACTCCTCATTCCCACCCCAGAGTCTGCACTCTCCGCTGGAGCCCTCACCTTCCCTTGCACCCTACCCCCCCAGCCCAGAGCCCCCCTCCTGCACCCTGAACTCCTCATTTCTGGCCCCACCCCAGATCCTGCACCCCCAACCAGAGCCCTCACCCCCTCCTGCACCCCAACCCCAATTTTGTGAGTATTCATGGCCCGCCAAACAATTTCTCTTCCCAGATGTGGCCCTCAGGCCAAAAAGTTTGCCCCCTCCTGATCTAGGACCACGTGACTAGCAAATGCTCCACAGATCATTGGTGGCTCCCAAGCCACAGCGTAAGAACAGTTGATCAACAACAGTCTTGATCAGTCTGAATTTGGTGCTGAGCAACTCCATGCCTACATGATTTGCCTACAGGTTGTGACCAGTGATGGTAGTTGATGGATAGTTGTGGCTTTCTGAGCTCACCTTTGCAGAGTGGGGGACGATAAATTTCTGAGACAGACATTGAGAGAGACAGACCTTGTAATGCTGTGATACAGTCATAAATCTCCAGAACTCACTTTAGAAGAGGCTAGGCAACAAACACACCCATGAAACTCATCTGGTTTCAATTATCATTACAAACCCTCAGCTAATGCTGTAAGAGGAACTGAGCTTTTCAAACCTTCCAAAGGACCACAGGCTCAATCTACAGTTAACCCCCCTGAGCTACAGGTTTGTCAGCGGCAATAAATTCATGTTAAGCAAACCAAATACAGGGCTCACCAACCCACCCGCGTTCTGAAATGACCAGGTTTTGCACAGCTCTGGGTTAATAGACCATGTGGACACTGTTCCTTTAACTAGAAAGCTCTCTCCGAGGTCAGGCAAATAGATTGTGATTTAGCTAATATGCTTACCTAACCAGGATTTGTACCTAGTGTAGATAGATTGTGTACCTGGCTGTGCTAAGCTCCCCCATTTTCCTAGTTTAGAAGTTGCCCTAGACCTAGAGAGCATATGGCAAAGGAAAATTATTTTGGTTTCAGAATTGGTGTCTGGAGCTCAGTGATTTGGCATTGATCTTGCAGTTGACCCTTTATAGCTAGCGATGAGTGGCTGAGGAAGCCAGAGGGCTGTGGAGGATCTTAGTTGGGGTGGGGTCCAGGGTGTTGAAGGGCACAAAGAAGGGGAGCGTGGGGGGAACAGGGATGTTGCTAGTAGGGCACAATGGAGGAAAGGAGTGAAGGGAAGTTTGGTGGTTGCTAGGAATTATGGAGAGGACTGGGTTTTCGAGGGTGATATGGGGTGTTTTAAAAAAAGGAATCTGAGTATGGCACAGACATGGTGGGGCAGAGGCCCCCCACACACACATTTCACCTGGAAACCTCCAGCTCCCCTCCCACCTTCCTATCCCTGCTGACTTCTGCCCCAGCCTGATTGTGTATGTGGACAGGATATTGGGCTAGATGGACCTTTGGTCTGACCCAGTATGTTCTTAAGGCTGTTGCAGAGTTTTGGTTGGTTTCTCAGGGCCTCGGGGTTAAGGTGGTTTGGGTGTTGCACAGACACATAATTCCAGCACACAGATGTGTTGTGCTTGGTGTCAGAATTGTACAAATAACACTGCTCTACAGCCAAAATGCTTCTGAAATAAACGTAGTCAAACTTTACTAATTCTGGGTCACCGAGAACGAAAATGATGCTTAAAATTGTTGATTGGCTCTAGTTTTCAAGATATGCTATTGGGTCAGTATATACGACCCTTGACTTGGGAATGGCGGAGGATAAGTGAGTTATAAAGGGAAGGGGATTTAAATCAGAAATGACTAAAATACATCTTTGACTGGATCTATGAATAAATCTATGACTGGGTTTGGACAGTACTTGCTTTTTAGGCAAAACAATGAATGATGCAATCTGAAGCTGGGATTGCATCATACATGATATGAATTGCATCGTGTTATTCGTAGAAGTCATGGATGATGCAATCATAACGAAGCTTACATCACTCTGCTGAACAAATTGCCCTCTATCAGCTCTAGAAATCATACAGTGTCGTGCTCTCTTATTTGTCAGTGTTTGATTTTGCAAAGGGACACATTTCTGTTTAGCCAAAGTGCGCAGAGATGTCTCGTACTTGTGTGAACAGCGCAGATAACTTCTGCTATGTTTGTGGTGAAGTGACTTTTGCATCACAAAAGCGCAGTATAACCACTATGGTTAAGAAAGCTTATCACCTTTATTTTGGCTGCAAAATTGGAGATCAGGACAAGAGGTGGGCCCCACACACATGCTGCAACACTTGTGCATCAAATCTTCGCCAGTGGTTGAACACGAAAAGGAAATCTGTGCCTTTTGCAGTGCCAATGATTTGCAGAGAGCCAACAGATCATACCAGCAATTGTTACTTCTGCATGGTGCCTCCAGTTGGGAAAGGTGTGTCAAAGAAGAAAAAGTGGACTGTGCATTATCCAAACATTCCATCAGCTATACGCCCAGTACCTCACGGAGAAGGACTGCCGGTTCCTGATGCACCAGAATCATTCTCACTTGAGTTCGTCGAGGAAGAGGATGAAACTTCTGGTCCTGAACCATCAATGTCACAGGACCCACGTTTTCTCTCATCCTCCTCCTCGGAACCACACCTCATAACACAAGGTGAACTGAATGACCTTGTCAGGGATTTGGAACTACCCAAGAGTAAGGCAGAGCTGTTGGGCTCCAGACTACAGCAGTGGAATCTCCTGGCAGGTGATGTTAGGGTTTCCATGTTCCGTGACCATCAAAAGGATCTTGTCCCATTCTTCTTTATGGAAGGTGATCTTGTAGCTTGCAACAACATCGATGGTGTGATGGCAGCCCTCAACATTGTTCACGATCCAGATGAGTGGAGACTGTTCATTGATTCATTGAAGACGAGTCTTAAAGCTGTTTTACTGCATAATGGCAATGTTTTGCCATCAATTCCAGTTGGTCATGCAGTCCATATGAAGGAAACCTATGACAACATGAAACAACTTTTGAGGTGCATAAACTATGACCAACATCAGTGGCAGCTTTGTGGTGATTTGAAGGTTGTTGCTCTCTTGCTTGGTCTGCAGTCTGGATACACAAAGTACTGCTGTTTTCTCTGCGAATGGGATAGTCGTGCAAGAGATTCCCACTACATCAAGAAAGATTGGCCACTCCGACAGTCATTGGAGCCTGGGAGGAAAAGTGTTCAGCATCCACCACTTGTTGAATCAAGGAAGATTTTGTTACCACCCTTACACATCAAGCTGGGTCTGATGAAGAACTTTGTCAAGGCCATTGACAAAACACAAGCAGCTTTCAAGTACCTCAGTGGAAAATTTCCAAGGTTAAGTGACGCTAAGATAAAGGAAGGTGTCTTCGTTGTTCCTCAGATTCGTGAACTTCTTCGAGATGATGCATTTGACCATGCACTGTGTGGCAAGGAAAGGACGGTATGGAAAGCCTTCCAGTTAGTGGCAATCAATTTTCTCGGAAACAACAAGGCAGACAACTACAGGTTGTTGGTGGAAAACCTCCTCAAGGCATACAAAAGCCTTGGTTGCAACATGTCACTAAAGATACATTTTTTGCACTCTCATCTAGATTTTTTTTCCCACCAAACTGCAGAACAGTGAGCGACGAGCACGGCAAGCGATTTCACCAGGACATTGCAACAACGGAGAAACGCTATCAGAGCAAATGGAGCCCATCAATGCTTGCAGACTATTGCTGGACAGTGACAAGAGATGCTCCATTTAATGAATACAAGAGACCAGCCAAGAAGTGCCAAGTAGACACTGAATAGGACTCAACTATGTACAGAATAGTTTTGCCTTTTGTTTCATAATAAATTTTATTTATATAACCCTTTTGCTGATTTTTAAAGTGTAACATAAACAGTGCAATATTATCATGTAAAGCAACCATAAACACATGAAAAGACCTAGGTTTACAACTTATGATTAAAACTCTATCTACACACTATACATAGACATAAAATGTAAAACCTTAAATATCTTAGAAACAGTAGCCAATCAGTTGTTTTAATTGTCATATTTGAATTCAGCACATCAAAATACATAATAAATAGCACATTTTATCTCTGAAGCAGACGACTTCTCAAAAATTGTAGAGCAGCATAACCTGAGTTGTCAGTTTCCAGATGTTTTAACCTTTGTGGGGAGGGGGCTTGTGACGGGGCATCATCACGCTCCTGTGTCTCTTTCTAGCCACAAACCACTCGGAAACCTTCTGGTCAGACACCTTGTGCAATTTATTTACCCTGTTCTCCCCATCCCCTTTGTGCACTTGTGCAGTGTATCTGTACAGCAGTGTACACTCCCTACCCCACTCAGCTAAGGAGTGGGGAGACAGATCTTCTCTGGCTCTCAAAAGCCTGCCTATCTCTCTTCTCCCACCACCCCGAGCAGCTCCTTCCTGTGCCTTTCCTACCCTCTGGACTAATTAGCCGGGTAGCTCGCTCCAGCCCAGCCCCAAGCAATCAATTAGCCCAGCTTTGTCCCTCAGGTTGACTTGGGGGCAATGTAATTGGGGATCCAGTGAGCAGCGTGCTGGTACAGCTGTTGTTGCCCAGCATTCTGTCACCGGGTTAAATTACATGCGTGTAATGGGGCATGTTCTTTGGTATAGCACTTACCAAGCTTAGTGGCAGTGCTCAAGGTTTGTTTGTGTTTATAGAACTGCTAAACTCCAGGGGTCCGGTCACTTGCTGATGCAGGCTGGAGACTTGATTTATTTCAATCTTGTAATAAAGATTGTAAGTTTTCCTAAAATATTTTTCTCCCTCTTTGCTTACCACCCTTGCCTGAGCCCTGGGATATTACGATAAGTGTAGGGAAGTAGTAAAGTGTTGCTAGGTCTCTGGTGCTGTTTTGCTCAGAGAACACAGGGACTAGATTTATTTGCTGGGTTTTTAGTTTTTGGCAAAGTGTGTAAAAGCCAAATTTTTGTGAAAGCTTAGCAAGAATTCTTTTGATGGACAGGCCACTTTACTCAGGATGGCAGTTACTCTCCTTCCCCATTAAGCAATGCTAAAAGGAAAGGCTGGGCAGCTATAACTATGAATACTCTTCTGATGACAGTGTGCTTCATTTGCTAATGCACCAAGATAAATGCTGGATTGCTTTCCCACAGGCCAAGCAGAAATACCTCATAGAGAAACCCTGCTGTTCTGCAGCAACCCCCTTTGACATAGGCCTGAGAATTGATGATGCAATCAGATAAGAACTAAGGGAGCTGGCACCTTCTGCAGCCAGTAGAATTCTGATTCAGCCACTGTCGTTTATATAGAAATCACACCCAAGGACGTAATTTGCACCTCGGTAATCCCATTAACTTCAGTGGGACCCCAGGAGATGTAATTCAGTGCAAGATATAGCTCTAGGGTGAGCTAAGGGTCACATTCTGCCATCAGAGAGACTCTGAACTCTGGCCGTTGGGAAGGTATATTGGAGAGCAAAATTGGGTCCTTTATCTTTCAGCGGGTACACGTTTGTACAATACCGAAGACGCTATATAAAGCACTCCCTACCTCTGGAGACCAGACACGCAGAATCAGTCTTCGTTGAAGAGTAAATGGAAAATGTGCCTTTTATTGCCTTGCTTTTCAGGGCTATTTTCTACCTTTTATCTGAAGCCTCTGAAATATCATCATTAAGGCAGTTCCAGGAGCACCAGTGATTGGGATATTACATGAAGAGACACAGTAAGTGATTCAGAAGAATTAGTCTTGTGTGAAAGCCAGAAATTCAATTGAGACAGGCACGAGAGCCCTTTGGAGAATCCTCTTCGTACATTGCTGCTATTTATTATTATTATTTATTATACAACATTAAACAGAATAGTAAGTCTGCAGGTATGTCAGCCTGCCAGTTCTTTCCCCTACTA
The DNA here is from genome assembly GCF_013100865.1 of Trachemys scripta elegans. Taxonomy (NCBI): domain Eukaryota; kingdom Metazoa; phylum Chordata; order Testudines; family Emydidae; genus Trachemys; species Trachemys scripta. The sequence continues at coordinate 1,214,732 of NC_048300.1, read as the reverse complement.
CCTCTTCAGCCCAGCCCATATTGCCTTCGGTTTTCACACCCACCTTCTATTGGTATATTGCAAGGTGCTCTGTGTGAATATCTGTAGAGAGAGCGAGTGGTCAGGAGCCTGTTCAAATAGAGCAGGAGGGCGGATATGGAATTCGTTCTGATAAATTCAGGGGCCATGTAAATTGGACAAGGTCTGAGGAGGCAGTAGAGGAAATAATTGTACTGAGAGGTTGATAGATCTGATTTATTATATTGTCTAAAAACAAAAAATAATAGCAGCAGCCATTTACTAAATATTTTTCTTTTTTGAAAGCCGAATTATTATGACTAAGTGAGCTGAGTTTCTGGCTTGCACATAAGACTCATCTGAATTACTGTTTTTTCTGGCTTTCTGTTCTATCCCACCTCTAGTATTTACTGAACATCCTTAATGATAGCATGGCAGGGAACTCTGGATAAAAGGTAGAAAATAACTAAGAAAAGCGAGGCAGTAAAAAGTACTGTATTTTCTGGCGTATAAGACTACTTTTTAACCCAGGAAAATCTTCTCAGAAGTCGGGGGTCGTCTTATACGCCGGGTGTCGTCTTATAGGGCGGGTGCTGAAACTTCCGAGCCGGACTGGAGAATCTGCGGTCGCTGCATATGGTGGGGGGAGCTCAAAAACGGCCGCGGCCGCATCCCCGCCCGATGACGAGGTGAGGGGGCGCCTCACCGGGAAGGTGTAAGTGAAGGGCGGAGCAAGCTGCAAGCGTCCGGGACGCCCGGGGTATGGAAAAAAGAGAGAGAGCGGCACTGTGCCCAGAAAAACACGCCTCTTTCACCCATCTGGCCCGCCCTTGTATCCTATTACTGTACCTCCTTCTCTGCCTCTCAGATCTCGCTCCAGAGGACTGCAGTGAAGCGGCGCAGGCGCGCATGTGCGAGATCTGAGAGGCAGAGAAGGAGGTAATAGGATACAAGGGCGGGCCAGACGGGTGAAAGAGGTGTGTTTGCGCTACCGCTCTGATAGTCTTGGAGACAGGGAGGGCTGGGCAGGCAGGGAGAGCTGACCAATCCAAGCAGGCTTTGTATACAACAACCAGCCAATCGCCGGTAAGGTACATCGCTTGCCGTGATTGGGTGGTTGTTGTATACTGGGTACCGCATACAGTACAGCACCAGTATCTGTACCTGTTCATACAGTATAGCACCAGTACATACAGTACAGTATACAAATGTCCAACAGTCAAAACCCCATCATGGCTCCACCGGCAAGAAGAAAGAAATATGAAGCCAGTTTCAAACTTAAAGTTGTAAACTTTGCCATGGAACATAATAACTGCGCTGCTGCAAGACAATATGGAGTAACAGAAAAGATGGTTCGGGACTGGAAAGCAAATGAAAAAGCATTAAAGAGTATGCCAAGGGGTAAGTGTGTATTAAGAAGAGGCACTCCACATTGGCCAGAACTCGAAAAACATGTAGCAGACATGGTGAATGAGCATCGCCAAAACGGTTATGTAGTGACACGAAATAACATACATTTGTTTGCACTTCAGTGGGCCAAATCTAACCCAGATCACAGCAACAGATTTAAGGCCACTGTATCCTGGTGTACTAGATTCATGGGAAGGCATAATATGGTACTGAGGCAAAAGATGAAAATCGCCCCAAAATTACCTGCAGATCTTGATAGCAAAGTAAATAGTTTCCATCGATACGTAATACAACAGCGCACTAAACATGGCTATGCGTTAAGTAGTATTGGAAATATGGATGAAACTCCAATGAATTTTGATATGGTTGGAAATAAAACTGTCCATCAAAAAGGTGAAAAAACAATTTTAATTAAAACAACAGGACATGAGAAGTCCAGTTTTACAGTGGTACTAGGATGCACAGCTGATGGTGCCAAACTGAGACCAATGATTATTTTTAAAAGAAAAACAATGCCGAAATTCAAGTTCCCTGTTGGTTGTTTTGTACATGTGAATGAAAAAGGCTGGCTGGATGAAGAAGGGGTAAAGCTATGGCTTGATAATGTATGGAGCAGGCGACCAGGTGGACTTATTCAAAAATGTAGTCTACTGGTGTGGGATATGTGCAAGACTAAACACAGATGCGGCAGTTATTCCTGCAGGATTGACATCATTGGTACAGCCACTGGATGTGTGCTTAAACAAGCCATTTAAAGATCGCATTCAAGAACAGTGGAATGAATGGATGGTTAGCGGCGAAAAGTCATTCACAAAAGGAGGAAACATGCGTGCTCCACAGTTGGATGTTTTGTGCAAGTTTGTCATAAAAGCCTGGAATGATATTGATGCAGAAACAGTAATCAAGTCTTTCAAGAAGTGTGGCATATCAAATTCATTAGATGGTATGGAGGACGACTACTTGTGGCAAGATGAAGAGGAAGCCGAAGCTGAGACCACACCATCTGATACGGAATTCGATCCATACGATGACTGCCTTACAAATGTATCACAAGATGTCATTGATGTACTTATGATATCAGATGACGAACAGGAGGATTTTGAAGGCTTTTAAAGGGAAACTGTCACGCCAGCAAAACCTGTAAAAATACCGTAGCTTGCAGTTATGATGGGCGTTGCTAACTCGCCAGGGACTTGCCCGGCACTTGCTCTCTCTCTCTTGTTTGTTATCTTCCTCCTATCATCATCAGTTCCAGTTTGGTTGACAGCTTAGAAAACAAACAGCATGGCAGCTCCCATGGGTTTATTGTCTTATCCTTCCTTTCAGCTTTAGAGTGAATTAGGAAAAGTTTAATCCACTTGCACTGTTTTATGTTTACATGTTTGATGACACAGCCTTATGTTTATAAGTGACAGTTTTCCTGCTAAGTACCTGCATGTCATAAGCATTTGAATTAAAATTACCATATTGAAATCAAATCTGATGTTTTTTTAATTTCTTTTTTGGTGTGCGTTGGAAGAGGGGTAGTCTTATACGGCGAGTATATCCCAAACTCTATATTTTAACTGGAAAAGTTGGGGGTCGTCTTATACGCCCAGTCGTCTTATACGCCGGAAAATACGGTAAATCTTCCCTGAAAAGGCCGTGATTCTGCATGGCTGATCTCCAGAGGCAGAGAGCGCCCTGGGTTGGGCTGCATTGTACAAACCATTGGATGGCAGATATCTAAGGGCGTTGTTCTGCCATCAGATGCGTGTGGGGGCTTTCAGGGCAGAGGGATTTGGGTGGAGGGAGGTTCTACTGGATATCTGTATATTCCATGTCTGTCTGTTCAGGGGTATGGACACAGCTGTGGCAGTTGCAAGGAGGAACAGGGCCCATTCCCATCTTAGGCCTGGTCTATACTACCCGCCTGAATCGGCGGGTAGAAATCGACCTCTCGGGGATCGATTTATCGCGTCCCGTCGGGACGCGACAATCGATCCCCGAATCGGCGCTCTAACTCCACCAGCGGAGGTGGTAGTAAGCGCCGCCGACAAAAAGCGGCAGAAGTCGATTTTGCCGCCGTCCTCACAACGGGGTAAGTCGGCTGTAATACGTCGAATTCAGCTACGCTATTCACGTAGCTGAATTTGCGTATCTTAAATCGACTCCCCGCTGTAGTGTAGATGTACCCTTAGTGACTCTATTGGCGGGTCCAGCAAATCCCCGAGTAACCCAAATGTGTTACTCGATTTTCTATTAAGCACTGGAATAAATTGCCTCGGGAGGTTGTGGAATCTCCATCATTGGAGATTTTTAAGAGCAGGTTGGACAAACACCTGTCAGGGATAAGTTGCCAACCCCTGATCTAGACTATCAGAAGTGATGTGCTGAGTCTTCATTTATTCACTCTAATTTAAGGTTTTGTGTGCCAGTAATACATTGTAATGTTTTTAGAAGGTCTCTTTCTATAAGTCTATAATATATAACTAAACTATTGTATGTAAAGTAAATGTTTTAAAAATGTTTAAGAAGCTTCATTTAAAATTAAATTAAAATGCAGAGCTCCCCCCCACCCCCGGACTGATGGCCAGGACCCGGGCAGTGAGAGTGCCACTGAAAATCAGCTCGCTTGCTGCCTTCGGCACATGTACCGGTTGCCAACCCCTGATCTAGATAATACTTAGTCCTGCTATGAGTGCAGGAGACTGGAATAGATGACCACTCGAGGTCCCTTCGAGTTCTATGATCCTATTAGGAGACAAATGAATTTGTCTCAGTAGGACAGGACATACAGGACCAGCTAGGATAGTTTGCCAGTGCCTATATCTTTGGCACCTCTATTAGGTAGGGATTTTTTGGGGTGTGGGGTGATTTTGAATGGAGGCCCTGAAGCACAATGTGATGGAACACTGGCATCGCAGATAGTTAGGGCTGAATTTAAAAAAAACCACAATCTTCTTGGGGGAATGCATAGGAAACATTGGCTATTGTGTAACCAAACTGCATCTCCAGGGTGCTTTGGGGGGATGGGACATGGTGTATACTGGGAAGACGAGATTCCCAGTCTGATACAAAGAACACGGTCATTGCTTATATGAATTAAAAGTACTTACGTGCTTGATTAGTGTCTGAATAATAGTCTTTGAGGAAGAGTATTGGTATGGAACTATCCAACTTCACCTTCTGATTTAACCAGCTGTGCTGATACATGAGGCATGAAATGGGAGCTCCTTAGATGAAGTGCTTGGCATTTGCTAATTTTTCTGCTTTTGATTTTGCTGGATACGGCTCCATACACAGGAAAGTACCAAATCCTTTGACTGCCACAATTCATCCCTTGAAAAGTAATATCTTCTGACTCGCTCTCATGTCTCTCAGGCTGGCTGTGTGATGCTATTAGAGCATTAACATGCAGCCTAATTGCTATTAATATTCCTACTTCAAGTCATCATTATGTAATTCATATCAGATTAGTACCACCGGGTGCTACATGCCTAGAGATGATCCTTTTCCTACCCGAACAATCTACTCGTCAGAGACATGAAATCTTAATGCTGCTGCAGCATGGCTTTCATTCCAAAGGAGTTTCCTGGAACCAGGGGAATTGGAAAATTGCCTCTAAAAGAAACATGTCAGTACTTTCCAGGGCACATTATAAAAACTATACATCACCGTTCCAGCCATCCTGCCCTGTGCGTAGCCCACGGCCCCAGGGAAAGGTACAAATTACATGACCGGTACGGTACCTACAAATGGGAATGAATTGCACGAGTCTGCTTCCATGGCCCCAAGCCTGTATCGGGTTGGGTGTGTGCGGCAGCTGTGCGCATCAAGAGTTCCACCAAGGAGAAGGCTTTGCAGACCCTGGGGAAGCAGGCAGCTCCCCTTAGCATTGCACATGGAACCCAGGCAGATGGCAGAAGGACAGCAGCTAGAGTCTGCAGGGCCGGAAGCCATTCAGGCATGCTCCCTGACTGCACTTGCTCATGTTGCAAAGCCTCATGTATTTTTTCCCAAGTGTTTGGCGGAGCAGTTGAGTTGGGGGTCTGGGATTTGGCTGAAGGGCCTTGGCTGGGTTAGTGTTTGTTAGCAAGCTTTAAAAAATGGAGGGGAGTTTTTGATCTATTTGTTGGTGTGTTTGGATGTATTTTTAATTTATTATGATTCTAAATTTAAATGAAGAAAATGTGTGGGCCACTCTCTGTCTCACACACGTGCACTTCCACAGCATGCTCCATTCAGCTACCTGTCTGCCATCTCTTGTTTGATTAACAGGGCCTGTGTTCCATCAGGTTTCCAAGAAACATGTCTAATAAATTAATATTCTCCCAAGCCAGGCACTCACTTGTATACATGTCTGGGATGCTTGTTTTCACACCAGAGGATCAGCTGATATTTGGGCAGAAAACTGATTTCTTGCATATTACTTCAATGTGTCTCTTATTTAATTAGCAGCCACCATAATTACCTCTGCCCCATTCAAAATGTGAGTACTTTCAAGGTGTGGGTTCTGATCCATCGTCTATGGCTAGAATTCTTCCTGGTTGCCTTACTACCATCATGTGACAGTTCTGTCTCCCCACTGCTCATGTCCAGAGCTGCTGAGTAATTCCTCTGAGTTTGTGCTGGATCTTTAAATGATGGTACTACGAAGCCAGCCACATTCTTCCCTTTTCTTTGTCAGCTTGGATCAGTTTCTAAATGGTTTTATCTTTTTCCAGCCTAACCTTCCCTCCTTTGCCTTGTCAGCTTGTATCACTTCTGGTTTTTTAATATGTATTGGTCAAGGAACTGTCTCTTCTGGATTCTGCCTTTATAGCAGGGGTTCTCAAACTGGGGGTCAGGACCCCTCAGGGGGTTGCCAGGTTATTACATGGGGGGGTCACGAGCTGTCACCCTCCACCCCAAACCCTGCTTTGCCTCCAGCATTTATAATGGTGTTTAAATATATAAAAAAGTGTTTTAATGTATAAGGGGGCTTGCTGTGTGAAAGGGGTCACCAGTACAAAAGTCTGAGAACCCTGCTTTATAGTGTCCTCTGCACAGACCTCACATCACTGTTAGATCAGTCACCCTCCACTTATTTACCTTTGCAAGTTCATTTCCTTTTTATTCGGCATACTTATTCCTGGTGCCAATCCAGGAATAAGTATGCCGAAGTGAGTGGTGTGGATGCAAACACTCTCACTTGGCGTTAGAACGGGGTAATGATGCAAGGTACGGAATTAACAGCACTGCAGTGAGCTAGAGGGCAGAATCCAGCAAGGTGATCTGGTGACTGCAGTTTTACGTAACCTCTTTCTTTATGATAAAGCACTGGATTGGGATTCTGGAGACTAGGGTTCAGTTCCTGGCTCTGCCAGTCTTCCTTGTGATCTTGAGTGAGTCACTTAACTCCTCAGTGCCTCAGTTCCCCATCTGTAAAACAGGGACAGTGCTTCATTTCTGTGCCTCAGACTACGCATGTTGGGGTCTCTCTTACTGTGTGTGTGGGGGGGGGAGGCAGGGGTGCTTGTACAATGGGACTCTCCTTGCAGCTAGGCACAACCCTAATGCAAACAGTATCAAGTGTGTCGGGAAGAGCATATCTGGGGGTCCCTTCTGGATGTAAAACCTATCAATCTGTTGTTTGTTTAAATCTGTGAATGGTGTGCATGAGAAAGAGCAATGAAGGGAGAGGCTCCCAACCAAACACCCGTAACTGAGATTATTTTCATCTCCATACCAGCCTGGGCTACTTTTCTAAAGTGAAAAGGAAATTCTAGGGTCTGGTAAAGTGCTGCCTCTATTTGCATTCCCCACCAAACTGTGCCCTTGGCCAGGGGCAGTGTGCACAGCTCCACAGCTGATACTTCTCCTGAAGATTATTTATATTAGAACAACATCTAGCGGCCCCAACCAAGATCCCCAGGGTAAATTAGGTGGTGTCGGAAACATCCCGGGAACCAAGAACTAATAATAAAAGGATTCTAGAGAGGTTTGTAATGTGGGGCCATAGTGTAGCATCTGCTTTTCAGCAGGAGACCCCCATTGAAATCAAAGAAATCTCCAATGTTCTGGCGCCAGACGACTGATAGGCAGGAAAAATGAATATGTGATTCAGGTTGGAGAAAGTGCTGGAGGGGGAGAAGTTTGTAAAGTGGCAGGCAAGTAATTTGGGCCCCAGAATGGGGGGAGGGGGAACATCAGCTGACCCCCGAGACTCTACAGCACCAGGGTGACCTACATACACCCAGCCCTCAAATAGATCTGTTCTGCTACAATTAAGAGCTTGTCCCTGCCAGGCCATGTTGACAGGAGTGAGGATGTTCAGTGCCAGACCCCAGGGTCTGTTAGATGTATTCCTAGCACCTGTGTTTGCTTTGTAAATAATAATGTTTCATATGAACCATCCTGTGCCGTTACCATGTCGTAGGTACACACAAAGTCTAGCAAATTGTGTGTGAAGATAAGAATAACATTTTCTCTCTTTTTAAACTAACTTGCGCTCTTTCTTTTTTCTGGTTCCCTTCCTTCCTTCTATCGTGCATCTTGGTTGATCTTGTCCTAGATTTTTCTCCCTTGCCTGCATTTCTCTGCATTGGCTTCAAACAATATTATCATTCCAAGATCATCTTTCCCTTCCAGGCTTCCTCGACCTCCCCCTTCAGTTCTGTCTTGTCCCCGTCGTCGTTGTGACGCTGCCAGGCCAAGGCCCCATTCTGTTAGATGCTGGACAGGAACGTAGGGGCAGGCAGTCCCTGCCCCAAGGAGCTTGCAGTCTTGCTTTCAATTTTTCTCTCTCTCTCTCTCTCTCTCTCTTCCTCCCTGGCTCCACCCCATTTTTTCCATTCATGCCTTCCTCTTCCACCCTCCAAACCCTCTTAAATTTCATGCCTCCCCCACTGCTCTCTCTCCCTCCTGGCATAGCCAGCCTAGTTCTCTGCCTGGTTCCCAGACCCAGACCCCGACCCCAGCTCTGCTCTTCCAACCCCAGATCCTCCCTCCCTTTTACCTCCTTAGGACACCCCCAGACTGTACATGGGGTGTCTGTCCAACCTCAGCTTCCTTCAGGCTGCACGGCCGTCTGCCCTCTCTCCTCTCCCCAACCCCCGGGCTCATCATCCCTCCTACCCCTGCACTAAAAGCACCCAGACCCTGCCCCCCCAGCCTCTCCTCCCACCCCCTCGCCCCAACCCTCCCTCCCCCATCGCTGCTCTTGCCGTGTCTCTGCCTCTCCATCCCTCTGCCCCGTCCCTCTCCCTCTCACCTGTCTGCCCTCCTTCCCCAGCGGCTGTCCTTTCTCTCCTCCCTCCCCCAGACTCACTCCTCTCGTCCCCCTCCGTCCACCAGGCCTCTCTCCCTCCACAATTCCCGAGCTGCTACTCCTCCGCCTCCAAAGTGCTTCATTCTTTCTTCTCCCCAGACCCTTGCTCCCCCTTTTCTTCCTGCATGCTTCCTGAACCTGCCTCTTCCCCTTCCTCTAAGCCCCGCCCCTTTTCTCACACCTTTCCTAACCCTAACCCCAACCCCCTGACCTTCCCTGCTGCCTCCCAGCTCACTGTGAAATGTTCAGTCCTAATACTGTGCCCCTCCCCTTAAGCCTGCCCCACCAAGCTCCCACCTCATCTCTGCCCCCACTTGCCTTTCCTACCCACGAATTGGAGATGTATAATGTTGACAGAGAATGTTGATCTTTTGTTTAAGCATTTTTTCAGAATCGTATAAAATTTAAATGTTCACAGTTGTGGGAAGTGATTGGGGAGGTGGATGTCAGGCAATAATTACTTAATGATAGGAGATTTGAGATTCATAAAGTTAGTTTTATAACTGTTAAAACACAAATTGTCAACATCACATGTCAAAATACACACAGTAAAGATCCTTAAATCAAACTCCAGTCGGTTCTCCAGCAGCATTGTTCTCACTTTCCCTGTCTGTAACTTTCAATTACTGGCTATGGAAATAGTTTTTCGTCGGTTTGCCTGTGTACGGTAAATGTCGATAAACGACAATTTCACCAGTACAAAGCAAATCCTTCCTAGTTCCCCAGATCATCATCCCCCCCCCACACATCTCCTCAGCTCCACCCTCCGTCTGCCCAGTCTCTGCTCCCCACATCTCTCCTTGCCAAGCTTTGCCTCCTCTCAGCCTCTCCCAGTTTCTGGGTCCGACCTCAGGCCATGTTTACACCACAGGGACTGTAGGAGAATAGCCTGGCAGCGTATCCCTGTAGTGCCAACGCAGCCTACGGTGGCGGAAGGGGTGTTCTGTCGCTCTCCAAGCGATGGTAGCTAGGTCGATAGAAGCATTCTAGCTGCGTCTACACCGGGGGCTGGGTAGGCATAGCTACCACACTCGGGGTGTGGATTTTTTTACACCCTCGAGCGCTGCAGCTGCGTCGCCTTAAATTTAAAGGTAGATCATCCTCAGTCTCTGCTTCCCTTCCCCCTTCTCTCCTCTTCAATCGCTGTCTCTCCCCCTCAGTCTCTGCCTCCTTTCCCTCTCCTCCAGTCAGCTGAAAGTTGGCAGGGGAGGGAGAACATAGCCACTGGTGGTTCTCCCCACACACACACTCCTGGCTGGAAGTTGCTTGAAATTACATTTGCTCTGTAATTATGCCTCTGTAAAGCAGTAATGCTAAACAGATTTAGAGGGGTGCCAGTGGCAGCCAGGGAACTATGAACTTGCTGTTCTGCTCCCGGCTAGGTGTGCAAAGAGCCCGTCATGTGCTAAGGACATGACTGTCGCTCTCTGATGAGGTGTTGCCACCAACGCTGCCTGCTGCTTAGGGCATCCTCCCAGAAAGATGTTGGCTAATTGGATGGAATACAGAGAACAGCTGGAAGGATTCACTTCTGAGGGGATATTAAAAAAATTAAACATGTATGTGTTTGCTAAACAACCATGAATGGAGAACACAGCTATCGTCTAAGAGGGTTTAAATGCCAAGGGAAAAGAACTACTTAGGGTGATCTGAGCAGGTATAACTAGGAACAGTGCCATGAAATGGAGGAAATGAGAATCAGGAACAATGAAGTCTGAGGCTGGGTAACAGATTCTCCAGGGAAGTGGTGGGAACCCCACCACTAGCGTAATTTCAAAGCAGACTGCACAAAGCCCTAGGGATAAATACTGTGTTGGCTCAGAGGGGACAGACAAGATGGTGTAATAGGTTTTCCTTCTGTATTGATATGATTCACTAGTAATCAATCTTTGGAGAACTGATCGCATTACTCAATAATTCCAGATACGTAAGCAGCAGAGCGTGCTTACTGGGGAACTGACACACTAACAACCAGGCATTGCTCTGGGGTAGTATTACTACTTCAGCTAAACATCCAGGTTTACACAGAGACATGCTCTGCCACTGTATCACTGCTGAAAAGATACCATATTCCTGTGTGAGTATTTCACACAGCAGTTACAAGCCAAGTCTGGATAGTAGGATTAGATAGACGTGTGTGTGTGTGTGTGTGTGTGTGTGTATATAATATATACACATCCTATATATATTATACACATGATAAATGGGAATAGAAGAATCTACAGACAGGAATAAGAACAGCTATACTGGGTCAAATGGCCCATCTAGCCCTGTATTCTGTCATCCAGCAGTGGCCAGTGCCAGATGCTTCAGAGGGAATGAACAGAACAGGGCAATTACTGAGGGATCCATCCCCTGTCGTCCAGTCCTAGCTTCTGGCAGGTAGAGGCTAGGGGTGCCCAGAGCACGGGGTTGCATCCCTGCCCATCTTGGCTAATAGCCGTTGGTGGACCAGTCCTCCATTAACTTATCTAATTCTTTTTTTGAATCCAGTTACAGTTTTGGCCTTCACAACATCCCCTGGCAACGAATTCCACAGGCTGACTATGCGTTGTGTGAAGAAATATTTCCTTATATTTGCTTTAAACCTGCTGCCTGTTGATTTCATTTGGTGATCCCTTGTTCTTGTGTTATGAAAAGGAGTAAATAACACTTCCTTATTTACTTTCTCCACACCAGCCATGATTTTATAGACCTCCATCATCCCCCCCCCCCCTTAGTCATCTCTTTTCCAATCTGGGTAATCACAGTCCTTTTAATCTCTCCTTGTATGGAAGCTGTTCCATACCCTCTAACTTTTGTTGCCCTTTTTTGTACCTTTTCCAATTCTAATCTCTTTTTTGAGATGGGGTGACCAGAACTGCAGTATTCAAGGTGTGGCTGTACCGTGGATTTTTCAGTGACATAAGATAGTAAATATCATCATCTATCCTGTTCCTAATGGTTCCTATTGTATAAAGATGAAAAATAATATTGCTGTTAAAACCTAGTTGCAAATATATGGAGCTGATCTATAATTCAGTCTTTGTATCCAAAAGCAGCAAAAACAAACTTGCTGCTAAAATGGTATTTAATGGGTTTGCTTTGTTTTTAAAGTTTTCCTTTTGTCAGAATCCTTTCCCTTCATTTTGGAAATGATTGTTTTATCTCAAACTGCTTGGTAATCTTGTTAGTCCGAACCGCATTATTTGGCTAACTGTCCCTGCCTTGTCCCCGGAGGGAATATGGAAAACAGCCCAGCACTGTGGCTGACTCCAGCCAGCTTTGCTAAGGAGACCCCATTTAGATTAATCTCAGTTCCTTTCTGTGGGGGGAGAGAAACATTTATTACGCCAGTTCTGTTTTGTGTGCTGCTTCCCCTTGGATTTCTCCTCACCAAAATGCAGAATTAATCAGAGTGGGAGAGTGGGCAATGTTGTAGTTATGGTGCACCTCTCTGTGTGCGTGCCAGATGTATTTGAAAGAACTCAAAAAGACAGAGATGAGATGTTAATTCACCTATTTAGTCTTTATGGATTTAAAAGTTTGCACCAAGCAAAGCTTAGGGAAATGTGGCTGGGTGGTTAATTCAAACCCCCATTGGACGTTGTTGGGAGCAGCGGTGGCAAAGCAAAGGCAACTCCATGACAGCTAAAGATTTGGTGGGATAGCAGAATGCGAGTCAAATGTGCACTTGTTCATTTAATTCCATAACAATGAAGGGCCGTCTCTCCCCCTGCTACAGGCAGGTGGACTCATGGAAGTTCCCCTGGTAGAGTTTTTCCCAGCGCATTCCAGGGTAGGGTTAGGGGTTGTCTCTTTGTGGAAGACGCAAGAGATTTCGCTCCCTAACTCACAGCTTCCCTCAGAAGTGTGGGGATCCCAGCGGCTGTACTGGAGCCGCAGGGACATCTATGCACAGTGTATGAGGTTTTGCAGCCCTTGGGCCTCTCACTGTCTAGCTCCTTGGAAACTTGGCTGGAACAGAATCGGGCTCCCTTGGCAGGAGCAGCTGCTGCCCCCCCCCCCCCCCCCGCCCCTTAAAGGGGCTGTCCATGTGGAGAGGCTCTGAGGAGAGTCCATGCAGCCACAGACTTCCCTACACTTTCCGTGGGGGATTCATGGATCAGCGATGTCCATCCCCTCCCCCTGTTAAGTGCAGAACCTGAAGCCTGCCAAAGGCTCTCCACAGGGGCTCGGATGCCCCCCGTCCCTTGATCCCTGTGCACGACTGCCCCTGAGTCCAGGGAGCGCACGTGGTGAGATGGGCAGGCCGGGGAGGATGCGCAGCCCAGAGTTCAGTACAACGGGGAGGCTGCTGTGCTGCGATTGGCCACGTGGGGCACGACAGGGCTCTAGGAGGTCGGGAGATCTCAATGGCTGTCTGGAGCTGGCCAGGGAATAGGCACGAATAATGTGCTCCTTGAATTCTCCCCACTCAGAGTCACTGGATACTGTGTTTGCTAATAATCCTTGTCACCCTCCAGCCCCCTCTACCAGCAGCGAATTGCCATTGGTTGTATTACAGAAGCAGCTGGCCTCGGGCCTGCGTGCTCGGCGCTGTACATACATGAGGTAAGGGCCGGGACCTGCCCAGAAGTGGTGATAGGCAAGGCGAGAAGAGGGGGCTTCTTATTCCCCTTTTAGAGATGCAGGAACAGAGGCAAATAGAGATTGTGATGTGCCCCTGAGGTGACACAGGAAAGCTCTGCTGAACCTGGAGCTGACCCCAGTTCTGAGTCCAGCATGAGAGCATCCTTCGTCGCTCAGCCCCATCTTTCAGTGACTAGCCTAAGGCAAACCTCCAAACCCACTGAGCTTTGTCCCTCGCTGTGTGCGCCTCCCTGGGAGTGTGGCAAGGTTTCGGCGTGGGGTCGGGGGACAGGGGAGCAGCAGGGCAGGAGAACTTGGGTTTGTTTGCACACTCAGATGGGGGTGAGTCTAGGTGTCAGGAGGCCACACCTTAGCGGTGCTGCTGCAGAGGCCAGCAGCAGGCACAGGCAGGGAGTGGAGGAGGAGGCCGGACAGGGAGGCTGTAGCATGTTTGCCGGTGATGCTGTCAGAGACCCGCCTGTTCCCCTTGCTGACAGGACCCGTATAGACATCAGCAAGGGAGCAGTAAGCTCTTATACTCCATTTTGTAACTATATTGACTGACAACCCCAAACCTCCTTTTATTGGCCCAGCAGCTACTCACAGTGGCTTCCCAAAGGAAGCAGCAGCGGAACGCGCTCTGGAGATGCTGTCAGAGCAAAGGGGCACAATCACACAAGATCTGCATATAGCTGTTCGTTATGGGGTGTTTGTCCTGTTCAGCCGATGAGCTCCTCGGAGCAGGGCATGGCTGGTTTCTGCCAAGCACTATGCACACCCTTGGCACTAGGAAAATGGAAATAGCAAAGGATCCTTCTGTTACACAAGTGGAAAATAAAATTCAAATAACAGAGGGACAACCCCGGAGGCCCTTCCTCAGAGCCAGAATGGACTTGGATCGTCCGTGTGTGTACAGCAGGGGAATGGTGCCTGGGTTCACCTGCCCTGGATGAGCAATTGGCATAGTGCAGGGGTCATCTTACACAGCCTGCGTTGATGCCAGGCACAATTGTGGGGAGCAGGTGCTGTGGTCCCGGCTCACCAGCCTACAGTACAGGGACGGTGTGGCGGGTCAGTAAGGGACACGCTGTAAAGGGACATGGCAGCAGGAGCTGCTCCGTTGTGGTCTGGGGAGGGGTTCTGCCTCCCAGGACGGTGCAGCTCTGCCTTGCTATCCACACAGAGCTGATATGGCCCCATCGGCGCTTGGGTCACGCTCCCATTGACATCAGCACAGAGCGCCAGCCGTGAAGTGCACTTACTCTCCGCCACACCCAAGCTGGCAGGGGCCAGCCAGTCCCCTGAATTCACTCTTTGCCATTTTCATTTAATACCAAGGCTCTGGCTGCATTTCTGTGCTCAGTATCTATTCTTGTTCCACTTGCTTCTGAATAGGGATGGGAAGCACTTTGATAAATGGATGGAAAAATTGGCTACTTTTACTGTAGTGTCAGTGCCTCTGTGCGTCCCCATCCTTTGCTGAAATGCAAAGTTATTACTTTAACTTCTTAGCGCTCTTAGCCGGTGACTTGCAGCAGCTATTCCTGTGCCTCTGACCAGAACTGACTGCTGTTTTCCCTCTGTCCTCAGTGGTTGGAGCACATCTGGGTCAGGAAAGACTGTGCAGCATTAGAAGGCTAGTTCCTACTCCCGCACTGCCCGTGTACCGATACGTTTTGTATTTACAATGCAGACCTAGTACGCAGTTTTGCGACCCATGCGCCCGCTGAGCAGTGCCTTACTCCACAAGTGGGCCTGTTGGTTTCAGTGAGTGTCTGTATCCACTAGACCAAAAAATTGAGCTGGAGTTCAGGAGATGTGGGGGTCTGTTCCCAGCTCTGCTACTGACCTGCTGGGTGACCTTGCCAAAGTCACTTCACTTCCCTGTCTCTATTCCTCCTCCCAACCTTTGTCTATCTAGATTATGAGCTC
This sequence comes from Trachemys scripta elegans, assembly GCF_013100865.1. Taxonomy (NCBI): domain Eukaryota; kingdom Metazoa; phylum Chordata; order Testudines; family Emydidae; genus Trachemys; species Trachemys scripta. The sequence goes on along the minus strand of NC_048300.1, from coordinate 1,199,530 downwards.
TTTGGGATGGGGCAGTCTCTCACTAGGGGTATGTGCTGCCCCTAGCGCCGCCTAAGTGTCAGTGTAAGAACAATACATCCCTGTGCTCACTGAGTGAAGATGGCAGAACAGAGACCTTAAAAAAATTAAGAAACCTATCGAAGGCTAGGCAGAGTTTGTACAGCAAGATGTTTCATAGCAGAGTCCACACAGAAGTCTCTGCCTCTTCTGTTATAGATTTAACCTGAGAATGGTCCCAGCCATCCCACAATTTGTCAGTGATGGATAGCTACATCTAAACATGTGAGTCAGCGTCTGCTCTCCCACACAGCAGTGCAAACCCAGAGTGATTCCAGCAGGACTGAGAACGGCAACCTCTGTTCTTCTCTGAAACTTCTTTTCATGAAGTTGACCTCAGATGCAGAGGTGGATTAGGGGTTTGTGGGGCCCTGGGCCAGAGCAAGTGGGGGCCCTCCTCACCCCTTCCACCTGCAATCCCCGCCACCCCATCCCACTCCTGCCTGGGACCAGGGTTGGGGCGCGAGGGCTTCCCCCGCCTGCCCAATTCTCCTGCTGCCGAGTGGGGTTGGGACACGGGCTCCCCAATTGACTGGGGCCCCTGGGCACGGGCCCCATTGGTCCAGTGGCTAATCCACCGCTGCTCAGATGGAAACTGGCAACTTGCCACCTTTGGGGTCTGCAAAGTCCAGGGTCCTGCAGCCTCTTTGCCCTACTCAAGAGAGCGAAAAAATGAGTCCTTAGCCCTTTTCCATGCAGAGCGAGACTTGAGAACTGCCTCCAATGCTGGTGCATTGTGCAGACTCCAGCCCCTGCTCTGTTTACACTTTTTCTTTCATGAGAACAAAAATTTTACACATATAAGATTGAGAGGAAGTGATCCAGGAAGGCCCTTCCATGGTTTCTGCTGCTGAGCCAGTCTCAGAAGGCCGCCTGGCTTCCTCACTTTCTCAGAATCCTCCAGTGTCCCCAGGGGCATCTCCTTTTGACTCTCAGCTATGCCACCAGGCTAGGGAAGGGGAAAAGTCTCTAGTTCCCTGCAGTGGAGCAGCCCTTCCAGGAAAACTCATTTGTCTGGAGAAAATATTAAAAGTATGTAGCTGTGTGGCCAGCCTGGGATTCTAAATGCACTTCTGAAGTTTCTGACCAGGTTTAGATAGTACTTTCCCATAGGAACCCTTGACTATGCCTGACCTTTTGGATTTCACCCAGCACTGTCTGCTCGCCCTCTGCAGCTTGCAAGTAATTGCATTCCCAAACCATTTCTGACTGGCTGATCTGTTCTGTCATGAACACACAGTTTTGAAGCAAGGTTAAAAGAGGAGTCAAGCTGGGGAGCAAGTGTAGGGAAATATCTCCCCGGTAGGATAAATAGATTTGATAGGTGAAATCCTTACCTCCTTGAACTCACTAGGAGTTGTGCCTTTGATTGGGATGGGGTGAAGATTTCACTCTGATAAATCTATTAATGGGATTATATGACATGGTTGCCTGCAACAGCAGAAGACTGGACTCAGTGAGGCCTGAGGTCACTTTCAGGCCTAGGTCCTACGCTGCTATGACCTTGTGTATAGGAGGAGGATTCATTGGGAAAGGACAGAAGAAAAGTCGAGTTACAGGTTTACTATACAGAATAACCTTGGATACTGAGGGCCTGATCTAACTCCCATTGAAATCAGTGGGAAGACTCTTCAGTGGGAATTGGATTGGCCCTTTGAGCTTCCAAAGTAAAGCTGGTTGCATTATTCAGTGTGGACCATTTATCAGACAAATTTAGCCCTTTTTTCTGTCTGCAAACAGATTCTTGGGGGTTTTTAGATTATTCTTTAGTCTAAATTGTTTGAATATTTTTACTAGCGTAGTTGAGTGACCATCTGAATTGGGCCAACTCTATTGAATAACTGAATGTGTGTCACAAAGTCAGATCATGTTCCCTCTTACCTCTCTTTGGGAAGCTAAATAGATTGGGCTGCTTAAGTGTCTCTCTGAGACCGGTTTTCCAGACCACACATTGCTCTTGTAACTCTTTGCTGAACTCTTTCCAATTTTTTCACCCCCGCACTGACGTGTGGATACCAGAACTAGACACCGTATTCCAGTAACGGTCTCACTGATGCTGTATACAAAGATAATGCCATTTCCCTGCCTCACTTGATATTTCCCTGTATATGTAGCCAAGGATCGTATTAGCCCGGTTAGCCACAGCATCACACTGGGAGCTCATGGGCAGTTGGTTAGACACCATGACCCCTATGTCCTTTCCAGAGTCGCCAGTTGCAAGGATAGAGTAATTTATCCTGTATGTTTGGCTACGTTTGTTCTTAGATGCATGACCTGGCATTTGGCCACATTACAAGTCCTGCTGTTTATATATTCTCAGAAAACGAGAAGAGTTTACAGACCCTATATGTTTTTTTAAATCTTATTTAAAGTAACTGCGGACATTCTCATTATCCATATAAATGTCTAATCTTCTTCTTTTTTTATCCTACTAATCTCTTAGCTGCAATGATATTTTGTCAGTTAGTTCCAGGGGTCAATTGTGCAATATGCTTTAAAAGTATTTCCTTTTATTTGCTTTTAAATTTGTTGCCTTTTTAATTTCATGGAGTGTCCTCTTGCTCTTATATAATGGGAAGATAAGTGCCTTATCTAGCATCTGTAGCCCATTTGCTATTTTGTATCTTGCCTCCTCTCTAAGATAAGAAATTCCTTCTTTCCTTCACATGGAAATCTTTCCATGCCTTTGATCATTAATGTCCCCCATTGCTGAGTTTCTTCTATGTCCCCTTTGGTATAGAGCAACAAGAACTGAACACGCTATTCCAGGAGCAGCGCCCTGTTGATTTACAGAACAGCACTATAATGCTTGCAGTATTGTCCATTTCATTCCTTGTGCAGCCACATGTCTTATCTGTTTTTGGGGGGTTTTGTACATTGGCTACACATTGAGCAGAACTTCTCGTACAGGTAATTTAGCACCCAGGACTGGGTGGTTTAAATTATTCCCTCCAGTGTGTATTACTTTGCATTTGTCAATAATGAATTTTGTCTGCCCATGTGCTGTCCATTCACCAACCTTCTTGGGTCCATCTGGAGTTCTTAAGAGTCCTCTCTGATCTTGAAGCCCTTTGGTAATTTTTTCCATGTGGCTAAGAAATAGATTAAAGGATGCAGGTCTGAGCAATGAACTTTGCAGCACCCCACAGTTAATCGTCTGCTGTGAAAATTCACCATTTATTCTGATTCCCCAGAGCCATTTTCTAGTCTAAGGCTATGGCTACACTACCCAGCTTTTAGTGACACGACTGTGCCGCTACAGCCATGCTGCTAAAAGCTGTGCAGTGTAGCTGCTGTTTGTTGGCGGGAGAGAGCTCTCCTGCTGACAAAAATCTTCCACCCCCCACGAGTGACGGCGGTTTTGTCAGCAGGAGAGTGCTCCTGCCGACAAAGCGCTGTTCACACCAGCGCTTTTCGTCAGTAAAACTTTTGTCGTTCAGGGGGGTGTTTAATAAAACCCCTGAATGAGGAAGGGCCAGTGTAGACATACCTGAGTTCCCCTGATATCCTTCTGTGAGGGACTCTACTGGAGCTAAGCTGTTTGAACTAGATCGTAACAGTATTGTCCAACCTTATCTTTACATACTCTTCTCACACGCTTACCGTAAATTTCTCCTTGACGTAAGACCTTAGGTCCCTCATGTCATGTCTCTGAATTTAACCCTATGCACCTACAAGTCATTTTTTAAAGTGTCAGGGTTGAGTTTGGAGCATGAACTAAAACTGAAGGATTTGAAGCTTTTCCATCCTCTGCCAGTGAGCTCATGGAGTTTTTTTTCCAAGGTTCCAACCACAGCAGCTGCATGCAGGAGTCTACCCTCCTGTCCGTCATCTGCTCCACTAACCAGATGCCACCCTTGAGAAATTGTGAAAGTCATAGCCCAAAGGGTGTTTCGTTATCCAAGTTCTGTAAAAGACAAACTCTCACAAACAAAAACTCAGACGTGCACATATCTAAAACCCCACTCGCATAACCTAACAGAAAGCAAAACGCCAGCTCCTCTTCTGGTCTGAATCCACATAGTGCAGCTGCAGCCCATGGAGCTACACCGATACATCAGCTGAGGATCTGGCCCAAATACTGTATCGGCCTAATGCTTCTTGCCCTTCCAGATGGCTCATTAAACACTGCAACTACAGCTCCAAACAGCCTCCAACTGTGGAGTTGGATGAGGGTATCTGGGAAGCATTAAGGAGATAAAAAACAGCAGAAGCTGGTTAATGATGCAGTATCCGTGGCACACCCTTGCCAATCACATTTGTCCAGAACAAGATGAATGGTAACTCCCGGTGCTTGTGATTACAGTTGTTGTTATGCTAGAACTCTGCTGGTCCCATGACTGGACGGGATGCCCTGCCTTGTGAGCAGGCCAAGAAAGCCGGGTGCAGGGGAAAAAAGAGGGAGAGTGGGTGGTGTGTGAATTGCTTCTCAGCTCCAGGTACTGCAGGACAAGCAGCAGCACAGAGACTCTGATGGGCCAGCGTAAAGTTCGCAGAAAAGATGAAAGCGTGTCCCTGTTCTACTCTAGGCTCGCTAGGCGCTCCTGCACGGCATGGTGCATTTCTGAGGGCCACAGGGGGAGTCCAGCAGCCTTGTGTGTGAGCTGGCAGTCAGCAAACACCCGCAGGCCCGGCTGAACTCATAAGCTCTGATGTCACAGGTCCAGCAAGCTGCAGAGGAAATCACCCTGGTAAAGCAAGTTCAGATCCCACCCTGCAGCTGCTCCCAGCAGTGCCCAAGGCCCTGGAGTGGGGGACAGCTGTTATCCATCCTGTGCTGGGTGTGGACAACCTGCTGAGCATAGGCTGGGCTGGCGCTGGTACTGGCTGAGCCCTGGCCAGCCTCCGTCACTGAACAGCTCGGCACATCGTCTTCCAGATGGGCTCCCACCCAAGCACCTGTTTGCTTCCCCCAGGGCTACAGACCTCCTGAGCCTCATCCTCTAGCGCGGAGTGTGGGGAGCCATGGGCCTCAACCCGGTTACGGCGCCAAGGCCCCGAAGGGGCCCAGTACTCCTGTCGGGTCGGATCTGCTTCCAGCACAAGACCCCAAAGCCACGGTCCACCCGAAACTGCTGCACCAAGCCAGCCAAAGCCCAGTCCCCGTCAGGCATTCACCCGACAGGCCAGTACGTAGTCAGCTCCCTAAGCAACCTGGGCCAGGCTTCTCCTGTTGCTGCAGTTCAGTGTGTGAGTGAGTGTACACGTGCGGGTAGGCGAGGCGGTGTGCACGGTTGGGTGAGCCACTGCTAAGTGATTAGCTGAGAACTGCCCTTAGAGCCAGCACTAGGCATAAGCAGACTAAACCATTGCTCCAGGGGGCCCCCGTCCACTTTTTATGATATGAATTTTTAGTATTGGGGGGGCAAAATATTCCTGCGTAAGTCCCCCAAAGGGCTAGCCCCAGCTCTGGTTCCTATGCCTGTAGTGGTGCCTTCTATACAGCTTGTTCTAGGGGAGGCTATTGTGGATCTCCTAGCCAAGGGCCTGAAGGGGAAGCGAGGAGCTGCGGACAGGTCAGCACCGGACTGGGTCCTGCGTTTCTCCCACCCACGAGAGCGTTGCTGGAGCTGGAGCCGCAGTGCCTGCACTGCATGGGAGTGGGAGGGGCGGTTACAGTGCGGAGCCCACAGCTCGGATGTTGGCAGGTGACGGAAGCTGGAAATGATTTGTAGCTATTTTGCGAAAGACCTAGGAGCCCAGTCCTGAATTTCTCATGGGGCAGAACTGCTGCTCTGGTCCCACAGGCACGGGAATTTTGCCTGATAAGGAGAGAATCAGACTTTGGCACTGAGTCCAAAGTATTTATAACCACCAACTTTAGGCCCCAGAGCTGCTGTGAACGGTGCAGCCCCACGAACCTCAGTGAAGCTGTGCCAGTGTAGATCGGCTGCGGGCGTGGCCCATAATAGGATCTTACTGGCCTGGATCTTAAACCGTTTATTTAACGTATCCTTTAAAAGCGCTTTGAATTCATCTTCATCCTGTGTTGCCATCACAAGATAGAGGTACCATTCATCCTAAGCAATATAGTAGCCATTGCGATTTTGGAAGTGGGTAGAATGAAGACTAGTATATGAAACTCAGCTAAACATTTGGTGGTCCATTGCTGGTTGATATTGGGTCTGCTGATGCCTCAGACATCCACAGTGTAACTTGTTCTTTTCCAGTTCCACCACAAACTACCATACACAAATCTATAAGAACTCTAGGAGTATGGCCTGGACCTGGTGAGGGGAAAAACTCCTTTCCCTTGACTGATATTTGACTCTTCTTTTAAAATCCACTCCTACTCCTAGCAGCTCAGTTGTGAATATTGACATGAAAAATCAGAACAGAAAAAATGTTGGCAGATTGAGTCAGATACCATGATACAAATCACACAGAACAGAAGGACCGATTAAGGCTTAGGAGAGAGATTCAGCCATGATTCTGAATTTCCTTTTTTGCATCTGTGTTTAAGCTAAACGTTTAGCATGATTTGTTTAAATATGTAGTTGGGTTAATTTTCCGTTAGGAAGGTAATTGCTAATTACATTGGGATGAAGCATTTAGGCCTACACAGCTTTGTTCTCAAAGCCTGAGAAACCCAATCTGGCAGGGACGGAGAAAGTTGCAGGTAGTTAGGTATGGCAATGGGAATGCGGTTTGTTTCTAGCCAGAGCCTGCAGTTTAAATTTCAGAAAAGTTATCGCCCCTTTAAAATAACGTCGCTCAAAACTTTCCCATGGTGAATGACAAATAAAGCCTGTGGCATTCTGCCAGGGATTATTTTGAGATAAAAGCTATCTGGTATAAAGAACTCTTCTGGCAGCTGTACAACAGCCCATACATCAGCATCAAGAAATAGTGAAAAATGTTGTCTGTATGTTTGGTGCACTGAAGGTTTCTTCCCGTTCGATTAATAAGGATGACGGTGGCTTGGCTGATATGGTGCGGAGAGGAAAGGTTTTGTTCTCAAGATGCTGCAGAAATAATAGCAAATTAGAAGAGGATAAAGAGACAGTGGCATAGTCTGGTTTGGGAGTCACATTCTGTGCCCACTGAATGATCCAAAGCCCGCCTACAAATTAATCACCAGTGCTGATGCGTCCATTCAGAGATGTGGAGGTGTTTCTCCCAGCTCCTTTTCTTCTGTCTCTGCTGCCAACTGGCCTCTCCTCTCCCACTGACCCCCTTACTCTCCTCTTTTCCAGAATTCCCCTCTAACGCCTCTTCACCCTGGCTGCCTCCTGGCAGTCCCAGGCCAGGAGCAGTAGCACTGGCTGTTCCCTCCCCTCCAGGCTGTGGGAGCCAGCAGAGGGAGCAGTGAGGATAGGAGGAGGAAGCCTTGGCTACCTGCTCAGAAGTCCTTGGGCCGGAGCAGCCCCTTGTAGCTGGGAATAAGGCTTCAGGGGGACCCATCAGCCTGGCTTGTGAGTGACACGTCGCTTGGGTCGCTCATCCCAGCTGACACCGGACACTGATGTGTGATCGTCAGCTCAGACAGTGCACACACACCGCGCTGTATTGCTGGTCCCGAGTGGTCAAAAATCGCAAGTCTGGCCTCCCAAAAGGCCTGGACTGGGTTTCGAAATCATGAAATAGCAGTAAAGTCTGGATTCTTTTAATTTGTTTTCTGCCTTTTGAGCCTTTGGCCATTCAGGTCACCTTTTCAAGCTTTTCTCAGTGGGCATAAGGCTCAAAACTGACTTTTATCAAATGAAAACTGAGCTGCTCCCATATTCACCTGACTCCAGGAGTGGGAGCTTTAAGAAAATCACCAAATACCATGTGACGCTCCATAAAATCACAAGTTGGCAAGCCTTGGTCCTGACGTGGCTATACTAAGTGCACTGGTGGGCCTCTCAGCCTCTGTGTAAAGAGACTCCTTTCGTGAGCTCTTGTCCTCTGGCAGTGAGTTGCCCTGTCTGATGCAGGTCCCTCCTTTGTCAACCAGAGAGGTCTGCCTCGTATTTCACACTCCTATCTCCAGGGCACAAGGGGGACTATGGGGACCAGACAGCAAGTGTGAAAAATCGGGACAGGGGTGGGGGGTAATAGGCTCCTATCTAAGAAAAAGACCCAAAAATCTGGACTATCCCTATAAAATCGGGACATCTGGTCACCCTCGAGGGGGACCCAGGCAGGATGGGGAGCTGAAAAGAAACTTAAGGAAAGAATTGAGGTGAGTTAAAGGCTTAGAGGAATGAAGGAAAAAGAGTCTGAAAAGGCTTCCTGTCCTACTTCATCCTCCCCTTTGTCTTTCCTCGGGCTGGTCCCCCTCACCCTCTCTGCCCCCAGCCTGCCGGGATGGCCTGGTCTGAGAGGGATGGCTCCCACTTGGCTGACTGAGCGTGTGCTGCTCCAGCTGCTGCTAACTCAGTGCAGCTGTCGCCGGTTGTCTCCGGCACAGCAGGAAGGTCTGGGGCACTGGAATTGCACTTGTGCACCAGGCCGCTCACGCGTAGGCCCCACCAAGGCTCCCTGCGTCCAGCCTGAAGGCAGGGGGCAGGTGAGTGCAAGTCCCAGGTCACGCTTGCATGTGGAGGAGTATCGACTCCTCGCAGCTGCGCCACAGTGACCTCTGATTCGCAGCACCGCGAGCTGCAGAAATGCACTGGTGCTGAGCAGCTAGCGTGCTGGAGGGCTTAAAGGTTACAGGGGGGCTGTCAGGTGACTTTCTTCCTGCACATGCTTAAACCTGCCACTCGTATTAACCCGCCACAATCTCCCTGGCCCCCACTCATCAGTTTAAGCTCATCTAGAGGAGCTGACTATTAAGAAGAATTAAATCAAAAGAACAATTGTCGGAACTGTCTTTTGCTAGAGGAATCCCTTGTGATCGCATGAGACTATCCTCTCACAATTACCCGAGCTGAGGATCTGGCCCCATTGATTTCCTAGATCTGTACAGATTTACCCCCATTAGGGACCTGGCCCCACTGATTTCCATAGAGTGGTGCAGATTTACACCAGTGGAGGATCTGGCCCACAGGAGCTTTGTTCTTGTGTAATATCCAAGCAGACGGGGGAGGTAGACTGAGAAGAACTGATGCCAATAGCAATGGAAAGTATTGTGAGATGTAAACAATAAAAAACAAACCCTATCCTGGAAGCTGCAAGGACCATTAATAAGGCAGCTTTGATTGTTTATGCCATTTGACATGAGCTAAACCAGAGGCAAATGCATCAAAGAAATGTCTGGTCAAAAACAAACTTTTGCCTTTGGTGCATAGACTATGTTGGAAACCTCTCCTGCTGCCATTGAAATGGTAGGATGTGTGGTTGTGTGTAAAGCAATTCAGTGGTAACCTTAGGGTTATGAGCTGGAAGTTGTCCAAAACATGTGGCTGCCTAAACAGCTGTGATCCCCGCCATGTGCTGTGTCCTGCTGACAGTAAGATTCACGGTAGCATTAGGAGGAGAAACGTTCACTCTCTCCCTTTGATTCAGCCTGTGCTGGCACTCAGCAAGTAAAGAAGGTCATTCTCCATTCTAGCGCACAGAGCCTGAAGACTAGAGAATAGAGGCTGTTGTCAGAGCATCTGGTTAAAAATGAAGGCGGTGTGGAACACAAATCTTCATTGTTATGCCAGTCACAGGCTTTCCACATTAGCATTGTCAGAGTGCGTTCCTCTGAGGCAGGCTGGCTGAAGCCCAGTGTCAGGTAGGGAAAGAGAATGGCATTAAAAGGAGGTCAGCTCTGTGGCTGGCGGTGCTGAGAAGGGCTCACTGCTTTACAAGTGTCCTCTCAGCGCTGGTCCCATGGAGAGATCAATAGGCCCTGCTGGCTAATGGAGCTGACATGGCCCCTGTGCATTTCCCAGTTGGTCTCACATTGACTGAGGGGAAGCAAGAGAAACTCCAGGTGGAGTCACTTAGCTAAGGGGAAAATCCAGCATCACCTTTTGGCCAGAAGCCCAAATGCTGTGACCCTGAGCACGTCAATTAGACAGCTGGAAGCAGATGTCTGCCTGCCTTCCTTCTTTCTTTTCACATTGTGCAGGAGTTTCTTGGATGGGGGAGGAGAGTGCTCGAGATTAGACCGTTAACACTGCTAGCAAGGGCAGGTAAATAAATCAAACTGTTCTGCCTTCTAATAGCAATAATTAGTGTGATGCTCTCTAGTATAGCAGCACCTCACAGGTTCAACTCCATTGCACTAGGCACCAGATCATTTGTGTACCATGAGGGTAAAGCTCTCAAATAAGACCCCTCATCTCTGTCTATGCACCAAAGGAGTGTGACCCTGCAGTGAGAGGTGTCAAACTCCTGCAGCTCCCGCTGACATTCGACCGTTTGTGTAGGGCCCACCTACAAATATCAGCGCCTGCCTTTGGGCACCCGAGTTTGAATATTGCTAGTAGTGAGAGTAATAATTAGAGGTCCCTTCTGCTCCGAGCACCCTACACACACACATAGCACGACATAGGCCTTGTCCCCAAGCCCTGACAGTCCCTAAATTGAGACCAGATGTAGCAAGCGGGTGCAGGGAGCAGAGGAGAGACTCTGAGGGTAATGGTGAAAGGAAGGTATGTTCATGTAGCCTGGCGCTTGTGCAGAACTTGTAGCTTTCAAGTCCGATGCTGTTCGTACCCTCTGCTGGCCACCTGCAGCGCATGAGAAGTGGGGCTGAGGTGGGATTTGAGGGGGGACAGAGTGGTGGCTTCGTGACCAGCTTGGGAATGAAATCACATACAAAATGCTTGAGGCCTTCAGTTTATGAAGCACGGTGCTTTGATCAAAAAGCCAAAACATTGCTTGACTTAGTGAGATCCTTTGAATAGCTGGCACTGATAAACAGCATCTGCCGACTCCTTGCCTGTTGTCCTAGGCTTTGGCATTCTCCATGTTTTGTCCCCAAAGGGAATGTGCTCTTCGCACAAACTGCCCATAGCAGTCCCTTAATGGTTGGCTTCCTCCTAGGAGCACCTATCTGAAGAGGAGTGTCATGATGCTGCACTGGTCCCTTTCTCTAGACTTACAAGGCTTGTCTTGCAGCTGGTCTCTGAGTGGGAACGGGAGGTCCTGGAGCTTCCCGAGAGGAAGGATGGTCCAATGGTTAGGGGCTAGCTGGGCTTTGGGAGACCTGGGTTCAGCTCTGCTACAGACTTCCTGTGGGGCCGGCGGCCTGTACAATGAATGGGGCGAGACAGGCACCTTAGAGGGTGGGTCACAACAGCCAGCACGGTAGGCAGGGAGCTGCAGAAGCTACTGGATGGGCGATACTGCCCAGAAGGGGTGTGTGGTACGCCTGCCCCTCTCAGTGCTTGGGGTTCCCATCTGCAAACGCCCTCCTGGTGGGCGGCATCTACACTGTTAGCAGCAAGCCTGAGGGAGGGCCAACCTTCCTCAGAACTGTTAGCTCACTGGGGCATAGGAGACCCCAGGTCACGTCCTGCTGAGGGGAGAAGGGATTTGAACAGGGCTCTGCCACTTCTTGGTGAGCACTCTAGCCAGGGGCTATGGGCTACTCTGATGTGGGGCGCTCTTTCTCTTTCTCTCTCTCTCTCTCTCTCTCCTGTTGAAGCTGTTGCACTGTGGATAGATAATTAGAGGGGGCCTGTATCCTGGGTTTCCCTGCTCCCAGGCGCATGCTCTAACCAGCAGGGTCATTCTCATGCTGCTTGTGCTCTCTCTCAGGCCCAAATTACTCTTATGTAGAGCGCGACAGAGCCATTCTCACGCTTATCGCCTGGTGGTTGGTCCTGCTCCTTTGCAACACCCACCCTGGGGCTGTTTTGTTGAGGGGACAATACGCTAGGCGTGCTCAGCAGCTGCCCGCTGGATCAGGCCGTGCATGTGAGTTAGGCTGCAGGGATTGCTCTGGGCTCCCCGAGGGAGGCAGCGGTGCACATGCTGGAACTCGAATGCCTAGGGAATGTTCACTGCAGAGCCGGGGGTCAGCATGGCAGGGGGCCCAGAACTGGGCTTATGCACCTGACCCCTGCTGTGCATCCAGGCTTTTGTGGCTGAGTTCCCTAGCTATCAAAGGGGGATAAGAGCCTGGCCCTACCTGATTGGGGTGGAGAATAAATGCATTAGAGACTGTGTGAGGATCAGATCCTACAGCAGTGGGGCCCGGAGAACTACGTCAGATAGCTACACGGAGCTCTGCTCCAGTCGGAGGTGGGTCACGTGTGTCCTGAGCTCTGTCATCTCATTCCATCACTAGTGTTCCTATCACAGCAGTTCCCCCACCAGTCCCACAGTTTGGCCCAACCCAGCTTGACTGGTGAGTGAGAGCTGGGGGTTGTCCCAGGTCCGCATAGCAGAGCTGTGTACACAAACTCCTCCCTCTGTTAGACCTTGCTGTAGTCAGCACCGCCAGCCTCCGGCGTTCAGCAGCATGGGAACTCATCATTTTCATCATCAATTTACCAGAGGAAAGGAATGGTCCAGGCTCCATTATGCGGGGTGACGGTGTCGCCTCCGGTCAACAATGAACCTGCAGGGCTTGAACTGTTCTGCGCTGTGATGTACAAATCAAGCATAGCACTGTTCACTGGGGACGAGCCTTTGTTATGGGATCAAGGATTCTGTGACCACCCTTAGCCCTCACTGCCTCTGCTGCGTCCAGTACCACCCACACCTCCTGCCAAGGGGAGTCCATTTTGGGAAGCCTGGACTTCCTGCGGTCTAGCCTGAGAGAGGGGATCCAGCTGTGTTAAAGGCAATCCAGCCCTGTCATCCCAGGCACTCTCCCTTCTGGACCCCTACCTGCTGTCCCCCAGCAGGGTCTGCCGATCCAGTTTGGGTCACTCACGTGGGCCATGCTCTTTCTTGTCCCAGGGTATAGCACTTTAGCGAAAATGTTTTTTAGCACATTTTCCAGCTACTTCTGCATTGTTTAGCCTGCATCATCGGATATTGTGGGCTCCTTACCATTTATATTCATCCGTAGAAAACACTGATGATGAGCTCACTCCCAGGGACCCATTTTTCGAAGGATGTGCAATTGCACCCCTACAGTACATTTGCACAAGCATTAACCATGATTCCATGTGCAAGTCAGGTATCTGTATGAGCTGACTACCTGCAAGCATAGGTGCCAGCTTCCAACTTTCTCCAGGGGTGCTCAACCTCGGCTCCACCCCAGGCCTTGCCCCCACTCCACCCCTTCCCCAAGTCCCCACCATGCCCCGCCTCTTCCCACCCGCACTCTGCCCCTTCTCCCATGTCCCTGCCTCTTTCCCACTTCTTCCCTCCCAGTACCGCCCTCTCTCTCGAGCATACCTTGTCCTCACTCCTCCCCTTCCCTCCCAGCACCTGCACACTGCGGAACAGCTCCGTGGCAGGCGGGAGGTGCTGGGAGGGAGGGGGAGGAGGTGATGGGTAGGGTTGCCAGTGGGCGGAAGGCCCTCAAGGGGTGCTTGGCTGTTGGTGGGTGCTAAGCACCCACTAATTTTTTTCTGTGGGTGCCACAGAGTCTGATGTCTATGACCGCAAGGGTCATCTAGTCTAACCCCTACCAAGATGCATTATTTGTTGTGGCTAAACCGCCCAAGACAGATGGCTACCCAGCCTCCTTTAATAGTTTCAGCTGCAACTCCCCATTCACGCATACAATTGTGCAACCTGTGCATACAAGTGCGGTAACTGCCTGTAGGTTTTTACGCATAGGTAACTAGCTGGATGCACCTCTTTTAGCATTTGAAAATATTGTCCTCAGAACCATTCACCCATCAATGCCTCCTTCCACCTTCAACTAGATCCACAGATTGGGTCAAATTTTGTTCAGAATTACACTGGTGCAATTCAGAATAACACTGGTTTCAGTGGAGCAACTCTGGATTTAGACCAGGGGAACTGAGAACAGAGGCTAGCCCATAAATGGCTGAAATTCTTCAAGATTTCCTCTAAATGTTACCAGCTGATTCAAACGTTAGGTTTAAAATGTCTCTAATTTATTCAGTTTCACCCTGAAACATCAGTTGTTACTTCAAGGATGTGTTTTGTTGTTGTTGTTTGATTAAAAAAAAAAAAAAGTAACACAATCAACCATTACTCTTCTGAGTTCTGCAACCCAGATTTACAGCCAGCAGCTTTGCTGAAGGCCACATATATTGCGGAGGTTGGACACCTTGGTATTGTCATTTTTCAGATCTTGATTGATTACCCAGCAGTAAGTGCTGCTAAAGGGGGAAGCGGATGGAGGGTATCGACCAGAGTCAGGGTAGATTTTGATCACTTTAACAGCGTCGCACTTGCAATAGGCTAATCTCATTTTTTGTAGGGTACAGTCAGTTCTGACCCCACTCTAAACTGAGCCAGCTGCCAAATGGGTGGTGCTGAGGCGGTGGCCCATCACAGGCCGACGTTGTCTTTGCATTCGGAATACTAAAGTAGTGGGTTTCAACCTGTGGTCCGTGGATCCCTCAGACTAAGATTTCCTAAGGGGTCTGCTCCTCCATTTGAAACAAATGAAAAAAGGTTGAAAAGCCTTGCACTAGAGAAGTGCTCATGCAGGTCCAGTAATACTACAATATACTGGGGAGGTGGGTGAACTTCATAGTGAGGTTTTCTATCACCCAGCAGAGGACAAACCCTCTATTTCTGTAGGTTCTTGTCTCTCCCTAATCAAGGCAGATTGCGTTCAGCTTCCAAGTCCTATCGATTCACTGCTTCCCCAGGCGGAGTTTATTTGTGAGCTAGTGGTCCCACATGCTGAGTACTCTCCAATCCATTTGAAAGCAGGGAGAGTTGAGGGAGCTCAGACCTGTGTAGGAGGCATTCAGCACCTTGCAGGATCGCATTCTTGCTGATCAGTGCAGGCAAGGCTGACTGTGTGCATATCAAATTGAAAGACCCTGGTTCACGTCGTCCGTAATCTGAATGCCCCCAGACATTCAGAAGTCCTCAGTCAGATCCCCCAGAAATCATGAGACTGGCTTAAAGGTCATGAGTGTGTAAAAGCATAATAAATAATGGGAACTTATTTGTCATCTGAGCCTTTAGATCACATTTGGCTCATGTTTTCAAACTTTTCTCTGCAAATGGTGGCTCCTAATTTCCTTTTTATTTCTAACGAAAGCTGAGATTCTCCCATAATTACAAAACTCTTGGAGCTTAGCATCCAATATAATGTGATGGTAACGTGGTATAATACTTGGGATAACTACCCATTGAAACAGTAATGCTTTAAGACAAAAAGAAGAGCCCAGATTAAATTTATTTGATGCAATTGTATTACTCCTGTTTAGTAGGAAAAATTAAAATGATACCAGATGCGAACATTGAAAGAGAGGCAATCAGCAGTTCCAAATGCCTTCAGAGTTTAATGTCCTCCTTCCAGGTATATTGCTGGCGCGTAATCGGAAACTGAAAGCTAGTTGATCTGTCCCTAGTGCCCAATATATTGTGACAAGTTGCACTGAATAACATAATCTTAGCTCTAAACCCTGTTTTATGATGCCAAGCGGTAGCCCGCTGGATCTCCTTGATTTGGTGGTGGTTTGAGTTTTACTTTTTGGAAAAGCATTTGAAGGTCACTTATCCTTCTGCCCTCACCAAGCCCCCCGTGTCGCATCCATTCACTGTCATTCTGGTGTGAGACGAAAGGTTACGAACTGTTCTGTGAATTCTCTTGTGTTTAGAACAATTCTTGTTTCTTGGTCCCCCCCCCCTTTTCCTAAAATACTACCGTCTGGCTGCTCTCTTTTGCTGTCATCCTGTGCATTTTTAACCCGGTCTCAGGGAAGCCTGGGTGGCTGGCATCATAGCTGATTGCTGTGATATTTTTATGCAGTCTGCTCTTCCTTTTCTCCCACTGAAGAAGCTTTTCCAAATAAAAACTACATCTCCCAGCCCCCCTCCCCACCCATGTAACCACAGCAGAGATGAAATATGTATTCCCTGCTAAAATATTAAAACAAATATCTCCCATGCAGGCACAAAGCATGAAGCCTTTTTTTCAAAACCACACAGAGAGGGAGGGAGATGCAATATTTACAATCTGGAGCAAATCTACCTAGAATCAGCCTGAAACTCACTGATGCTGTTTGGCAGCAATTTTTCTTCCTGCAGCAGGACATATAATATATATTTATTTATTTTTTACAAATTTTGCAGATGTTTTAATTAAAAGTAACATTGCAATGCCATCATGCTAGCTGCACACCACGCTTATCCATATGGCTTGTACTTCACCAACAGAAAAAAGTGTAGGATGTTTGCTAATAGACTTTATAATGGAAACTGACAAAAAAGAATTATTAATGGTCAGCCCAAAGGTAGCAGACAAGATGGAAATCCAATTCCTTTAGATCTTTTGGTTCTCCTCTGCTTGCAAGAGTTTAGCTGGAAATGCGGTTTCCCCGTTTTCAGGCGCTCATAACTTTCTGAAACATTCACCAAAGAAGGGCCTGATGGAGCTGTTTGGAGCAGCAGGGAATATCTGTCCTGCCTCAGTTCCCTCCCTGTTCCAGATGGGGAAGGAATTTGCTACATCCATTTACCCGGTGCAATTTACTTCCTCAGGTCTGCTAGTCAGTGTGCCAAGGAGGGTGGAGCCATAACTCTTCTTATGCCCCGCCCATCTGCCGGGGGGGGGCGCTTTCTGCCCCTGCTCTCTGGTCTGCACCCAGACCCTAGGGCCAGGGTTATTTGGGGGGGCTTGTTCCCCCTTTTGCCTGTGTGTGCACGTTATAAATTCATCAGTTTTAATGTCAGAAGGGATCCTGTAGTCTGATTTCCTGCATAGCACAGGCCAGCGAACCTCACCCAGGAATTCCTGCATCCAGCCTATATTTTGTGGTTCAGCTATTGCATGTATTTTAGACAGACTTCCCGTCCTGATTTAAAAATTTCCTGTGACGGAGAATCCTCCATGTCCCTTGGTAAGTTGTGCTAATGGTTAAGTACTGTTAAAAATGTGCCCCTTGTTTCTAGTCTGATCCGGATAATAGTTAATTTAAATGGAATTTCCCAGATTTTCTTAATCGGGGGAAAAAAAAATTCCTAGTCTCTGATTATTTTGCTGGAAATCACTGAGATGTCCTACCTGCCTCTTGCCCCACTGAATGTGCACCTCACCATGGGAATCTCTGCTTCAATCGCGGCATGGTCCTGCATCCGGCAAAGCTCCCCGTTGTGTCAGATCAGGCTCTGAGTGTTCCTCTCTGAACGCAGAATACTCCGATGTGCTTTGACCACCAAGCAGCTGATTGCCTGGCCAAAGCCCTTCCGGGATTCCAAAGCTATCTCTCAAGAGAAGGATCTTCTCATAAAGGTTTTTATTTATTTTAAAAAGGCCTGGTACATACAAACCATCGGATAAACAACCAGGCCTGCAAAGCTATCAGGCATTTCGCTAGTTGTGAATGTCCATCCAGAGCATCACTTCCTGTACATTAGTGCTGGCATGGAACCCCTCTGGAGTGGGACTCTCCAACTCATCCACTTGACTTGCAATGGTGTCATTCATTCAATGCTGGGGCTTAGTTTGATTCAACTCCCTGAATATTTCCACTGCCTTGACTGTAACCAGGATGACACATTGAGTCAAAAGACAATACGGAAAGGCCAGGCATGAAACCATTTACTTGAAATAATTAAAACAAGCAGCAGAACGACTGTGATCTTCCTTGGGAATATGCAGGTTGCTAATCACCATTTTCAGTTCTGCACACTCAGCAATGAGCGCTACTAGTCATTTTCACCTCCAGTACACTTTGCCCTTCTGAAGGGAACATGCAACAAAGGAAAACTAATAAAATAATCGTGAATAATACAGGCCCTCATGCTTATCCAAGGTATTTCATTATACTAGCCCAAGCAAGAGTAGTGAGGAATGGAAGACAGAAATACAGCGTACTAGGGGATGGTTAGCTAGTGTCACTGAGAAATGCTTTGTGGCTGCAGTAATTGCTTCCACCGCATCTGCAGGGTCACGTAGCTGACAGCAGCAATGCAGAATGCAGTGGAAGGGCAAACTCCCCTAAACTCATGATGAATGGTGAGGTATCCTCAATATCTCTTCGGAATAGAGAGAATCCCCAAAGCATATGCTATTTGCTGGGTTAATGTACTACAGGACAGCATCTGTATTTGAGAGTGAGAGAGAGAGAGGCATCCTTACCATGCAAAAAAGAGCAGAGAGCGGGGGGAGGGGTGGGATTGGCCTAGCAACTAGGGTGCTAGTCTGGGACTTGGGACACCTGGGTTCAGTTCCATACTCTGCCACAGACCTCCTGTGTAACCTTGAGTATGTCACTTAGCCTCTCCGTGCCTCAGTTTCCCATCTCTAAAATGGGGATAATGGCACTGCCCTACCTCACAGGAGGGTTGTGAAGGTAAATAGATAGAGTGAGGTACTCAGATACTACCTGATGGGAGAGCCAGAGAAGTACCTTGGTAGATATGGCTGCAGGCATGTAACAGCATGATGGCTTTTACTGATGTGACTGCCTGGAATGGCTTTCTCCTATACCATATGTCCACTCTGACACACCTGCTTTTGACAAATCTCCAGATAGTGTTTTTATCACTTTACAGCAAAAGATTTGCTTCATTTATGATGATATTTTTCATGGGTATCCATATGACAACTTTGACAAGAACGTGCCTAAAAGAGTAAGTATTGAAAAAGAAAACACTTGATTGAGTAAGATGCATTTCACTATGTACCCATAATGCTACCTCGTCTGATGAAGTATTTGTGATGATAGTTCAGGCCCAGAATGGTAACACGTGAGCTTTATATAGGAATGGCCTCCAGCCAGATCTAACATTGCTAACACAAGCTAAGCATTATTAAGGGGCCATTTAAAGTGGTCTGATATACTGTAAAACAGTTTATTGCAACCTTCACAACATTTTGGAATCCAAGTTTTCAGAATCTGCTTGTTGAGTTTTCAGTCACGCTGTCATCTTGCTGCTCACACCAAAAACATGAAGACCATAAAACTTGACAGTGTGGTGCATTTTTAATCACAGGGAGTCCTGCTTCCTGGAATGACCCAGAAACTCCTGGGGCCACGACTGGGTGTGTCTCTGAGATCCATTCCAGTTCATCCCGAAGATTGGGCTTGATGCGGGAGGAACAGTGAAATTCTATGGCCTTGAAATTTTTAATTCTCCTGGCCTTCAAATGTATGACTTCTCCGCTGGTATAAAAGGCTGCACCTCCATAGACGTCAGTGGAGCTCTATCTCCTTGCACCACCTGAGGGGCCCATGCTCTGCATATTAATGAACCTCGGCTTCCTCACTTGGGTGTTGCCCTTGGGCTCCATGAAGGGAGGTGATGGATCACTGACATTGGTAGAGGGCCACAGTCCCATTCCCCTGGCTAGGGGTAAAGTGGCATCTGATCTCAGTTAGAAAACATGGTATTCAGTGCTTTAAAACACGTGAATCATCCCAAAATGCAGATACTGGCAAGAACTTGCACCGGTACTCTCCCTATCAATGCCGTTAGACAGGTTGAGGTTTGGTAAGGAATAAACATCTGATTGTAGAAACTGTGAGTTAAAACAAGGCTCTTACCTGTAGACGTGGCACTGCACAATCATGCTGAGCCCGGGACAATCTCTTGCTGGAAAAAAATGCTACAGGGTTTGGCCAAGATCTGTAGCATCCCTGAGGCGCTCCAGGAGGAGTTCTGGCTCTGAGGCGCAATTCAAGCAGGAGCTCCCCCCTCAGGGCTTCGGCCTCTCAGTTAAGGGAGGCCTTGGTCTGTGGTTGGAGATTTTGGGGCGGGGAGGTGCATTTCCCCCACTAGTCACAGCTGCTGGTTGAGAAAACGTTGGCGTATCCTGTCGCTGTTTAGCAGATGTACTCCCTCCCTACTTGCCATGCACATACCCAACCTGAGCCCTGAAGTGGAACGTGCGCTTGAGCATCCAAGATTTATTAGTGTTATATCGTATTTCCTAGTTACAGCTGTGTTCACTGGAAACCTAGCAGTGAATGGGTCAAACGGTACCATGGTTTACAGGCAAATGGTGGGAAAGGGAGCGAGGCCGTCACAGGAATGTTGGGGATGGATAACAGTCCGTGGGTTAGCAGATCAGTGTGGTGTGTTGCTGTCAGACCCTGGCATATCATCCTCTGACCTGGCTTGTAGCTGTCAGCTCAGATGAGTGATCCAGCAGAATGAGAGGAGATGCATTCGGGTTACTCCAGGGAAGAAGGAGACAGGCCCCACTCCTTCCTGGAGGGAGGAGGTGGGAAAAGTTCTGGAAGTAGGTTCTAAAGTAGTCTGCAGAGAATGAGCTGCTTTCGAAATCTCGGGCTATGTGAGGGCAGCAACACTAGCTGACTAGTGACGTGATGTGGAGCGAGATGGCTTGGATTTTCAGAAGTGGCCTGTAATTTGGGGTGCCCAGTTTGGGACACCCTGGAACATGGCTGTCAGGAAAGATGAGCCCCGGCCACTCCTGTAGACTCCCCCTGCAGCTGGAGATGTTCGGGTCTCATAAGCATTAGGCAGGTGGCTTTCTCCGCCCTTAGAGGCCACTTTGGAGAACGTTGGCCTCTGTGACTATTAGTTCGAGCTCGTCTCACCTTGTTCAGGTGTGGTGGTGATTTTGTGCTTGTCAACGCCTCCGCCCCTCCCGAGAGATCGCACGGTTGCATAGCAATGCTTGTACTGGTTGCAGCAAGTGGCTAATTCCAGAGGTGTGTCCTCATTAGAAATGTGGGGAGCTAAAACTTTGCACAAAACCCCCTTTAACACCCACATCCCAGCAGAGGTGTTTGCTGCTACCTGTCACCCACACAGCTGACTCCATGCCCAGGAACTTTGTTCTTGTCTCGCTATAGAATCTCTTCCTGCGGCCCATTCTCCTTGTGCCACTCCGTGTCTCCACTGTGCCCTCAACCGCTTGCTGGGGCAGTCACCTGCTTTTCTCCCTGCCTCCCTTAACATAAGAGTTCATCTGCTCTCTGTGGCACTCACTGGGGGTCATGCCTGGGTAATGGTAGCTAAGAACTGCCTCAGGCTGCCTTTGTATGATGATATTGTCTCTGGCTCTGGGGGGAGGGATAGCTCAGTGGTTTGAGCATTGGCCTGCTAAACCCAGGGTTGTGAGTTCAATCCTTGAGGGGGCCACCTAGGGATCTGGGGCAAAATTGGTACTTGGTCCTGCTAGTGAAGGCAGGGGGCTGGACTCGATGACCTTTCAAGGTCCCTTCCAGTTCTAGGAGATAGGATATCTCCATTAATTTAATTTAAAAAAAAAAAATCACCGAAAGGGAGAGGAGAAATCCTGGAAGAGAAGAAAAGTAAAACACATGCTAAGAGCTCTGCTAAGCCTGTCTGCACCTTGGGTCTCAGCGAATGGAAAGGGCCCTAAACGATCTGAAAATCTTGCCTGGTCAAAACAGCCTTTTGCCTGACTCATCGAAGTCTGTGTCTTTCAGCCAAGCACGCCTTTCCCCTGCCCATCTCCAGGTGGTTTTAGAGATTTATTGCCTTCCTCTCGGCTCATAAGTGTTCTCTGAATCAGCCAGCAGGATGAAACCATCCCCTCAGAATGGCACAAGCTGGTTGAGTTCACCCAGCCTTCAGAAATGGGGGTTCCTTGGTGTTTCTCACATCCCGCCCCCATCGCAGGAATGCTCTGCCGCGCTTTGGGTCAAACTCCCAGCTGTGCAGAGGGCCTGTGTGAGGGCTCTCCCCCCCCCCCCGCCCCCGCCACTGAAGTCCTCAAAATAGGGTTTATATTGGACTTAAGTGTTTCCCAGGCCTGTGCTGGCTCTGGCAGCAGGTTACCAGGCAGCCCTTCTCACCCAATGGGAAACAAAACAGCCACAGTAACGTCCTCGGGCCTGATTCTCACTTATACAAAGGCCCTCTTACACCACGCTGGCAGCTTGAAGAGCGAGTTTACCTCCCCCTTTAAAATCTCTTTATGCTTTCAGGGTGGTGCAAGAGGCCCTAATGCAAATGGAAATCAGGCCTGTAGATAAACCCGACTGGTATGTTTTGTAGACCAGGCATCATAAATCCAGATTCAGCTACCTGTCCCAGGTCCAGCTGTGGGAACGGACGGGAACATTCCCATAATTTTGTTACAGACTTGATTTTAATCTTTACTCTGCGTAAGACGACTAAATGCTAGGGCAAGCTGTCCTGTAATTTTTTAATCTGCAGCACAGGGAAAACTGCTGTGGAGCTCAATTAGCAACCTCTTTAGCAACGACAACAAAAAACCCAGCAACAGGGAAAATTGGCCCTTTAAGTGGTTAGCCTCTGCACTGTACAGAGTATTTCTGAATACTTGGCCTTTATCCATGCAGCATCAAAAACTCCCCTTACTTTCATTAACAATGCACAGCTTTGCTTCAGAGTGAATTTATTTCAACAGAAAATAGAGGTTTTAAGAGTTCAAAGGAAGTTAGAAGGACTCGCCATGTGCTCGCACTTTTATTTATTAATATAGAACCTTGGATAAGCCCTATTGTCTTTAACTTTCGCATGGCTTTCTGGGTTTCCTTTGGAAATGTACAGGCTCAGGCAGAGGGTCGGGGGTTCCATATCATTGACGGTCAGTGAGAGGAGCAGCCTAAAAAGAAAGTCACTTCTGCTTTCGGGTGCGACTTGGAAAGTTTGTAGCTAATCCATTGCGCAAGGTGGGCATTGCATGGAAATATACTCTGGCCTGGGTGCCATGATGGCTGGAACCTAGGCAGGTGCATACGTTTATTTGGTAGCAGTTCGCAATACTTCACTGAGCAATAGTCAGCAGATGGGAGTAGCAGAGTCTAGGCAACCAGCCACTGCAGCCATAGATGCTAGCTCACCACACCACCTCTGGCACAGTGCATGCAGTCTGTGTCCCATGTCTGAATGGACCATGCAGTGCACGGGCTCGCAATGGATAGGCGCCCTGTGGAGTTCATGGTTGGAGGAGAGCTGCCAGGGCCTCTGTGTGCAACTCAGCATCATGGGACCTAGAGTAGCAGGTAGTGGTGACAGCTGTCTGACTTTCCCAGGGACTGCCACCCAGCAAAGCTCCGTCAGCCAGGCATTTGACTGTGTCAGGAAGCAAGTTCACCAAAGAGAAGTTGCCTGCTGAGATCCATTGGTGTGGGACCATGTCTGTGGTCTGGTTATACAGGGGAACACTGTCCTGCCCTCTCTTGATCTGCTGCCTGGATTCCTACCCAGATGGCTGAGGGTTCATTGCAGTGGGCCTCAGCCCCTGACAAAAGTGGGGGGCAAAATGGCGTCTCCTGTGCAGCCCTGGTTAGCCTGCGACAATAACTGGAGTAACACGTGGTCAGGGCTTCTGTTGCATGTACTGGGAGCGGGCTGCGATGGAAAGTCGCAGAGCTGATAGCATCTCCTTCTGCCCCGTTCTCTTTTCCGGCCTGCACAGGCAAGTGCAGGGCTCAGGAGGAATGTACAGCCTGGAAATGGACTGCCTGGGGCAATAAGCCCCATTTTGTGCATTTTGCCCTGGAGTTTCTGCATTGCAACCCTGCTTCTGGACATCTGTGTCCATGACTGCAGGTACCTTAAACTCTCAGCTTGTGGTGAAACCTGAACGCTCAGAGACCAACACCTCCCTGAGGTTGGATGCTGGTATTTCTTACTCTCTAAACACAGCTATGCTCCACTGTGATGAAAAGTCAGAGGCTGAGGTTGTAAGGCACAGGCTTCAGAGTTTGTGTTGAGAGGCAAAAGGCGAGTTGCTGTCGCGTGTCACAGCTGTAACTGTCCTGAGTCCATGTCCCTGGGCATGAGAACCCAAAGGAGATTCCTGGACAACACAAGTTACTCATACATGCATGTTTGCATATAAGTGCCCTGTACAGTGGTCTCTGCTGGTTGTGATATAAAACATCTCCAGTGGAAGTGTGACAATTCAGAATACGTGTCTCTTCCTCCCCAGCTAACCAGAACAATGCAATCAGAGGTGGACTCCCAGAGGTGGAGGTTCTCTTAACCCCAGGGTCAGCAACAAAGGCGTACTGGATTGCACAGATCCAATATATAATAATACTAATGATTTTATACACTGGCTAACAATGCCTCACCCCAAGGAACATAACCAAGGCTCTGTTTCTTTAAATCTCCCAGAGGCTAATTCAGTACAGGGCAGTTGGTAATTGAAGTTAGCTCTATACACAGAGCAGGATAATGTGGACAAGCAGGAACAGAGCTGGGACACACAGGAGGGAGGGGAGAAATAAATGTGTAATGACTGTTAAGTGAAGCAGCGGTGCTGCCAAGTGAACTGTCAACCTGCAAGGATATTGGAGCCAAGGGAGAGAAGATTGTGAAGGCGCAGATAGTAGCGTCACATAAGTAAAGGCTGAATTTATGTTGACACTGATGCCCATTCGTTAGGCTTCCTGTGACTAATACTTAACTGAAATGTAATTAAGTGATCTAATTATACTTGCTGTTGTATCAGTTGTAATGCCATATAAATGATACACATGAGCTATTCCACCTCAGCAAATAGTAAATGTTGCCCTCATTCACCTAAACAAGCCTGCTGTGATCTCACTGTAGTTGGCAACAGTATTTGCATCTTTGCTTCCTATCCTACGTTGATCTGCATCAGTTCCAAGCATGGAATGTGCTACTTTCCAACCAGCCACTGCAAAAGAGCTAAAAGAACAGGAGTACTTGTGGCACCTTAGAGACTAACAAATTTATTAGAGCATAAGCTTTCGTGGGCTACAGCCCACTTCTTCGGATGCATACAGAGTGGAATAGATATTGAGGAGATATATATATACACATACAGAGAGCATAAACAGGTGGGAGTTGTCTTACCAACTCTGAGAGGCCAATTAAGTAAGAGAAAAAAAACTTTTGAAGAGTTTATGCTGTTTATGCTCTCTGTATGTGTGTATATATATCTCCTCAATATATGTTCCATTCTATATGCATCCGAAGAAGTGGGCTGTAGCCCACGAAAGTTTATGCTCAAATAAATGTGTTAGTTTCTAAGGTGCCACAAGTACTCCTGTTCTTTTTACGGATACAGACTAACACGGCTGCTACTCTGAAACCTGCAAAAGAGCTGCTCAGCGTGGCTGGTGCTGGGATGGCCCTTTCCAGAAGCACTCTAGTCAAGGAATCGGTGCCCAGCATACACCCAGGAAGCTGATAAAATAGGCCCGCTACCTATTACATCTGCCCCCAAGAGCAAGACCATGATCTCCCAGGATGGAACCTTGGTCCCTTGTCAATGGGAGTTCTGGCATTGACCTCAATGAGGGCAGAATTTCACCACCTGTATCTTATCAAGAGAGCAATAAGCCTTTTGTTCTAAATGCTCTCCCCTGCCCCCCCCCCACGCAAACCCCATGGAAATAACACATGGATAAACATGATGAGTGAAATTAATCCTACATAAAGGACTAAGCAAAAGCGCCACTCAAAGCCATTGCTGCTCAGGTTCTGTTGGGAGTTTTCTGAGATGCAGTGATAGAGAAATGAAAGTAGCTCTATGCAGAACAAGCTGGAAATCTGTGACATCGTTGTTCTTGGTAGTGTTGTTTTAAAAATACCGAGTAATATAGTTATGCAGTACAACCTCCCTAAATTCACATAGCTGGTTGAAGGCTGGTGTTCAGGAGGGGGAAGGTGTTTTATTTTTTCCCAAAACTTTTTTTTTTAAACAAACAAAAAAGGCTTTTTGATCAAAAACAAAAAGTTTTGCAGAAAATGTTTTGTTTTGGTTGAATTTTTTTTTTAAATTTTTCAGCAAAAACTCAAAAGCCAAAAAGATTAAGGTTTGTAGTAAAAATTTAAGGTTTTTAATTTTTTTTAAAACCGGACTCCTCCCCGCCGCCCCCCCGTTGTCAGTTTTGGCTTGGTTTGAGGGATATTGCTGAAAACCCCAGAAAGTTCACAAAGAATGTAGAAATAAAATGACATTCTTTAAAAATTTCCCATGAAAAAGAGTTGCCATTATCCGGCCAGCTGTGGTTGTTCTATCGGAGTTATTGCCAGGGTAACGGATAGGTCTGCTTTGTCCTTGTTTTAAGAGCTTGCCATAGGTACCAAGTCTTGGACGGGTGCTCTAGTATTGTGGACTAGTAAAACTCCAAATCAGTAACCAATAAATCCTTGTTAAGAAAGGGTTGTGATGAGAGTTTTTTGGGATAGTGGACTAATGCAGCAAGATCAGATTCTGCTCTGGTAACTATTCAGCTCCTTCTTAGTCACAGATTCCAAGGGCGGAAGAGCCCATTCTGACCTCCTGGGTAATGCAAGTCATTGAACTTCCCCCAAATTCCTGTTTGAACCAGAGGTCTCTTTTAGAAACACATCCAATTGATCTTGATTGAAAAATTCCCACTGAGGAAAAATCCCCCACAACCCTTGGTAAATTGTTCCCATGGTTAATTATCCTCAGTTTTAAAAATTCACACCTTTATTTCTAGTCTGAATTTGTCTAGGCCTTGTAGTCACTAGTGAAAATTCATAGAATCATAGAAGATTTGGGTTGGAAGAGACCTCAGGAGGTCATCTAGTCTAATCCCCTGCTCAAAGCAGGACCAACACCAACTAAATCATCCCAGCCAGGGCTTTGTCAAGCCGGGCCTTAAAAACCTCTAAGGATGGAGATTCCACCACCTCCCTAGGTAACCCATTCCAGTGCTTGTTACTCCTTGTTCTGACATCTGGTACCACTGAAAACAGCCTAGATCCACCCTCTTTGGAACCCCCTTCAGGTAATTGAAAGCAGCTATCAAATCCCCCCTCACTCTTCTCTTCTGCAGACTAAGTAAGCCAAGATCATTGAGACTCTCCTCATAAGTCATGTGCCCCAGCCCCTAATCATTTTCGTTGCCCTCTGCTGGACTCTCTCCAATTTGTCCACATCCTTTCTGTAGTGGGGGGACCAAAACTGGACACAATTCTCCAGGTGTGGCCTCACCAGTGCCAAATAGAGGGGAATAATCACTTCCTTCGATCTGCTGGCAATACTCCTACTAATACAGCCCAATATGCCATTGGCCTTCTTGGCAACAAGGGCACACTGCTGACTCTCATCCAGCTTCTCATCCACTGTAATCCCCAGGTCCTTTTCTGCAGAATTGCTGCTTAGCCAGTCGGCCCCCCAGCCTGTAGTGGTGCATGGGATTCCTCTGTCCTAAGTGCAGGACTTCGCATTTGTCCTTGTTGAACCTCCTCAGATTTCTTTAGCCCAATCCTCCAATTTGTCTAGGTCACTCTGGACCCTATCCCTACCCTCCAGTGTATATATCACTCCCCCCAGCTTAGTGTCATCTGCGAACTTGCTGAGGGTGCAATTCATCCCCTCATCCAGATCATTAATAAAGATGTTGAACAAAACCGGCCCCAAGACTGACCCCTGGGGCTCTCCGCTTGATGCCGGCTGCCAACTAGACAATTAGCGAGGTTTGACTTTACGTAACACAACAATTAGCGGGCTCTGCAGGATCAGATTACCAGGGCACTGATTCCTTCGCTGGGTCTGATTCTGCACTTTGTGTCGTCCTCCTTTGCACCAATGCAAAGTGGGTATCAAGCACTTTTGTCCTGACCTGGTACCATTTTATGCCCACTGTGTTAAGTGACCATACAAGTTGCAAAGCAGCTTCCACACATGTCATTTCTATCCATTTCAGTGGGGTTGCTCAGGATTTACATCCATGGAACTGGGAGCAGAACCTTTGCCATCCAGGCCTGACTCTGTTTGGAGGCTAATGGGAGCGGATGCTGGATTACAGGAATGATGAAGTTCCTGGGGAGTTGCAGATGACCCGCAGTAATGGGATGATGGAACGGCCAGCAGCCTGGCAGGCAGGGGTGGCTAGCCACAAATGGATGAACGTTATGTTGTATAAAATGATCCATAAGCCTGCAGATCTGCGCGCGCTCGCGCTCTCTCTCTCTCTCTCTCTCTGGGGCTGACTGTTTGGCTGGGCACCTCACAGGGATAATTCCTGAATAACATGGGTGGTGCTCAGGTGAATAGACTGCAGGATTATGGTGTGTGCCAGGTTGAATGAAAATAACATTTTGTCTAAGGCATGGAGTGGAAAGAGCAGAGTTTATGAACTAGCTTTCCCCTGAGCGTTCTTCTGAAGCTCTGGGCTGAATTGGCAACAATGCTAATTATCTCATCATTAGATTTCATTGTCTAATCCTGATGCACTGTAGTAGCTTTGATCACAACTTTGTCTATATGTTTGGTAGTCACACTCCATTCTTCCATCCCTTTCCCAGTTGTAGGGGATAGGGCCAGGGTAGAGGGGACCTAGTTGAGACAGTCCCTGTACCCCAGCAATCCCTGACTGCTGGAAGAGCTCCTGGGAGCCACCTTAGAGGAGCCTTGAGTTGCTCTGCTTTGGGCTGGGGATCAATCCAACAGGCGGGCAGCCCCAGACTCAGTGGACACAAAGATGGCTTGAAACTATTTCTGCACCTCCCCCTGTAGCTCAGGTCATGGACCCTAGCTAAGCCTATAGTTGCATCTCTGGGAACATAATCACGGTTTGATTTTGGAACAACTTAACTCTCTAAGCACATCTAGTCCACATAGGAGATGCAGTGTTGTGCTGCTGTGGGGTCTGATCAGCTCCTGCACTGTTGTCTTGTAGGGCTTTCTGAGTTTCGATAAAATGTAGCTTTTGCATTCTCCTGCATTCCAAAGACTAACCCTCAGCACTGCTAGCGACGCCAAATAACTTGCGAACTGCAGGCCATAGATCAAGTTTCTGGATTTGGGATCCCCCGGCAGAGAAGCGCGTTCCTTGGAGTTAGTGCCGTCTGTAGAATTTGGAGAGAGGATGCAAAATTTAGCAGTTGCTAGAAAGGACACGGCAGATTTCCAGCATGGTTCGTTAAATGTGTGTGTTGTGAAGTAAAGGCAAAGGGGAAACGATTGCATTCAGAAAAAACCCCAGGAGCATTATCAGCTTGACCCTTTCTACAACTCAGAAATGTGAAAGAGACCGGCAGATGTTTAAAGGAAGAGTGGGTGAGAGGTATGTAACTCTGAGAGCTCTGTTTTGGAGGTCAGGGTAGCCGCTTTCCTTTCAGGGGAATATGTAGGTGCGGCTTACTGCCAGATGACGTCATGGCTGAGTTTGGTTGCATGTCTCATCTGGTTGCATGTGAATGGCTGAGGTTCAGATCGAGATGATGAGCCACGCTCTCTCCTGGCCAACCTTTGCTGAAGTCAGCAGAACTCGGTCAGTGAGAACTGGGCCCACTAGCGCCATCCAGCGACCCCTCCCACGCAGCTGTGCCCTTTCCTGCTTCTCCGTCTGCTGGATTTTCCTCCCGCTGCCACTCAGATCTCCCCCCTCTTCCCCAAGCAGGGCTCAAGGCCAGTTCGACATCCTCCCACCCTGTACTGGAAAAGGGTGGAAACTGCTTCTACTGCACCAGCTGCTCTTGTCTTTGGGTGGGGACTAGTGCCAGGAGTTCCTGCTGGGCTCCTCTTGTCACCCACAGCCATTGCACCTTTTACCCCAATCCCCAGAGAGGAACCAGATTGTGTTGGTTGGTTGGGTAGATCCGTTCCCCCTCTCTTCAGTCCTTGCAAAGTTAATGCTAGCAGCTGGGGGCTCCTCGTCTCTCAGCTCCTGCACAGCATGTATCAGGGTGCGCTCCCTGCTGAAGAAAAGGGGAAATACATCTGGAATGCTTCGGAAGGAGCAGACGGGCCAGTGTGAAAGTGAATATTCCAGTGTACCAGGCAGCGTTATTTGGCTGTGTTCAGCTCGCGGATTCTGGTCGCCGTTTGCCTTATTCAGCACATTTTAAAAATGGATGCCTTCGTCAGAAATAGGATTCATTAACTCACCAAAGCTGTTTTGAACTAATCGCAGGATCAAACTTTGGCACTTAGAATATCATGATTCATATGCATCTTTTAAATTGTTCAGATTTTCTCTGAATCATCTCTTTAAGAGAGGATTTAAGGCCAGGAAAAGCTCTCCAAAACATTAGTCTGCTTCCCAGGGTTTTAATCTTCTCCCTAGCTTCTTTTTTTGCTAGTGATCAAATATATTTGTTGTTTAAATAAGAGCTCAGCTTTCAGCACCTACAGAGCTCACAGCAAAGCCAGGCAGTGCTGAACGTGTACGTGACCGAGCGTATAACCCCACGCTGACCATGCAGGGGTTAACTGGGGCCTGTGGAGCCATTGGTGACACCTGAGGGCTCTGTTAACTTCACCTAGCACACCTGGAGGGGCATGGTTGGCTGAGCCAGGAGATTAAATACAGAGATTTCAGGGGGGCCAGAAGGCAAAGGCCCTTAGTAGAGGGGTGGTTTGGATTGTCTTCTGTGAGGAGAAGCACTGGCAGAAGTCAGGGGAAATGGACTAGAGAAAGCAAAGGAACCAGGACTGATGAAAGAGCTCAGCAGGGGCATGAAACATTCTGAGTTAAGTGTGTCTGATTCAGTAGCTGTGGGGACATCAAAGACAGTGGTGACCCCGGAAGTGGTGTAATTTTAGCAGACCTGGCCAGAAGGCAGGTCCACGCCTCTGTCTGAGAAACCACAGGAGGATGCTCTGGGATGCTGAAATAATGGGGGTTGCCACAAGGGGGCAGAATGGTACAGTGTCTGCCCCAGTACAGTGTGACACAATATCGTTTCCATGGCAACAGACAGTGATGTCCTAAATGCAAGTTTCTTATTTCACCTCAGGACAGAGTGGGAGGGAGGGCCTGGAGTTATGGGTGTGAGGAAGAACCATATTTAAACTATTCTACTGCAGCAGGAGGAATACTGCAAAATGCTAGGAGAGGGCTAGGTTGTGACTTGGACTGTGCACCTGCCTGGGGTTGTATGGGGAGCAGGAACCCTTCTTCCCATCCTTACCTGTGGGGCAGGTGGGCAGGGAGGGGTGGAGTCTGACCAGCATGGGAGGTGCTATGAGGTACTGCTGGCGTGTGTCAGCAGTAAGTCACAACCCACCAGAGCAAGGGGGAACAGGAAGGGAGCCATGCTGCAGAGCAGTGTCCAAGGCACAGCGCAGTCGGAGCGACTCCTGGGGTAGGACATCTTCTACAGCCCCCTCAACCAGGGCTGGGCGCAATGGCCCAAGCTAGCCTGGAGTAAATTGTTTGTTTTTTCCATGCATGGCCCCTCCTCCCCACACACACCCCTCTCCCAGACTCCCACATTACAAATGATATTCCCCCGCGGGCTGCGCCTGGTTAGGAATTGCTGAGTGTGTTACTGAGTGCCTGCATCTGTGGAAGAGTTGAGGGCAATGGAGGGAATACCTTGGTTCTGCTGCTCACCCTGAGAGGGACATCAACAGGGCAGTAATCGGTCCTGGCAGGACAGGTCACCCCCATTCTGCTGACGCATGTGCCTGTGAGCGGAGCTGTAGGAGTTCACAGAGCTCTTTGCAGCTGGGATTCATTGACATACAGCACTGAGGAGGGGGGCTCCAAAGAGGATGGAGCTCGGCTGTTCTCAGTGGTACCAGATGACAGAACAAGGAGCGATGGTCTCAAGTTGTAGTTGGGGAGGTCTAGGTTGGATATGAGGAAACACTTTTTCACTAGGAGGGTGGTGAAGCACTGGAATGGGTCACCTAGGGAGGTGGTGGAATCTCCATCCTTAGAGGTTTTTAAGGCCCAGCTTGACAAAGCCCTGGCTGGGATGATTTAGTTGGTGTTGGTCCTGCTTTGAGCAGGGAACTGGACTAGATGATGTCCTGAGGTCCCTTCCAACCCTGATATTCTATGATTCTAAGAGGCTTTAGGATAACACAGTGATCAGTGTCTCATCTGAATATTGTTTCAACACATGGTGAGCAAGTTCTGTAATGGATCTAAGAGCCCAGATTTCAGCTCCACCCAGCGTTCTCCCAGTGTTCTGTGCCACACGCTGTGGCCAAGAAATGGGTTTTCCAGCCAGTGGGCTTGATTCTAGACCCCTGGACACCAGCATCACTTGACTGACTCCTGGCTTACACCAGTGTAAGTGAGAAGCAGCCCTACTGCTTGGATGTGACAAAATACTGCACTCCACCATTATGAGAAGTGGCTGGATGTCTCCTGGTAGGACACAGATGCTGGCCCCAATCTCATCTGCAATGCCTTAGAAAGGAGATGGCACTGGTCTGTCTTCTGGAGTTCCCCTCTTGCTCTTCTGCCAGCTCACTATTGAAACGAAAAATGCTATATGCTCATGAAGCGAACACACCAGAGCCCAACCCCATCTGACCATTGATTTAGGGCTGGGCTGGTGATGAGCCTCCTTTATGTCCCCTTAACGTCGTCATCTAAGGTATGGAACACTGTCATAAGGGACTGAAAAAGCTTCCTCATAGAAAGGAGGAGAAGGAAACTATTTTAAACATTATGTAAGAGACTTATAGACCATCTTTCTTTCCCACAGACCTGCCTAGTAACCCTCAAGACCTGCAATCTCTATGCATTCAATAGCTTCAAAATATGCAAAGGATAAAGAGCATGGAGAAAAAAAGAAACACAAGCAAACTTTCTCTCCTTCTCTCTCTCGCTCTCTGGAAGAACGATCTGGCGTTCTTTTCATATTTAGAAAGCTTAAGACGAGTGTCTTAAACATGGAACATGGCCAGTCCAATTACTTATCTTGGTTACATGCCCAGAGTTTATTCCATGATACATCTAAGTGACAAATGTTCTCATTACGAGAAACTTTCTAGTACTTTTTTCCATTTCTTGATGCAATATAAACATCTGCCAGAGGCTGCCTAGAACCAAGGTGTAATTCTGATCTGTCCAGACCGCAGAGAAATGTGGCTGGAAAATCTCTCAGCGAGGTGATAATCACTATGGCCTTGAGAAACAGTTTTGTACAGAAGAACCTGGCAATTAATTTTGAGGGAAGAAACTTCCCTTAAAGACATAATGTCCCTTTTTTTTCATTAGCTTTTTCCCTGAGACTCCCAGGCCAGCTCCTCACACCCCAACAGACTTTACTTCTCACTTACAGGGTGCGTAATCCATGGATTGATTGCAATTATCCAGTTGGCTTGCTGCAATTCCTATTGCAAAGCCTCGCCGTATCACACTGCTTACACGACTGTAGCTCCAAAGATCCGTGCAAGCGTAGATGAGTAATTTTCCCCCCAAAAGAGAATGTTTGTGATGGATCTTCTGAGCCAGTCCCTCCGGTGGGGGGAAGGCAGGGCGGCTGCCTTGACATCAGTGGTGCTATGTCATTCTACACCAGCTGAGATGTGGCCCATTTGTTGTTTCAACATTGCCATAAGCCTGCTTGGTGTTCCTGGACAAATAACAGGTGACCGAGTGGCTAGATTGACTTGGACTGTGCACCTGCCCAAAGGGAAGAAGAGCCCCTTTGACACACCTGTGTGGGCACCTGGACTCTGGGTCCAGGTGTGCAGCGCTAAGCTGGAGCCGCTGGCCGGGGAGTAGGAAGGAAGGAGTGGGGAATGGCTGAGGAGAGTGGTGCAGGGGCTACCCCATGCTCAGGGCTGTAACTACCAGCACAAGCCAGAGCCCAAAGTCTGATCCTCGGTCACCCCAGCCGTCCCTGGCATCAGTGGGAATTCTGGGGGCATGAGGACTGCAGGAGCTAAGGTAGGAGGCGTTGTGGCGAAGGCTGAGGGATGGGGGGCACTTGTAAGACAATGCGGCGACTTAGCTGGATGATAAGTGGGTCTTGAGGTTTGGCATTTTTCCTCACTGCAGAATTTGTACAGACTTGTTGCCTAATGCAACCATTTAGCCAAATTAATAGCAAAATATGGGAACAAAGTGTCCATACCAGTTTCTCCAGGGCCAGGACAGCCATGTGATTATATTATATCTCCTGACACCATTCCCCTCCTTCCACCCCCCGATTTTTTTTCTGAAATGATGCCTTTGCACCGCACACAAACCCAGACAGGGGAAGAGCCCCTTGAATCCACAAGTCCATAGCTGTGGGATTGCTAGCAGAGTCCAGTCCTGGCTGCAGAACTGTGCTTTAAACTCAAAACCTTTGTCGCATAAGCTTGTAGCTTCTATGGCTGCTAAGAAAACCTTCCAAACATGAATGGAATGTGAACAAATGAACGGCCACCTTCCTGACCCTCGGACAGAGGAGCTCTGAGAGGTTAGAACTCCCTCATTTATGTTAGCAGCTGTTCACTCTGAAACCTAATGTCTACACAAAAGGGTGTGTGGCAATGTTCCCTCTTCCCCTTAATCTGGGGTTCTGTGGAAGGTGGATGGGCTAGGAACAGAGCTGGGTGGATTTGTATCATACCTCCCCAACTAATAGGAACAGCCAAAAAAAGTGGCTTTTTATAACCCATGTCCTCCTGTTCTCCTCCTTCCGCATTTACTGCGCCTGATTCCCCGCTCACTTACCGTGGCTTGACACCAGCACAACTCCAACTCCAGCAGAGATGCTCCTGATTCATGCTGGTCTGAGGAGAGACTCCGGCCCAGCATTGATGGCTCTCGCTCACTGGGATGCGTCTGTCGCTGGAATGAAAGCTTCCAGGGCAGGCGATGTCTCTCTATCTGCTAGTGCTCTAAAGCGCCTGTCGCATTGTGAGCACTAGGAATCTGGTGTGAAGGCAACGGTTTTGCACAGGTGCCTGTGCACCCCAGCAGATCTCCAGGATAGATCCAGACCCACACCACCTTCTGCAGGGAGACTGCCAAACTTTGAACCCCTGAGAAATGAATGGTGGGACACTCAAAGAGCTTGTAAACAGGTAGTTCTGCTTAGGCTGCACTCTGGCTCATCGGCGATATTAGGGACAATGCAACTTGTAGAACAGCCCTTGAGAAATGGCCAAACTTGGTGCCGTGTAACAATGTTAAATACTGCGAGAGTCTGTCATTGTTTGCTGTTTTATTTCCCCAATGGAGTGCCATGTTTCTGTACCTAAAGATAATTCCTAAGCGAGAATCATCTATTGGTTTGACCTTAGTCTTTGCACTCGGATGGCACAAACATCGTTTTAGAACCAGCTGGAAAATGGGACATACTTCCTGTTTAAATGCACATTTGAATTAATTTTTTTTTAAAAATGGAAATTTGAGTTTCAAGGAATTCCAATTTTCCAGTTTACTGAAAAATTGAAAACTTGGGGGTCGGTAACAGTTTTCTGGGTTTCATTGGAAATCAAAATCTGGACACAATGAATTTTTTTTCATGACATGTCCTGGTTAAAAGGCCATTTTGTTGTTGTTGGGGGAAAAAAAAATTTTTTGAAGGAAAAAATGTGGACCAGCTTGGCTTCCTTTTCTAAGGAACCTTAGAGAGAGGCATGTGGAGGAAGAGCCTTCTGGGAATGCAGTTGTCACTCAGAAGTCTCTTGTTCCTGTCATGTAGGGGAGACACTCCTTCAGCTACGATAAAATAGTCAAGAAAACAGCGAAATGCAGTAACTGCAGTGCTGGAAGGTCAGGAGAGACTCCCCGCACATCAGTCAGTGTGACAAGTCGGGTCCCGCAGGGATGGAAGCTCAGGCGAATGGAGTTGTTGAAATATGATTTAAAAGTTCTTCTAAAAGCCCTTAGAAGAAGGATGGAGGAGCTTGTACTACAGGTGACATTAATGGACAAGGAGATGATGAGACATGGCTGTAACCTTTCTGAGAAGCAGGGAGAATGGTGCAGCTGCAGGAAGTTTGTTTATTCTACATTCTGTATATACCTGGCCCCCATCACAATAGGTGCTGAGAACGTCACAATCACAAATGTATTGGGAAGTGCTGTTATCCCCATTGTACAGATGGGGAACTGAAGCACAGGCAGACTAAGGCCAAGATGCTCAAAGGTATTTAAGTGCCTAACTCTCACTGATTTGTGGCTAAACAGCTTTGAGCATGTGGGCCTAAGTGCCTGTCTCAAGGTCGCACAGAAAGTCCATGGCGGAGCAGGGAACTGAACCTGGGTCTCACACTAAAGCCCCAACCACTGGACCATCTGTGCAGGATTTTCCTTTCTGAATAGCTCACGCTGCCTTGGTGCAGATTTGCCCATCTCTTTCACCAGGTACACACTGCGCTGGAGTGGGAGGCCCAGCCATAAAGTCAGGCGTGCTCTCACTGCATTAGTCACGGGTGTCTTTGGCTGAAGGAACTGGATGTATTCGGGGAATGGTTAGAGAACACAGAGCCTTTCATCGAGAGTTCAAATCCAGGCCAGTGGGGTGGCATTTCTGTTACTGGGAAAGCACCAATAGGGGCTAGGTGCTTTCCCAACAGCTGGGAAGATCTGTGACACTGGTGTAAATCCAGAGTAACCCCAATGAAATCAGTGGAGTTACATGCACGTTGCTGACTTTGGCCCTGTGTCCCCAACCTGCAGAGTTTACAATCTAGAAAGGCAGGTGGGAGCGACCAAAACACAGATGTCCGCGGGTGCCATGCACCCTGCCGGGTGTGAGCAGAGAGGCCAGGCCCTGAATGAGCGCATTTCTCCAGCCACCCCTCATCAGCGCCAGGGATCATTGCAAACCCGGGGGGAACCCCCGTGGCATTGTGCTGGGAGGAAAGCTTGTCCAGCTGCTGCCCGGGCAGCACCTATTCTTCAGTCCCCAGCACTGCCCAGCCAGGCACTGACAAGTCACTGGAAGGACAAACTGTAAGAGAGTAAATCCGTCGCTGTCTCACGGTCCTTACTTGTTCTGGAGCGCTGTGATGCCTCTGTTGTTAAGGGGAGACAGAGATGAGCCACAAGAGGAGCAGAAACAAAAATATTGCATTAAAGCTTTAACAGTCACCGTACTCTGTGGAATTCATCAAAGGCACAGCCAAGGCACATGACTCTATGCACAGCTGAGCTCTATCAAACTAATTGAGATGTGGCACAAATCTGCGGCATGCCTGACAGTATGGAGAGTATATGTGGTCCATGAGGGTATGTGTTGGCAAGGAACAGCGTCTCTGCTGAGAAGTCTTTGGAATAATGCCATTTTCCCCATGCAGTGTCCTGTCAGCTCAGCTGACACCTCATGTGGCTTTGCTTTTGTATTTTAGTCAAAATTTCAGACCTGGAGCCCAGGGAAATCCTTCATTTCCAGCGAAGGGCAGCTTGCTAAGTAGTTTCATCTCTGAGACTGCACCAGCATGCATTACTGCCGGAGCACACGCATGCTTCCTATTGCAAACAAACCCAGCCGCTGCCCCCAGACTTTTACAGGCTGATCTGCTTGGAGACAAGGAAACTACAGCAACAGCCCAAGGGGCAATGCCCTGAAGGCTCAGATGGCAGGCTCAGTGTACTCTTCGTTACGAAATTAATCTCTAAGTGCAGTC
This sequence comes from Trachemys scripta elegans, assembly GCF_013100865.1. NCBI lineage: Eukaryota > Metazoa > Chordata > Testudines > Emydidae > Trachemys > Trachemys scripta. The sequence continues at coordinate 1,162,311 of NC_048300.1, read as the reverse complement.
TATTTTCCACTCCTTTGCTGAGCAAGTTGTCTTATTCCTAACCATCCCAAGCTGCCCGCTCGCTCTGTACTTACTTTAATTAGTTCCGGCTGCTGCTTTCCAAAACACCATCGCCCAGGGCAGCAGGTAATGCAGCTGAGCAGAATGCGCATGGCACACACTGCCTTCCTTTCCTCCCTAGTCTACAGGCCAGGCTACCCCTCCTGACATTAGGGGGCGTGCACAGCCAGAGACAGGGGGGGTCACAGGAACAGCTCAGATGCAGCATATTAGAATTATTCCATTTTTTTGCAAGCCAAGTCACGGCACTTCCTATCCTGTAAGTTGCAGTTAACAGGCACTTCGAATAGTCCTGCTGGGAGAGAGAATCGAGGCGTTGATCCCATGCATTAGGCATGCCATTTGATTAGTAGTAAGAGGTTCACCCCTAATTAAACCTGGGCTCTACCACTTAAATGTAATAATCTGTGACTTCTGAAAAGCCTAAATTGGCTTCTGCTACCATGAATGCTTCAAAGAACAGCAGCATCATTAAAGGTTCCTCTATTATTCAGGCGATCTAAGTTCTCCATAGTTCACATCTTTCTATTATTTTTGTTAATTGTGTGTATTATTGTTGCACCTAGTAGCCCTGCTCATAGACTAGGGCCTCACTGTGCTAGGCACGGCACAAACCCAGAACAGAGACAGTCCCTGCTCCAAAAAAAAGTTAATTCTTCAAAGCGATAAGAATAAAAATCAACTAAATGCTATTCTGGCATTGTTCTGCAGGACACAAAGTGGCGAGATCATCTCCTGTTACTAAAGATAGTCTTAGCTAATGTGAACTGCTTTGGTTTTACTTGTGGTAACAGACTGGCAATTAGCACGTGTGTCCAAAGTGCCAAAAAACATCTGTACTGTAATGAGATTCCTGCCTCGGTCAGTGCTCGTGATGGACAGTGCTCACTGAATGGGGAGCTAGTCAGTATTTATTTTATCCCCATCATTCAGTGTGTGGCTCCATGTCTTAGTGACTGCCTACCACCCTAACTTGGGCTGAATACAGAACGATTACATTCCTTAGGGGCTCTTGTTCCAGTATCTTAGTGCCTTGCAAACTTATTTTCACAACATGCCTGTGAGATGAGGGGCTATATCCCCACTTTATACATGGGAAACTGAGGCACGGACATTAAAGCCAAATTGTCAAGTGTCCACTAGTTTTGGGTGTCCAGTCTGAGATGCCTACAGCCTGCTCTGTCCGCGCCGTAGCATTTTACAGCAATGTCTATGTGCAGAGCAGCACTTCCATTGCCTTGGTTTGCGGTGGTGAGTATGGTCAGCCCTTCTGCAGCTCAGACCCAGAAATGAGGGGGAGACAGTTCATGGTTAAGGGATTTTCCCAGCCCCACAAAGGAACTCTGTGGCAGAGTCAGGGATAGACACCAGTTCTCTAGGCTGGTATTCAACTGCCTTCACCACAGAGAGGGGCTGTCTTTCTTGTTCTGTGTTTTTACCGTGGCTTCCTGGACCATGACTGGAACTCCTAGGTGCTGAGGTAACCCAAAAAATACTGATAAATAATCATTAATGAGACCATCCTTTATCTTCCTGCAATCTCCTGTCTCATTCACTACACACCCTCCAGCTCCTGCAGCCAGCAAGACAAGGTCCTGTGGACAAGAGTCTCCTTAGCTACACAGCCTTGATTCACTCCCAGAGCACTGCCTGTCCTCGGCACTGAAAGAGGCAGGGTCCCCTGGAAAAAGTAGTATAGGACCATGTAATTAAAGACTGTATTATAATGCATACACACAAGGGAGTCAGATTAAGGCTGCATGGGTAATCTTAACTCTGGAATTTCCTAACATTTAATTTTAACTTTTTTTAAACATACGTTTTTTATGTAATTTCTTAAGGATTTTTATAAAATTAAAAATGTTAAAACATAGAAATTTCATCCTGTTTAGCCATCCTGATCCTCTTCCCCTTCTCCCCCCCCCTGTGGGTCATCAGCAGGGTTGGGATCTTAGATCCCCAGCACAGACCTGGCTGCTGGAGCTAATGGAGTAATTGTAGCAGTAGAAAGCCGTTATCTTCTATGTAGACTTGCCACTAGAGGGGGATGGAGATGCATACTTTACCAATGGGTTTCACAGCTATTTGCTAGGCAGCAAAGGAATGGGGAGACTGGAATTGTGTGTTCTGATCCAGGTTTTGGACAGGAACGTGCCCTAGTGTTTACAGACCCTCTTGCCCCAGTCCCTCAGCCTCTTCCTACTCCTGTCTCTACATATTCCAGCGCCTGTCCCATCCCTTCCCCTGCTGCTTTCCCCCCTGGCTCCTGCCCCTCTTCCCCGTGCCTTGCTCCTGCTCAGGTTCCCCCCAGCCCTACTCCACCCTCCCCAATCACCAGCACCTGCCCCTCTCTGCTCCTGCTCCTAACGTCCTACTCCCCCAGGCTCCTTCGACTTCCCTTCCCCCTGAGGCCCTGCATCCTCCCCACCCCCTTAATTCCTCACCCTTCTGCATTCAAGTCAAACTGTTTCCTCCTCCTCCGCACTGCCTGGGCCCACCCGTGGAGTACTGAGAACTCAGATCCCGTGCTTAGCCACAGCCCTCATCAGCCGGGAGCAGCAAATGCAGAGAAAGTCCCGCTCAAGCCCTGCAGCCCTAGGATGGAGGATGTCTGGAGAAGATAATGCATGTGCAGCCCCGTATGTAGGAGCTCTGAGGATATGGAGTGTGCTCAGTGCAGATGGACTCTGGATAATTTAGCTGTCAGGCTCTAGCAAGAGTCTTCTGAACATGGGCAAACTGAAGTTTTCAGAGGCTTATAGCCTGGCCAGATTTGGGTGAATTTTCCCAGGGATAGTAAAAGGCACATCCTTGGCACTAGGGCCACCTGACTGGATCAGGGACTTGAAATTTGCCAAAGCTTGGAGGTGCTGGAATTTCTCAACAAAACAGCTGTAAAAAAAAATTGTTTTAACATGAGCAAAACCATGTGTTTTTGCTGAATTGGCTGAATCATTTTAGCTGAAACTTAAAAAAAACAAAAACAAAGATCAGCCCGAGGTTGACACCAAGCATGGAAAATTTCAGCCTGAACAGTTAAAGTTTGGGTAACAGTGTCAGAACAACCCAAATGATAGGTGGTGTTACCTGCACAGTCTATCATGTATCTGAGTGTCTCTTAAAAGGTTCAAGATTGTGAATTGTCACAAATTGTAGTCAATCTATTTAGCGCTCTGTCTCTGAGTTCTTACCTGCCTCATTTCTTTCAGTGTCCGATGGGGCAAGTTTTCCCTGGGAATCCTGCTGGTTTTATCTTCCCTGCCCAGCACTTTCCCTTTGGGTTCCTATCCCTATGGCAATTCACTGCACCTTTCCTCAGTTACCACCAAGGGCTGCAGAACTTTCTTCCCTTCTTAGAGGCATTCAGTAGCACAGGCTTTATCCTGGAACAGGAAGCCGCATATATAGCCTTTTCCCCTTCCATTCTTCAGTTAATCCCTCCCATCATGGAATCCTAGAATATCAGGGTTGGAAGGGATCTCAGGAGGTCATCTAGTCCAACCCCCTGCTCAAAGCAGGACCAATCCCCAACTAAATCATCCCAGCCAGGGCTTTGTCAAGCCTGACCTTAAAAACCTCTAAGGAAGGAGATTCCACCACCTCCCTAGGTAATCCATTACAGTGCTTCACCACCCTCCTAGTGAAAAAGCTTTTCCTAATATCCAACCTAAACCTCCCCCCACTGCAACTTGAGACCATTACTCCTTGTTCTGTCATCTGCCACCACTGAGAACAGTCTAGATCCATCCTCTTTGGAACCCCCCTTCAGGTAGTTGAAAGCAGCTATCAAATCCCCCCTGCAGACTAAATAAGCCCAGATCCCTCAGCCTCTCCTCGTAAGTCATGTGCCCCAGCCCCCTAATCATTTTCGTTGCCCTCCACTGGACTTTTTCCAATTTTTCCACATCCTTTCTGTAGTGGGGGGTCCAAAACTGGACGCAGTACTCCAGATGTGGCCTCACCAGTGCCAAATAGAGGGGAATAATCACTTCCCTCGATCTGCTGGCAATGCTCCTACTAATGCAGCCCAATATGACGTTAGCCTTCTTGGCAACAAGGGCACACTGCTGACTCATATCCAGCTTCTCGTCCATTGTAACCCGTAGGTCCTTTTCTGCAGAACTGCTGCCTAGCCATTCGGTCCCTAGTCTGTAGCAGTGCATGGGATTCTTCTGTCCTAAGTGCAGGACTCTGCACTTGTCCTTATAGATTCATAGATTCTAGAACAGGAAGGGACCTCGAGAGGTCATCGAGTCCAGTCCCCTGCCCTCATGGCAGGACCAAATACTGTCTAGACCATCCCTGATAGACATTTATCTAACCTACTCTTAAATATCTCCAGAGATGGAGATTCCACAACCTCCCTAGGCAATTTATTCCAGTGTTTAACCACCATGACAGTTAGGAACTTTTTCCTAATGTCCAACCTAGACCTCCCTTGCTGCAGTTTAAGCCCATTGCTTCTTGTTCTATCCTTAGAGGCTAAGGTGAACAAGTTGTCTCCCTCCTCCTTATGACACTCTTTTAGATACCTGAAAACTGCTATCATGTGCCCTCTCAGTCTTCTCTTTTCCAAACTAAACAAACCCAATTCTTTCAGCCTTCCTTCATAGGTCATGTTCTCAAGACCTTTAATCATTCTTGTTGCTCTTCTCTGGACCCTCTCCAATTTCTCCACATCTTTCTTGAAATGCAGTGCCCAGAACTGGACACAATACTCCAGCTGAGGCCTAACCAGAGCAGAGTAGAACGGAAGAATGACTTGTTGAACCTCATCAGATTTCTTTTGGCCCAATCCTCTAATTTGTCTAGGCTCCTCAGTGTGGGAGCTGGTTTTCATGGCTGTAGCTGGGAACAGTCTCTGTTCCCAGGTTTGTCTCAGCATTATATCCTTTTCTTGCATTGAATATTAGAACTATGTGCCTGGGGAGTTGTCCACATTGTGGCAGGATCTGGCTCTGTGGCCCCGTCCACTTCCCTGCATCTGCTGCGCTCAGGTCAAAGCTCAGGTCACCTTAATGACACTCCACATAACTGAGTAATTATTACCTTTCTCAGAGGCACCTCTAATTTTCCCCTTATTCCCTCTTTCACGATTCTCCTTATTGACTTTAGAGATCCTGTCTCTCCAGCTACTTGCATGTGCCCTGCAGATCCTGGGCTGCATATGTGTTTTCCCCCTTAGTCCCGTTTCTGCTGGACACACAGTAGCTATGATTTATAGAGAGATGGAGCTCCCAGCTTAGAATGAGTATCAGCTCTGAGTGCTTTGATCTCTGCGTGAAGCTCTTTCCCATCAGCTGGTGGGAGGTATTTTCTTTCTTGGGTTTAGGCAGCCTGGGCACCAGCTAATTGCATCTGGGAGCAGGCATGAACCTCCTGTGCTGTCGCTTCGCAGAACAGTGTTTAAAGTTTGGATTCATTCTGAGCGGCTCCTATCAGGATCATTTTTAAGCTCATGGCAAAGGTGGGGGTCTAGTGGAGGCAGAATCTGCTCAGTCCAAGCTAGGAGCCAGAGCTGTGGCTGTCCCGCGTTGTGTGCCCCAGCATCCGTTGTGTTCTGAAAATGCTCCAGAGCACGTGTCAGGTGCCTTTACAAACTGTCCTGAGAGCCCGATCAGGCCCTGCTGTGCTGAGAATATTGTGTGCCAGCCAAACGGATGGTGAATTGCACTTACCTGGGCAGAAAATAAGTTTCCACAAGCAGCTGAAAGAACGAAAGGGACAATTGATGGGAGCCAGTTTGCTCAGCACACACTGTGCTGTTCAAACCAAAGCCGACTGTCAGGCCCAGGAAGTGGGTGGTCAGGCCTGGTGGTAGAAGCCTTGGCGGTCAGAGGCCAGGAGTCAGAGTCGAGGGTCCGAGCTAGAGTCAGGAACCAAGCAAGGGAGCAGGGCAGGACAAAGGAGCAATCGCAGCTGCAGGCGTAAACGTTGAGCAGCCAACGACCTGCTGGGCGTAAGGGCACATTGGTGGCTCCCTTCAACCAGTTAGGCAGATTGACTGAGCAGGCGGTTCTGCTGTAGCCCATCTGTGCTCATCAGGCTGCCTGGAGACTGACCTTGCTCGTCCCAGGCTCAGCTGCAGGCCCTCGGCCCTGATATTCACTACCTGCCAGGTGTGGAAATAATTAAGAGAATATGCAGCCCGTAGAAGGGAGCATCCCTCCCGTCGGAAACCATGACTGCCAGCTGCCCAAGGGCCTTGGCTGGCTCTTCGCAGGTCGAGAGATCTCTGCTGCTGGTGGGAGCACAGGTGGAGGAAGCTTTGTGCTGGAGACAGGAGAGGGAAAACAACTAAGTAATACAGTCCTTTAGGTGCAAGGGTGGCTGCTGCTGCTCTGAGTGGAATCATGAAGGTCAGCCATGCCACTGGCTTCTTTCTTTGTGTGATTAACAAGATCTACAACGTGCCCTTGGTTTTGACTCATTCCCCTTCTGGAGGTAGGAACAGAAATGCAGGTGCTCCAAGCAGCAATGCGCAAGCTGAGGCATTTGAAAACTGAGTATTTTTAATCACTAGTTGGGACCATTGTTTGTACTATGGTAAGAGCTAGTGACCCCAGCAGAGATCAGGACCCCATTGTGCTAGGTGCTGTCGCACATGTAGTAAGAGACAAGCCTTGCCCAGGAGAGCTTCCAGACTAAGCAGACAAGGCGGACAGAGGGAGTGCTTTTATCCCCATTGTACAGATGGGAACTGAGGCACAGCGAGACTAAGTGACCTGCCCAAGGTCATGCAGGCACTCTGTGGCAGAGGTGGGAGTTGAACCCAGCTCTCCTGAGTCCCAATCCTCTGTCTTACAGATGGGGAACCTGAGGCACAGAGCAGTGACGTGACTTGCCCAAGGTCACACAACCGGCAGTGGCCGACTTGAGAATAAAAACAGGTCTCCTGAGTCCCAGGGCCATGCCCTAGCCAATGGACCAGAATGATTCCCTTATGTAGACAGGGTTTGCCGAAATCAGACAAAGAAGGAGATGGGACTGTTAAATGTTGGGGTGGGAAAAGGGCCGTCTGGAAAGAACAGTGCAGGTTAGCTTTGGAAAGATTCACTCATGCAGAAAGCGCATATCTGAATGCCACAGGGCCAGCTGTGATGGCTGTTTCGGCAGTGTTCTGTGAACTAGCCACACTCAGTGGGTTGTGTTCACAGCACATGGGGCTTTGGGTACAGCTGCACAGCAGTCGGGTGTGTGATTGCAGCACATGTAGATGTACCCAAGCTAGCAGTGATCTAGCGCAGTGTAGCCAGGGTGGCATGAGTAGGTAGTCGCCCCGACTACATAGCTAGGGTTTCAGATAAGATTGTACTCTGGGTGGCAAGTCCCTCCCACCACCATGGCTACAGTCTGTTTTTAGAACGCTGGATCAATCAGAGCTAGAAGAGATATGTCACCCCAGTTAGAAATTACACCTTCTGGTTCCCATGTAGACATACCCAACAGCAGTGAAGCTATAGAAGCATGTGCTAGCCATTCAGGTACCTACCGAGGGTCCCCGCTGCACAGTGTCTCCACTATTGCTATTTGACCTAGCTGGAACAAAGCCACTTGGCAGGTGCTGCAGTCACCCCTCTGTCTGCAGCTTAGACACACCCTCAGTGCGGTTGTTCTGCGTTGCGACATGTACCCTTCCCTTGCACAAAGGGAATATGTAACTCCAGAAAGAACAACCAGTGTGGATCGCACAATGTGCTCATGTGTTACTGATCTGGAGAAGCAAAGCATTGAGGGAAGGATCACAGCAATTCCTGAAACAAACAGTGGGGGAGTTAGGTTAACGTCCTTCTCAGAATATCAGAGCAGCAGCTGAGTCAGATTAGAGCAACTGTAGTGAGGGCATTTTCTGTGCTGAATCAGGATTGAGGGGAAAGTTTACTGATTTTACGGTCGTGGCATTGTCTATGGACAGTGAGTCTAACTGTTATTGCAATAGGTGGAAAACAAATTAGCTCTTTAAAAAAGACATTTAGCAATCATATCCTCCCCAGTGGAGGATAAAACTAGAAATGACACCCCATGTAAACTCATTGTCACAGAATGCGGTCCCATGCATGTATCTTGGTGGTTATGGGCACTTGGACAACTGTCCTATTTATTGTAGCTATTTGAAAAATGTCTGACAAGACTTGCCATTGGACCACAAATTGTTATGGCAGATTCTTCCCTAATCACATATTGGGGGGGGTGCAGCAGGCCTCCCTGGGCTCCCATCTCAGGAATGCCTGATCCAACGGAAAGGACTAGCGCAAAGGAGAAGATAAAATCTCTGCCCCGTGAAAGGTGCCATGAAATATTTGAAATCCCGTTAAGTAGTGAGGTCTTTTCCTGGGGACTATGCTTGCTGAGCCTCACGCCGAGTCCTCACTTACACCTGTGCGAAGTGAGTGTAAAATGCCAGTGTGCTGCTTGAGTGGCATTTTCACCCACTGTTCAAGCTGTAACCAGAGACCCTGGGCCTGAGTCTCCATTGCCCTGCACTCACTACGCTGCTCTGGCCGTGTGCTGCACTTGCTTGGCCCTGGTACCAATGTCTGTGCAGGGGAGAGCTAGGCTTAGCAGGTCTGGTAGAAGTGTCCTCAGTAGCTCACGGCACCCTGTTTTCTGCCAGAAGGATGCCAGTGAGTGCACAACAATATCAGCCCCACCTGCCCAGTCCTTAGTCATCTGCGCTACCTGCATTGTCTGTTCACAGCCAGCCCCTGTTCCAGGGTCCTGCACTGGGGCTTGGCAGATCTGTGGCATTTCTCCCTAGGCCTGGCTTGCATCTGGTGGGGGGTCACTGCTCAGAGTTTCAGGCTGGACTGAGTGAAGACATCAGTTCATATGCAGCTGGGCAGGTGATTTAAAGCTCCCCATTGTTGGAGCGAAGAGGGCAGGGAATGAGACAGCAGGTGCTGCCCCCTCTCCTTAGGCAGGCAGCTGCAGGACAGACAGTCCACACACTCTGTGGAGGTCAAATCGCTCACTCTCCCCCCCCCCCTTGTGGTTTGGCTTTGCTGGCAAAGCCATCGATGACGATTATGTACCAGTGTTCTTCCCAGACCACCTCCCCCTGAGGGCTCCTCAGCCCATACACTAGATCCTCTCTCCCCCGAGAGCCCCTCTTCCCTGCCTTGTATCCCAGCCAGGCAATGAGCCAGTGAGTCAGCAGCAAAACCATTTAACCCTTTACCAGCCATTTCACAACCTGCTAACAGGGAGATGGGCTACAGACAAACACTGACGGTCTGTTACTCTCTCTTTGGGTATCCAAGCATGATGCAAGAAGCTGAAGGGAAAATAACATAAAGGACAAAATCCCACAGAGGCAGCGGCTGCTGCTCCTGCACTGCAGCGAGGCAGGAAAGGGAACATGGTCACTTCCTCCGGTTGTCCTGTACCTTTAAAGAACAGGCCCCAGAATGCATGGCTCCCAGGAGGCCGCCTTGACAAACAGGCCTCCCTAGTCATGATACACAGATGCTCAGCAACATATGGATCATGCCTTTTGTGGAAGCAAAAACGGACTGTCTCCCTCCCGTTATTTTGCAGCACTAATAAATGCGCCGCCTTTGTGTGTCGTTCCCCAGCACCGCCCTGCTCAGAAGGCAAATATCATAGCGGGAGAAAGCACAGGGCAATTGGCTTTGCCTCCTTTCCTAATTGAAATGCTAGAGAAATAGGCTCTGCAGTATCTGGGACCTGTACTAAGAGGAACAGAACTGGGTGGGGTTTTAAACTCTACCGAGAGACGTGGTGTTTTCTTCCCTGTGTCTTGAAGGCCACAAATGTTCCCAAGGGAATTTGCATGTGACATTGTCAAGGATTACGTTTTTAGCACCCTTCCCTGGAAGATCTCGGCTTTCTCAATCCACTGCAGTAGCCCAAGCCAGCGGATAGGTTCTTCAGGGTGCTGAGTGCCTCTTGGGCCGTGCAGAGCACCATGCATGCTCATTCAGGCAGCAGCAATTCCGGGCCTGCTGGCAGAGTGAGGTGCAAATAAATGATTAGACCTGGTGGTTTGACTGCCTCCCTCCAATTCAGTGAGATGTGCAAGGGTGGCCCAGGAGGCACGGTCATTACGAGCCTGGTAGCTGTGATTCAATACAGTCAAGTAAGTGACTGGAAAAAGGCAAGATGCAACTGAGTGGCTGACAGCAGCTGTGGAGAGGGAGAGGAGCACAGCTGCTGGCTGGCACGCTGACACAGGGCTCTTGGGCCAGGGGAAGCCAGGGCTGGGATGGCTCCATGGGTAGAAGGTAGCAGCGATTCAAACAGCTCAAACTGTTCTCTGATTCCCTCCTTGACGCCCAGTCGCCCACCATCTCCCAGGGAGAATAAACGTGGGGGGTGGGGAGCGGAGAGAGGAGAATCAGTCTGCAGAAAGCAAGCATGAGAAGACAAGCATCCCTATTAACAAGGAACAATATCTACAGCTAGCGCCATTACTGAGAGCAGCCGTTCAGGGGCTGGCTTATGAATTGCTCGTGGTCAGAATCCGAATGCCATTCCTCTGTTAGGGCAATGGGGTGCAATCAACACTTATGGAGATAATAAAAGACGTGCGCATTGTGCTTTAGCTGCGTTATGCTATTTACTCTGCAGTCAGTCTCCTGTTAATAGTGATAGTGTCTTACCAGAGTTTTTGTTAGTGACACTGATCCTGATAAGTTATTAAGTACAAGCCTTATCTTCTCTATCTCCTCTGCTTCAGTAACTGGGGCCTGGGCAGTTGGATCCAGCTGCCCTTTACCAGAGGTGTCATTTGCTATGGGGCAAGGGGGCAGTTGTCCCCCTCCAGACCTTCATTCCCCTCCCCCTCAACTTTTCATAGGTGTATATGCGCCACTTCTCCACTCGCCCGCTGACTTTGCAGGATGTCACATAATCATGTAATGTTCTATATGCTGACACAACTTTGGCCCTGCAGAATTTTCTGAATGACGCCCCTCCTCTTTAGTGCACAGAGGGAGATGCAAGTCTCCAGGGCTCCTGGTGTGACTATTGAAATTCATCAAAGCGTTTAGAAATTTCATTCAGGAACTCATATGCCAGCAATGCCCCTCTGCTATGTACATTGGCCAAACTGGACAGTCACTACGCAAGAGGATAAATGGACACAAGTCAGATATCAGGAATGGCAATATACAAAAACCTGTAGGAGAACACTTCAACCTCCCTGGCCACACAATAGCAGATGTAAAGGTAGCCATCTTACAGCAAAAAAACTTCAGGACCAGACTCCAAAGAGAAACTGCTGAGCTCCAGTTCATTTGCAAATTTGACACCATCAGATCAGGATTAAACAAAGACTGTGAATGGTTTCTCCTCCCTTGGTGTTCACACCTCAACTGCTAACAGAGCACCTCACCCTCCCTAATTGACCTAACCTCGTTATCTCCACACTGATTTATACCTGCCTCTGGAGATTTCCATTACTTGCATCTGAAGAAGTGAGGTTCTTACCCACGAAAGCTTATGCTCCCAATACTTCTGTTGGTCTCAAAGGTGCCACAGGACCCTCTGTTGCTTTATTCAGGAACTGTGGCACCCGTGCCTCCACTGAGTACTCACAGATGATAGCACCTTTAGCAAGAGGAGAGGCTGATTCCTGAGCTAGCCCTTAGGAACAGACACGAATTAGACAAATGAATATTACAAAGTTTCTGACCTTCCAACAGCAAACACGTCTCTTAGAGCTCACACCTGTGGAAGCTCTTTCCAACCTGTTCATTTCCGATTAGTGGGGCTGTGCAGGCAACCTACATTGATCCAGAGTTCTCAGAGACTGAGGGCAGAATGTTTGGAAAAGGCAGAATAATTGAAACTGATGGCATTTTGTATGGCGTGGCCTAAGACACCAGGGTAAATTGCTAAACAAGACCCTAGACACTTAAAAGTGGGGTGGGGAGCATGACCCATATTAAAATATAATCAGTTTCTTTTAACATGTCTGACAGCTCTGGGCACCAGCAACGTTTCAGACTGCAGCGAGGGAACATTACTGTGCTTTTACGGTATAGTCCTACCCCTTGGTGGTTCAGCTGTATCTTACCAAACAGTGTTTAATTTTCCAATTCAATTCTGGGTGAACTCCTGGCTCCCTTGAAATCACAGTTCTGTCATAGACTTCACAGGGACCATGATTTCCCTCTCTGTGTCTGCCTCCCTGATCCATAGATAAGGATGATGACTGCTGGGTGTGAGGAGGTAGAAGAATGGTGGGGAAGTTGCCGTTCTCTGGTTTTCTCCCTGCCCAACCTACTGTCATATTTTATTTAAGAACGAATTAACAAATGCTTCCTCTGCTAGATTCAAAGTGGACTCGGTCACGGAACTCAAAGGGAGGAATAAGAGGTTGCTGTGCTTATCAGTCACTTGCTGACACAGGCAGGGAGGAGAAAATGCTGATGGCACAATTTTGTGACTAGAGTCTCATAAAAACGAAAACTCTCCTGTTCCTCAGAAAGCAGGCAAATAACTTAGGTAATGACCTGCTTTGTTCAGACATAATTGATCTGGGCGTTTCCCATGGGCCCTGGTGGCAGATGGTGGAGAAATAAATTGTTTGTCACAAAGAGCTGCACAAACATTAGCCTGATCCAGGCAGCAGAACTGCCTTCCCCAGAGAGCTCCTCCCCAGAGGTGGACGTACACCTATAGCGGCGCCTGCCGGAGGAGAAACAAGAGCACCGGCCGTTGCTGCCCTCAACGTGGCTAGTTGTGAGCAAAAGGAATTTATAATCGCTGTGGTTGTTGGGTCAGATGCTCAGCCTTCTTCTGGCTGCTTCGGGCTGCTGAGGAAGCACAGGGCAGGGGGGTGCCAGGGTTCCCCTGGGGCCTGAGAGACTGTGTGGGTTTCCAGCCTGTTTAAGGGTTCTGGTCTGTCCACAGAGGAGCCAGGGCCCAGAGACGGTGAGATTGTCTCCTGTCCTGGCTGTCCTGAGAGAAGAGAGGAAACCTGGGCTGTTTGACACTGGATCGTGCCTGGGAACAAGGACACTGGTTGCTGGGAAGGGGAAGTGGTCTGAGATACCAGTGAGCTCTGTTCTGGAGGGAGGGCAAAACTCCCAATTTGCTGCCATTGCGCAGGGCCTGAGCTCAGCACCCCAAGTGCAGGGGAGGCTGGCTGGACCCTCTCTCTTACAGATGCCAGGATCAGCACCTGTGACTGCAGCTAACTGCTCACCAGTGCTAGGTCAAATTTAAAGCCAGAGCTTCCCTCTGCTTTCTCATTCTCCCGTCCTCCAGCCTGAGACCCTGGGTGTCAAGGAAGGTCTGCTCTGCTAGTACTGTCTAGTGACAAGGATTATGTTCGCACTGGCGACCAACCCAAGAGCAAATGTCACCTCCTCCGCCGAGGCCTGCTGTGGAGAAAGGTGGCAACTCTGAGTTACTGAGCCTGTAGTGGGGAAAACGTTTCTTGGGGGAGGCACTGCATCTACTTGTTGCCCTCCCTGTTCCGAGGAGAACTCGTTTGGCCTCCTGCCAGACTGTAGTTTTTATGTGCATGAATTCTAAGTCCAAGTAGCAGGGTGTAACTAATATGACCAACACTAACAGAATGTGTCTTATACCTTGTCCTCCTTTCCCCTTCTCCCGTTCCTTCATGCCCTATAGTTGTCTAAGTTCTTTGGGGGAAGGAACAGGTCCCCATTTGAAGCTTTCTAAATATGCATTGAAAATTGTATTAAAATTGTAAACTGTCCTTTAAATCCTAAGGATTTTCCTGGTCCTGTTGTCAGGCCAGGAAGCTCAGTAGTAAAGCATGCAATCAGAGTCGGTGCTGCAGAGAGCCAGCCTAGAGTAAGGTGGGGTGAGTTGTCGCTCTGTTTTAGGGAGCAGCCTGTTTTGTTGCTCTCTGTTTTCAGATTATTGTGTTATTCTGAATTCTAAGAAATGAAGCAGTGTTACACTGCATCCTACCAGCAAGAGTGTTTTATGTTTTTATCTAACTTCTCTTTGTATATGCTGTGAACATAAGACTAAAGAGTAATGGAAAGTCACAGAACAATGTGAGTGGTTGCTAATAATAACCAAAATTGCATCTTGACATGCAGATTCTCAAATCTGGACAATAAAAAGAAGCTTTATAAATCTATCAGGAAAAGAGAGAATACTGACAATGGTATTGGTCCATTACTGGATGGAAATGGTCCAATTATCAATAATAATGCAGAATAGGCAGAGGTGTTCAATAAATATTTCTTTCCTGTATTTGGGGAAAAAACAGATGATGCCGCCACCTCATATGGTGGTGTTAACACTGTTTTCATTCCACTAGTAGTTCTGGGGGATGTTAAGCAGAAGCTACTAAAGTCAAACATTTTTAAATCAGCAGGACCCGTTAACTTTCATCCAAAAGTTTTAAAAGAACTAGCTGGAGAGCTCACTGGACCGTGAATATTGTTTTCCCACAAACCTTGGAGCACTGGGGAAGTTCCAGAAGACTGGAAGAAAGCTAAGGTTGTGCCAATTTTTAAAAAGGGCAAATGGGATGACTTCGGTAATTATAGGCCTGCCAGCCTCATCAATCCTGGACAAGGTAATAGAGCAGCTGATACGGGACACGATTAATAACACTGCTCTACAGCCAAAATGCTTCTGAAATAAATGTAGTCAAACTTTACTAATTCTGGGTCACTGAGAACGAAAATGAGGCTTAAAATTGTTGATTGGCTCTAGTTTTCAAGATATGCTATTGGGTCAGTATATACGACCCTTGACTTGGGAATGGCGGAGGGTAAGTAAGTTATAAAGGGAAGGGATCTCAATTTAAAACAGAAATGACTAAAATACATCTTTGGCTGGATCTATGAATAAATCTATGACTGGGTTTGGACAGTACTTGCTTTTTAGGCAAAACAATGAATGATGCAATCTGAAGCTGGTATTGCGTCATACATGATATGAATTGCATCATGCTATTCCTAGAAGTCCTGGATGATGCAATCATAACGAAGCTTACATCACTCTGCTGAACAAATTGCCCTATATCAGCTCTAGAAATCCTACAGTGTTGTGCTCTCTTATTTGTCAGTGTTTGATTTTGCAAAGGGACACATTTCTGTTTAGCCAAAGTGAGCAGAGATGCCTCGTACTTGTGTGAACAGTGCAGATAACTTCCGCTATGTTTGTGGTGAAGTGACTTTTGCATCACAAAAGCGCAGTATAACCACTATGGTTAAGAAAGCCTATCACCTTTATTTTGGCTGCAAAATTGCAGATCAGGATAAGAGGTGGGCCCCACACGTGTGCTGCAACACTTGTGCAACAAATCTTTGCCAGTGGTTGAAAAGGAAATCTATGCTTTTTGCAGTGCCAATGATTTGGAGAGAGCCAACAGATCATACCAGCAATTGTTGCTTCTGCATGGTACCTCCAGGTGGGAAAGGTGTGTCAAAGAAGAAAAAGTGGATTGTGCATTATCCAAACATTCCATCAGCTATACGCCCAGTACCCCATGGAGAAGGATTGCCAGTTCCTGATGCACCAGAATCATTCTCACTTGAGTCAGACGAGGAAGAGGATGAAACTTCTGGTCCTGAACCATCAATGTCACAGGACCCACATTTTCTCCCATCCTCCTCCTCGGAACCACACCTCATAACACAAGGTGAACTGAATGACCTTGTCAGGGATTTGGAACTACACAAGAGTAAGGCAGAGCTGTTGGGCTCCAGACTACAGCAGTGGAATCTCCTGGCAGGTGATGTTAGGGTTTCCGTGTTCCGTGACCGTCAAAAGGATCTTGTCCCATTCTGGATATGAGTCAGCAGTGTGCTCTTGTTGCCAAGAAGGCTAACGGCATTTTGGACTGTATAAGTAGGGGCATTGCCAGCAGATCGAGGAACGTGATCGTTCCCCTTTATTAGACATTGGTGAGGCCTCATCTGGAATACTGTGTCCAGTTTTGGGCCCCACACTACAAGAAGGATATGGAAAAATTGGAAAGAGTCCAGCGGAGGACAACAAAAATGATTAGGGGTCTGGAGCACATGACTTATGAGGAGAGGCTGAGGGAACTGGGATTGTTTAGTCTCCAGAAGAGAAGAATGAGGGGGGATTTGATAGCAGCCTTCAACTACCTGAAGGGGGGTTCCAAAGAGGATGGAGCTCGGCTGTTCTCAGTGGTGGCAGATGACAGAACAAGGAGCAATGGTCTCAAGTTGCAGTGGGGGAGGTCCAGGTTGGATATTAGGAAACACTATTTCATTAGGAGGGTGGTGAAGCACTGGAATGCGTTACCTAGGGAGGTGGTGGAGTCTCCTTCCTTGGAGGTTTTTAAGGCCCGGCTTGACAAAGGCCTGGCTGGGATGATTTAGTTGGGAATTGGTCCTGCTTTGAGCAGGGGGTTGGACTAGATGACGTCTTGAGGTCCCTTCCAACCCTGATATTCTATGATTCTTCATGGAAGGTGATCTTGTAGCCTGCAACAACATCGATGGTGTGATGGCAGCCCTCAACATCGTTCACGATCCAGATGAGTGGAGACTGTTCATTGATGCATCGAAGACGAGTCTTAAAGCTGTTTTACTGCATAATGGCAGTGTTTTGCCATCAATTCCAGTTGGTCATGCAGTCCATATGAAGATAAAGGAAGGTGTCTTTGTTGGTCCTCAGATTCGCGAACTTCTTCGAGATGATGCATTTGACCATGCACTGCGTGGCAAGGAAAAGACGGCATGGAAAGCCTTCCAGTTAGTGGCAATCAGTTTTCTCGGAAACAACAAGACAGACAACTACAGGTTGTTGGTGGAAAACCTCCTCAAGGCATACAAAAGCCTTGGTTGCAACATGTCACTAAAGATACATTTTTTGCACTCTCATCTAGATTTTTTTCCACCGAACTGCAGAGCAGTGAGCGGCGAGCACGGCGAGCGATTTCACCAGGACATTGCAACAATGGAGAAACGCTATCAGGGCAAATGGAGCCCATCAGTGCTTGCAGACTATTGCTGGACAGTGACAAGAGATGCTCCATTTAATGAATACAAGAGACAAGCCAAGAAGCGCCGAGTAGACACTGAATAGGACTAAACTATGAACAGAATAGTTTTTTGCCTTTTGTTTCATAATAAATTTTATTTCTATAACCCTTTTGCTGATTTTTAAAGTGTTACATAAACAGGACAGGTGAAATCTTATCATGTAAAGCAACCATAATCACATGAAAAGACCTAGGTTTACAATTTATGATTAAAACTCTACCATCTACACAATATACATAGACATAAAATGTAAAAACTTAAATATCTTAGAAACAGTAGCCAATCAGTTGTTTTAATTGTCATATTTGAATTCAGCACATCAAAATACATAATAAATAGCACATTTTATCTCTGAAGCAGACGACTTCTCAAAAATTGTAGACCAGTGTAATTAATTAAAGAAGGGAATATAATTAATGCAAGTCAGCATGGGTTTATGGAAAATAGATCCTGTCAAACTAACGATGTATATTTTCAAATGAGATTACAAGTTTGGTTGATAACGGTAATAGTTTTGATGTAATAGACTTAGACTTCCGTAAGGTATTTGACTAGTTACCACATGACATTTTGAAAGATATAAAATTAACATGGCACACATTAAATGGATTAAAAACTGGCTAACCGATAGATCTCAAAATGTAAATGTAAACAGGGAATAGTCTTCAAATGGGTCCGTTTCCAGTGGGGTCCCATAGGGATCAGTTCTTGCTCCTATGCTTGTTAACATTTTTATCAATGACCTGAAAGAAAACCATAAAATCGTCACTGATAATTTTTGCAACGGACACAAAAATTGGGAGACTGGTAAATAATAAAGAGGACATGTCACTGAGTCAGAGTGATCTGGATCGCTTGGTAAACTGGGCATAAGCAAACAATATGCGTTTCAATATGGCTAAATGTGTATGTATATCTATAGATAGATAGGTATCTGGGAACGAAGACTGTAGGCCATACTTACAGGATGGGGGACTCTATCCAGGGAAGCAGTGACTCTGGAAAAGATTTGAAAGTTATGGTAGTTAATCAGCTGAACACAAGTTCCCAGTGTGACACTGTGTCCAAAAGAGCAAATGCGATCTTGGGATGCATAAACAGGGGATCTCACGTAGGATAAGAGAGGTTATTTTACCTCTGTATTTGGTACTGGTGCAACTACTGCTGGAGTGTTGTGTCCAGTGCTGGTGTCCATAATTCAAGGAAGATGTTGATAATTTGGGGAGGGTTCAGAGAAGAGCCACAAGAATAATTAAAGGCTTAGAAAACCTGCCTTCTAGTTATAGACTCCAATAGATTGAGCTCCTTAGCTTAACAAAGAGAAAGTTAAGGGGTGACTTGATGACAGTCTATTTGTACCTACATGGGAACAAATGTTTAATAATGATGGGCTCTTCAATCTAGCAGAGAAAGGTAACACAATCCAGTGGCTGGAAGTAGAAGCTAGACAAATTCAGACTGGAAATAAGGAGTAAATTTATAATGGTTGAGAGCACTTAACCATTGGAACAATTTACCAGAGATCACAGTGGATTCTCCATCACTGACAAGTTTGGATGTTTTTCTGAAAGCTCTGCTATAGGAATTGTTTTGGGGCAGTTACATATCCTGTGTTATCCGAGAGCTCAGACACTGGTCCCTTCTGGCCTTAGAATCGATGAAATGGCATCTGTAGGGTTTATAGTTTCATTTAGGGTATTGAAAACAGTGCAGTGATGGCTCCTACATCCACCGAGACCGCAAACTGCTTTTGCTCACTAAAAGAGGAAGACATACAGGCAAAACAAGTAATGCCCACTTTAGTTAAGGTTGTGTAAGTGTCCTCGTTATGACCCTATTTTCATTCACACATCACATTGTGAAATGTCTCCCTAGGTAATGGTTTAGCAGCCCTCCTCTCTGCCTGTAGGTGATTTTTCTACCACCCTAGATACACATCTGTAATGTCCTTAATTGTTTTTGCTATTTTCATGTAAAGAATGGTCCAGTTTATCTTTATCAATGAACACTTTTTACATAAATCCTCTCTCTGGGCCATGTGTGTAAATAATTTAACTTGCTTCCATGTACAACGTGATCTCTGAGCTGCTGGGTAAAAGTGTTCCTTACATGCAATTCTGGAAACTGGACAGTTAAGTTGCTAATTTAGCTGCACGTTGAAATGAGCTGTATATCCCAGAGAACTTCCTCTGTTTTTCTGTACTCTCAGATATAATCTGAGGAAGCATGTCTTGTGGTTACAGCCTTGCACTAGGACTCAAGAAGAGTGGGGTCAGTCCCTTGATCTGCTGCAGGCTCTTGTGTGACCTTGGGCAAATCATCTGTAAAATGGTCAGAGGACAGCTTTTCTCCCATCATTTGTCTGTCTTGTCTAATCAAAATATAAATTCTTCAGGGCAGACCATGTCTCTTAGAATGTGTTTGTAAACCGCCTAGCACTGTGGATCCTGTTCTTGGCTGGAGCGACCAAGTGCTACTGGAACTCAAATAATTACTACTCATAGCAACATTGTGTAAGAGGGGTTTAAAATTGACATTTCACATAAGTTACTTTCTGGGGCTTTCCTGTTGGTATGGCATTAGTTCACAAAATGCCTACATTGGTGGGTTGCAGGAACAATTTCTATTACTGTATATTGTACTATTTGAGAGATAGCCCATGATCATTTCATTTAATTAAAGACTTGTAGTGGAATGCATATGTACACAGGGCAGAGTTAAGGCTACATAGGCAATCTTAACTTGGACATTTTCTGCCTGGAGATGCTTAACTGTGCAATCTTAACTTTCTCTTAATATAGCTTTTTGATTCAGTCTACCAAACTGCCAAGCTGCAGTGAATGCAGTGTGAAATTATAAGGGCACTAATTTAAGGCAAGGCAGCAATATTTAGAAATTGGCCATTGCTTCTCATGTTGACCGTTCAAAGGACAGGGTGAAGCCAGCATTGAGTCACGGGGGAGGTGATGCTCACTGGGAAAAGTAAGGTCAAATCAGGTGGGCTGGCTTGTCAAATGGAATGCCGCTTTTTCTTGATCTGTATCAGCAAGGAGAACAATGGCTTTTGGCAACCTGTTTGTATCCCCTCTCGGATATGTCTAAGTGATCAGTAATAATGAAGTTAGTTGCTGCAGGCTGATTTCCTCCCAAATAAGATTATCAAGCTGGAATTGAGGACTCAGTGAATGCTTCCTCCAATTAACTAACTGTGAAATATTAACTTGGCACTTGGGGGGGGGGGGTGGGGGAAGGAATGTTTGGAAGGCAGTCACTGTTTGAAGGAAGGTCTGTTAGCAGCTAAGGCTGACAATTACATTATCCCTTGAAAAATAAATGGGACACATTAATATACAGTAAACAGTCACAGAGAAGGTCTGAGCTACATGCCACCGCTTTATATTGCTCTTATTTACATCCTTACAAAGCATAGGGTGTCCTCTCCCCTGGACATATATTAATTAATTAATGCTAATGGCAGCTAGGGCTGAGCATCAAGAAGTTTCCAGGCCCCTATGTGGTGCCTGCTGTTAATTTTTGCTGGATGGTATTTCTAGAGGTGTTAACTCCAGCTCCTCCTAATGGAAGATCAGTGGTGTTAGGAGACCGTCAGCCCTTCAAATGAAGTCCAGGTGCTGGTGATATACCCTTATGGGTTGAGGCAGCAGTACAAATGTTGTCCTATTTCCTACTTTACTGAGCGCTCCATCACCCCTGCAGTGGGCCATAGACTGTCCATTGACTTTAATGGAAGATGGAATGTTTAGGTAAACGTCAGTCCATGTAAAACCGTCCTAAGCAAGGGTGTGTGTGACAACGTCCAAAGAGAGGCCAGCCCTCACTTCTCACGGCACTTGAGCGAGAGCGCCGGGTAGGAAGCAATGGAAGAAGAATGGATGTGTGATGGAGGGGACGTGGTCAGCCTTCGAGAAAAGAAGGTGCTTGTCTCTCTAGCCTGCATCTCCAAGGTGGATCGGGGCTAGGGACGGGTTTTGTGAACTGGAAGGGGGCAGATCAGCACAAATTGATGGGCTGAGAATGGCTAGTGAAACACAGTTCCAAAGAAATCACCACCACCACATTGGTCTGGGTCTCGGTTTCTTCTCCCGCTTCCTCTGTGCCTATGGCTGAGTCCTTTCCTCAGCATTCGTCAGGTCCATTGGCCTGGTCTGGATCTCATGCTGGGTTTATATGCACTTGTGCAATTCCATCCAGCTCAGTGGAGTGACTCCCAGGTTATATCCGTGCAAAGCAGGCAGAGCTCTGCCCCATCTCTTTGTAACGTGTAGCTCTTTTCACCCACAGATCTCCAGGCCTTTTGCAAAGGCGGTGAGTGCCACTGTCCCCGTTTTATGGACGAGCAAATAGGGACATGGCAAAGGGAGGGGACCTACTCAAGGTCATCCCCCAGGGCCAGAGGCAGAGCTGGTAGTAAACCCCAGGTCTCCTGAGTCCCAGCTCAATGCTTGATCCACGGGCCTAGCTGCTGCTTTAACTGCTCAGAGTAATTGGCATCCTTGGGGTTCTGCCAATCCCCGTGTGGGGTTCTAGGTAGAGATGCCGCACCCCACTTACCCAGGCTGCAAGCTGGGGTGGGTGGGAGAGACATTCAGAAACAGGAAATGCTGAGCCTGAGCAATGCCTCAGCATTTCCCTACCAGCGTGAGCACACAGAGCGTCTCAGGGGATGAGCAAAGGCCGGTTCCCTTCTCCCTTCCCCCTCAGCCCTTCCTCCAAAAAGTTTTTCTGTCCCTCTCCCCTCCTTTCCACACCCTACTAGCTCTATGGCTCGCCCTTGTTCTCTGACTTACTCTCTTTCCTTCCCATTTGCTGATCCTTTCCCCCTCCCTCCCTCCCTCCCTACCCCTTGCCCCCTGCAGAATTCTCCCACCCCACTCTTTGCCCCTCCTTGCTGTCTTTGCCTCCCTCTCCATTGTCTGCCCCAGCCCTGTCCTGCAACCCAGCTTCATCCCACTCAACCAGACCGTGCCTTTTCTTCATGGTGCCGTCATGTCCACTGTGTCATCTCTCCTGCTCCGGGCATTGCTCCCCGCTCTAACTGAGGGCCATGCTGCCTCAGGCCGAGTGAGCGGCACTGCTCTGATCAGTACTCTGCTCCCTAAGCCTGTCTCACTTTATGGCTAGAACACATCAGACGTGCCCATGCTGCTCTGTGGGACTTTGCCAGGACAGCTCCATTCCGCTTGGGAACACTGGCGTGGTCATTTTCACAGCCAGGATGAGCCCTAAGAGAGGCAGGGGGAGAAGCTAAGTGGAAATCAAGGGTACTGCAGGAGCTGACCCCACATGAAAGCGTGGTGCATGCTCCCACGTGGCAACCAGGCAGGCTCCACAAACCCACTGTACCCACAGCAAGACAAGGGTGTTCTTAATACCACCAAGTAAGTGTTCTTACTTAATCCAGAATGGATTGATATTGCCCTGCACTCGGGAGCAGCATGCTTAGGAATACACGTAACTCCCAGGAAAGCGTTAACTGGGGTTTGACCATTGTTAGGCCCTATTCTACAAAGATGTGACTATTCCACTTGAATTCAGAGGGACTGCTCACCTGCGGAGTACAGGATGAGGGACTATCCTGGGGAGCAGGGTTGCTGAACAGGATCTGAGAGTTGTGGTGGATAATCCGATGCTGTGGCCAAAAGAGCTCATGCAATCCTAGGCTGCATAAACAGGGAAATCTCAAAGTAGCGGGAGAGAGGTTATTTTACCTCTGTTTTTGGCACTGGTGTCACCACTGCTGGAATGCTGTGTCCAGTTCTGGTGTCCATCCAAGAGGGATGAGGATACATTGAGAGAGGTTCCAGAAGAGCCACAAGAAGGATTAAAGGGGGTTAGAAAATCTGCCTTATTGTGACAGATTCGAGGAACTTGATTTTTAGCTTAGCAAAGAGAAGGTTAAGGGGTAACTTGATCAGTCTGTAAGTACCTACACGGGGAACAGATATTTAATAATTGGCTTTTCAATCTAGCAGAGAAAGGTATGACATCATCCAGCGGCTGGAAGTTGAAGCCAGACATATTCAGACTAGAAACAAGGTGCAAATAAATAACAGTGCGGGTAATTAACCATTGGAACAATTTACCAAGGGTCGTGGTGGATTCTCTATCACTAGCCATTTTTCAATCAAGGTTGGATGTTTTTCTAACAGATCTGCTCTAGGAATTATTTTAAGGAACTTCTATGTCCTGTTTATACAGGGGGGTCAGACTAGATGATCATGATGGTCCCTTCTGGCCGTGGAATCTATGACTAAAGGGACTCATGTACGTCGGTCTTTGTAGGATTGGGCCCATGGGTATATCCCATCAGTGGGATAGGGAACTTGGGTAAAATTTTCAAAGTCACTTAGCGGCCTAAGTCTCATCGAAAGTCAGTGGAAGTGGGCTCCTAAGTGTTTAGGCCACATTTGAAAAGGAGACTTAGGCTCCGAAGTCGGTTAGGCATGGCAATGTCGAGTGAAGCAGGGCCTGAATCCCTCTTCAAATCTGGGCCAAGGCGTCGAAGACTCCTGAAAATAAGACTTAGGTGCCTACGTGATTAAAGAGCCTATGAAATTTTTACCCCGTGTCACTGTATGTTCATCCATGCCTAGCACCATAGGGCCCTGTTCCTGGTCGGGATCTCTTCTGTAATTTAAATATTAAACAATATTTTTTTCACATTGGGAACTTGCCAGGAAATAGAGGCTAGCACTTTCATACTGTACAAGAACCGTCTCCCTCCCTCCCATGCACTGTGTGTGTGTGTTGTGTACACAAACACAACTTGCTGTAATTCTTTGGAACAGCTCCTTTAGGGCTCACATTTTCAAACTGGAGAATCTGAATTTCACCCTAAGCATCAGCTAGATGTCTGCAGCAGTAAGTTTTCTGCACATTAGATAATGAAATCCATTCTGATTAGCATTTGTGGTTTCCCACAGTTCACAGTTTGCAGAAGAAAACAAGAGATGGCTTAAGTACATATTAATCACCTACAGCTCTGTATTGCTATAACTTACATTTTCATTTAGAAAATCGATGCAATTTAGTGGACCAGGAAACATTTTTGAAAGAACCTTTTAAACATTCAGTGGTAAAAAATCATCTCTTAAATGCAGGAGATTTGCTACGGCTCAGTAATTCTTGCCAAATAAAAAGCCACTGTTCAAAATCATTCTGAAAGCAACGTAAGCGAGCAGAAATGTTTTTCAAGGGGAGGTTAGGGCATTGCCTAGAAGAAACTCAGAACATGGACTGTCCCTTGGGCAAACGCACAGGCAAAATGGTATGCAGTTTACTTTTTTTTTTTACACTTCGTTCTTGCCTTGCTAGTCTAGTTCAGTTAACTGGGAGCTCCTCCTGTTTGTGTGAATTTATCAACTGCTCAGCATCATTTCATACTACGGTACACAAGGAAGCATCTTCTCTCTGAGCCTTAGGGCCTTGTTATTCTCCACACTTAAGACATTTCTGGACGTCACCCTTTAAATGCTATAGGTTTGATGCATGCAATAGAGGGAACTGCAGGGTTGGGCAAATAACTGGGCCCAGAATTTAGAAGTAGGCTCTATTTTGGGGAAGAATGGTCCTTCACCCAGGAAGGGTGCAGTATGAATGCAAAGTCCATTAGTGTCCAGTATCTTCCGGCCTCCACATTTCTGTATGTTTGGTAGTGTTTTTTTTTTTGTTTTTTTTTGTTTTTTTTTGTTTTTTAGAAGCTAGGATGGCTCAGCTTTATCGTGCTGAAGGGGACCTAGACAAATTAGAGGATTGGGCCAAAAGAAATCTGATGAGGTTCAACAAGGACAGGTGCAGAGTCCTGCACTTAGGGCGGAAGAATCCCATGCACTGCTACAGACTAGGGACCGAATGGCTAGGTAGCAGTTCTGCAGAAAAGGATCTAGGGCTTACAGTGGACAAGAAGCTGGATATGAGTCAGCAGTGTGTCCTTGTTGCCAAGAAGGCTAACGGCATTTGGGGCTGTGTAAGTAGGGGCATTGCCAGCAGATCGAGGGATGTGATCATTCCCCTCTATTTGACATTGGTGAGGCCTCATCTGGAGTACTGTGTCCAGTTTTGGGCCCCACATTACAAGAAGGATGTGGAAAAATTGGAAAGAGTCCAGTGGAGGGCAACAAAGATGATTAGGGGGCTGGAGCACATGACTTACGAGGAGAGGCTGAGGGAATTGGGATTGTTTAGTCTGCAGAAGAGAAGAATGAGGGGGGATTTGATAGCTGCTTTCAACTACCTGAAAGGGGGTTCCAAAGAGGATGTTCTCAGTGGTACCAGATGAAAGAACAAGGAGTGAATGGGTCTCAAGTTGCAGTGGGGGAGGTTTAGGTTGGATATTAGGAAAACCTTTTTCACTAGGAGGGTGGTGAAGCACTGGAATGGGTTACCTTGGGGGGCGGGGGTGTGTGGAATCTCCATCCTTAGAGGTTTTTAAGGCCTGGCCTGACAAAGCCCTGGCTGGGATGATTTAGTTGGGGTTGATCCTGCTTTGAGAAGGGGGTTGGACTAGATGACTTCCTGAGGTCCCTTCCAACCCTGATATTATTCTATGATTCTATGATCCTTGCATTTAAAAAGCATGAATGCAGCACTTTGATTTAATTAGAATCTGTAACCACATGGAATACTTGGACTTACCCAGCATCCCCACCCACATCCAGTTCGTCTCTTTGACCACTCAGTACCCAACCATGTTTCTCTCTCTCTAAGACAGGAGCCTTTCCATTGCCTTCATGTGGCTTTGGAACGGGCCGAGAGTGAGTCCATCAATGTAGGATTGGGTTGCAAAACACGTCAATTAAATTAGTAACGTTGCTGCCGGGGCCCAAGCAATGTTCTGCGACCCTCTCTCTTCATTAGGTTCTGCTGGAAGGGGAGGAGAGAAATGTAGACAAAAGAACAATCCTTCAGGTCATTTGGTAGTTTGGGTGCAGGCCTTTCCCCAAGAGCTGTGTTTTGCACCAGGGTCTAACGGAGGTGAGTCATGGGCTCCTCTTGATTTCTGGAGTTCGACCAAAAATGCACTGCCGCTTGCCCCTGAAATAGTGTCCTCCTGAGCTCCAGCATCTGTAACGTCTGGGTGCGGCACCGCGAGAGAGAGACCTGGGGCAGCCAGGCACTGTTACGTTCATGGCATACCCCCAGAGAACTTAGATAAAACATAGTCTTGTTAGGAGGTAGCAACATACCACAATTTTGTTTTTTAGACTTCAGAATAACACCCACGATCTCAAAAGCAGAGAGAGGCAAAGCAGGCTGCTCCCTAAAACAGAGAGGCACAATTCACCCTACGTTACTTCAGACTGGCTCTTCGCAGACCGACTGCTGCTAGACCCAGATTGTATGCTTTTCTGCAGGGCCCCCAATCTGCAAGCAGGACCAGGAAAGCCCCCTGAAATTTAAAGTGGGGGCCTACAATTTTAACACAGTTGTTCAGTACACCACAGGCCCTTGGGCAGTTGAGGTCTTTAAAGATGAGGATTAGAACCTTGGAGTGTATTTGGACCTGGATGAGGAGCGGAGGAGATTCTGTTAGGGCAGGTCGGAGAGGTGGGAGTGCACATGTATGAAAATTGGGCTCATAGGTCTTGATCCTAAACCACTGAAATCAACTAGGCTGTTGCCACTGACTCCAGTGGGCAGAGGAGCAGGCCTAGTAAGGCAAGCAAGCGTCAGCTTTAACTGTAAAGTGACTCCTCCCACTCCATGCTAACGCACATGTATCTTAGCATAACACAAATACACATACATTAAATGCATGGGAATAAAACTTGATTTGCAAATTTACACTCCAGTATGTGGAGCTCTTCTACAAAATCATGTCAGGTGGGGTTTGAGGGGTTTTTCACCTAATTCACAGTATCAGAAGAGACTTCATTTCTGAATATTCCTATTGTAAACTGAGCCCTAGTGAGCCCAACCCATTGTAAACTGAGAACAAACTGAAGTTGACGATATCACCTGTATGAGTTTAATCCGAAATGAAAGGAGCTTCTGACTCATCAGTGTTGCCTCCAAAGGCACAGCTGGAAATCTGGATCTATCCTTGTGCAGTGTGTTCCGCAACACCAAGAAGCTGCATCGGCGGGTTGTGACTTATAACATTTACATCCTTGCATGCAGAATAGAAATTAGAAAATATTCATATTACGGGGATGCTGACTTTACAACATTCTTTCTCTTTCAAAAGAACATGTTTTAAATTAATCCCTACACCCCTCCCCATGTTAGTGTTCATTGGCATTAGTGTTAGTTATTGATGGCCTGGACCGGGCCCCTGTTGGGCTAGGTGCTTTACAAACTCAATTGGGCCAGCACCTTCAAACTATGGAGAGAAGCTTGAGCTGGCTGAAGGAATCCTAGAGTGAATCTGGTTTCAAATGGCTAGTGCCCTACAGCATTGACCGACTAAATAAAGCCCTTACAGTGACTCTGATTTAAAAATGTTGCAACTATGTGTATTGGGCATCCAAAAGATGCATTTGTGTGACTAATTCCAAAAGTGATATGTTCCGTAAGAGGGGAACAGCATGAATAGTTAGCAATTGAATGTTAATTAGAGCCATCATTTCATCACTTACTCTCCAGAGTATTAAAAATAATAGATTTCAGGAAGCCACAGGCTGTAGTTTAAGAATTCGACAACTAAAAGGGACTCGTGTTTGAAAAGTTCACATTGGGGCCTCTTGTTTTTTAGATTCCGCTAACTTGTGAATGGCTTGTCTTTCGTCATTCTTCAGACTGCAGAGCTGAGCCAATCCCTTGCATAGGCTAGTTTTTGAACAATGTTTAAAAAGTGAGTGCCACTGTTCCTCATAACTGTTTTGCTTTAAATTCTGGGAGACAAAATATATTAATTAAAAAGCTATGGCTCCTCTGGGCCGTCTCAAATATACATGCACAACATTTTACTTGTCAGAGCTCTGACATGTAAACTTTTGTACCTAAGCCAAACATTAAGGGCCAATTGTGCAAACGTTTACTACCTGGAGTAGTACTTACTGGAGGTTATGTTCATATACATAATCAATGGGACTGGTCATGTGCTTATAGCTATACACCATAGCCAAACTATCAGAAAAGGTCTCATTTCCTGTACCTGACGTGTTAGAGAGCTGATCCTGCCAGGAGCAAGGTTGCCAGTTGGGGTTGGGCATATTCCTGGAGGTAATGACATCTTTAAAGATTAATCTGTAATTCTTGGAGACTCCAGGACAATCCTGGAGACTTGGCAACCCTAACAGGGGGCAGAGAAATATGGATACACGTTAGTGCGGGAACCCTGCGATAATTGTTGAAATGATTTTATACCGAAAAATGTTACTCTGAGAGGTGCGTTTGGATGTGCTGTTAATATTTGTGTTTGTGTTTTGACTAGTAGGGGCTGTCCCTTCCAGAACAGGGTGGAGCGCACATGGTTTGTGTGAAGAAGGGTATGTGGGTGTGCGTAGGGGTATGGGTGTGAGACTGACTGAATGTCAGTTAGTCATAGGGTGACCCGATATTTCAGGGTGTGTCCCGACCGATCCTTGGTCGGGACGCAAATTGTCCCGATATCCGCCGGCAGCGCTTTTTTTTTTTTTTGGCCCCCCTCCCCCTTCCATGTGTCCCAGTATTTGCTTTCCATCATCTGGTCACCCTAGTTAGTCAGATGCTGCTTGTGTGTGGCGTATGGAAGACTCAGCCATGCTGACATGCTGAGCTTCCGGAGGGTCTGGTCGCTTGTGGATGCCTGAATCCATTGCTAACAAGCTTCAGAGTCTTTCACCTGTTGGTCCACCAGTCTGAACCAGTGGAAGTGTCCCTATCTAATGGATATAAGCTATAGGGGGCAAGCCTGGTGGGAGTTTACCTTACATGCAAATTAATCACAAATGCAAATTAGCTCATTCTATAATTTGTATTATATGTCACACACAGGGCTGCACAGAGCTTGGCAGCTATATTGCTGTAATGAAAACCTGTACTCAGCAGCACGCTGTGTGCCACCTTCCTTGTGTATTGCCATTGTCTGAAACCATCTCTTGGTTTCTGGTCTGGCTCGGCCAGCATTGCTTACGGTTACACGCCCCAGTCCTGCAAAGAGCTCTGGGCAGGCAGATGCTTGGCGTCAGTGGGACTCCGGGCAGGAATGGGGTCATAGCCATGAGATTTATAAATTAGCAAATATCGCAGTATCCAGAATTTGTTTGCATTGTTTTGACGTGTCACCTGTGTCTATTGAATGTCCTAAGAGCATATACAGTCTTTAGAATCACGTCTATAGCTCTGTTGGACACGGCTCTTCCTAGTATGCAGTTCTGTGCAGGCACAGAAATTAGTTCTGATCTGGATCCTAGGGTCAGCAAAAGGATAGGGTTGGATGGGGCTTGGGTTTTTTAAAACAAAACTAAATAAAGCCCTCCATTTTGTGGCTGTTTAAACCTGGGATTTAAAGGCAAAAACCGACCCCCTTGAATTCCATTCAGAAATTCTCCAGCAATCCATGTCAGTCATTGGCATGTTTCTGAAGACAGTGCAGCCTAGTGGGGAGAGCATTGACTGGGACTCGTCAGAGTTCTGCCACTGGCTGGAGGACAACCTTGGGCAAGTTGTTGCCCCAGACTGTGCACCTGTGAAATGGAGATAATGATCCTGACCACCTTTGTAAAGCACTTTGAGCTCTATGAAGGTAAAGTGCTATTTACAAGCTAGGTGTTACAATTCTCACTAGTCTGTTTATGCACAGTGGAGCACCATTCTTGGCCGGCCCCTTGGCACTACTGTAATAAACACAATTAATAATTTCATATTTTGGTCCCCAGGAAGTTTTGTTTCCAGTGCTATTAACAATGATTTGGGGGGATGGAGGGAGCATTGTCACAAAATAATAATTGTGCCCTTTACAGTGTGAGGTAGAAGTTGTGGAGCAATTGATTGCTGAAGTGACAGAGCATGCTACTGGGTATGAACTGTGAAGTTTAATATGATGGCAGGGCACCTGCATCGTAAGATATGCTCCTATTGACTGACTAAGTAATCAGAAGGCATAAAAATAAATCTTCACTGCTGCTGTTAGCCAGGCTATTTAGATTAAAGCTAGCATGAGTGTGCCCGCCCGAGTCACAGCCACACCTCCAATTGCATTGTGGATATATCCTCCATCACTAGCTGCTTTTGAAAATGTAGGCAGATGCCTTAATGCAGTTCTTTCCGACACTGTTATCCATCCAATTTGCAGTAATACATTGCGAGATGTAAGGGTTTAGTAGGGCACATGCACACCCCAGGTGTATTATTGAGAAAAGATCCACAGTCAAGTGTTTTTGCCTTCAGAAGGTCACTGGTATTGTGTAATCTCATTGCTTGACATGCATGGCTGTTATTAGAAAATGATTTTGCTAAACAAAGAATAATAAATGGCCGTTGGGTCTTGACTTCACTCATAAAGATTCATTAAAGTGCAAAGCATGTACTCAAGCTCTTTGTGAACAGGGATTGATTTAAGAACATGTTTAACTTTAAGCATTGGAATTATGATTTTTGCTGAATCTGGGCCAATGCAAATAGTTATATGGGGCAAATGCACAGTTCAGAACCCTCACTAGTTAATCGGGTGGTATCCAGTCCACTTTGCAATCAGAGATCTGTAATAGTGACAAACTTTGTTTTCTCCAAACCAGCATCATAGCTTGTAATATCCCACAACCAGCTTGGGAATTAGCCCAACAGAGGATCTATGAAATGTTCAATTTTACCTTTGGTTCAGGATAAATATCAAGGCCAGGAGCTGACCTGATTTCCTTATAGTGTGGTAGAGAAAACAGACAAAAAAGGAAAACCTTTCTTTGTGGGAGCTCTTCCTTTTCAGCCCTCATTAAGACAATCATTTTAAGCATACCATGCAGTAATTGCCCGGAGGCTATGATTTTCTTCTTATATGTACCAGGGAACAATGGACTTGATCCAGCTCCCATTGCAGTCAATGGAAAGACTGGCACTGACTTCAGGGGCGAGCTGGATCGGACCTTAGCTGCACATTTAAATTACCCATATAAGCAGTGAGAATTGTACTCCCTGGATCATTCTCTGAGCTTCCCAATGACATTTCATCCCTGTAAGTGTCAACATTCTGGGTCATTTGCTCCAGAGCTGTCATCTCTGAAACTATGAAGGTTACAAGATAAGATTCTACTATTTGCTGCCAGTCGTCCCTCTCCCTCCCGCCCCCCGTTTTCTAAGAGAAAGGACATGAAGTTTCTACAAGACATGATTTCACAGTGTGTCATGTTGCTAGTCTTCATAAATATCTAACAACGTCCTCTCGGGGAAAAGGTTAAAGCCATAATTGATAATATGGCGTTCTGCTGGAATCTTCTTATAAAAATGTCAATGGTGACTTAAACTAGCATCCTCGTAATGGCAGATCCCCTCAGTTAAAGCTGCCCCAAAACATCCGTCCGTGTCCTCTCCTTTTTTCCTTGCAAGTCGCAGGAGCCAGTCACTGGAACCGGAGAGTTCATTTTTTAGAATAAATGAACTCCGGCTAGTTTAATATTTTTGTTTCCATTGATGGCTTTCAAGCCTGGAGATTAGGACATTGTGTCAATCAAAAGCTCCTGGTGACTGCTGCCTTGCATCAGAATTTTTGTACAGTAACGAAGTCTTATAGGAGCAAATCCCTCCATGGGAACTGTAGCCCTTCATATATTCCCCCCATCACCTTCATGTATTTCCTTCTGAAGTTGGGCAGAAGAGAAACATCTCCGTTGTACATGTAGGTGGCATAAGGAATGCGCTAGTTTCAACCAACCTCGTAGGCAAAGTAATGACTGGGCGAGACTGTAAAATTGTGCACTCTGTCAAAAACACTGGGCTGAAAAACAGAAGATCCCGTTTTGAAACCAAATTTCCTTAGGCACAACTCATTTTTGCTGCTGTGTGTGTGTGTGTGCACACGCGCGCATTACAGAAAAAAGAAGCAGAACGCACAACGTAGAAAAAGAAAAACGGATATATCGCTCTGCTAATAAAAACAGAATCCTTTTGAAAAACACAGATGCAAGTAAAATATTACTGGAGTTTTTATTCACTTGTTCTCGTAGAAACAATAGTGTGGTGCTATGGTACTTGGTTAGGAAAATCATGAAAATGATTTCAGACTCCATAGCCACTTGTGGCTCAATGCTCTGTTGCCAGGTAGCAAGCCCTAAACGCTTGTGCACAGATCTGCAATGAAGAGTCAGGGGAAAGGGTAAAATCTGTTTTCAAAAGCAGCTGTTATAGGTTAACTGTTTGTCGAGCTCACCGAGCAGCAGCAGCACTCACAGCAACATTTGTTTATTAGCGATCTTGTGATTTGCAAACAAAAAGGAAAGGAAAGCAATTAAAGAGGCTTTCATTTATTATTTAAGAAAAGTATGTTATATGAGTGATTGGATCAAACAGCCCTTAAACTAAGTTAGGCATTAAGTTCCATGGCCTGAGCGTTTTAGTAAACAAGATCTAATACCGGAATGTATTGAATTGTGTTTACACTCTCCCTGCTGTATTCTGAAGGACTTTTCAGCATCAGGAAGTATATTAATCTCCAAATTATGCTTTGATTTACAACCTGTGTGGCCTCATTCATATCACTGGAGTGGACAGAATGGACATTAGTCTAGGATCTGCCTGAAGATCTTTAGCTCTCTGTGGTTATGAAGAGGGCACTCGTCCCACAGTATTGTAAGGGACACGATCTATCCATTGTAGAATTTCAGTACAACATTAGGAAAAGCAAGTGTGCTCTCTACTGGAAAGACTGATGCTCTCAGGGCAACTACCATTCCAATAGCAGGAGTTTTTTGTGCCCACTCCAGAAAATGTCAGTGGAGAAGCTACCAGTATACTGTATAAAAGGAGGCCCATTGTGTGTTCACAGTCACTTGACTTTCAAATATTGGGAGAGAATTCATTTTCAGATCAAGCTTTTAGTTGTGATGAAAGGAAGAATGTCTCTAAAGAGCCGCTTTGATTATCCACATTGAGAAAAATCTCTGGCTGAGAGAAAAGTTGATAAACAGAGAAAAGGAATAATTCCATTGGTCATCCCGTAAATTGGCTAAAAACCCATCTAAGATTCTGTCACAGTGAATTTTGTCTCTCCAGTTATATCATTCAATTTTGCATAAAAAAGTATTTGTCCTGCCAAATATT
This sequence comes from Trachemys scripta elegans, assembly GCF_013100865.1. Classification (NCBI taxonomy): domain Eukaryota; kingdom Metazoa; phylum Chordata; order Testudines; family Emydidae; genus Trachemys; species Trachemys scripta. The sequence goes on along the minus strand of NC_048300.1, from coordinate 1,129,081 downwards.
CTAATTGATTTGATTGCTATTCGTAGTATTTGACTGTGACATGTGACGTTATTGTTCTTCTTCATGATTTGTGTTTGCACCGATATGCCCCTGCTCTATTGTGCTAGGTGCTGTACAAAGCCAACACCGAGACAGTCCCTGCCCCAGAGAGTTTACAGTCTAGGTATAAGACAAGGGACATCAGGTGGATGCAACAAGCAGAAGGGATAAGTGCACGGTACTAAGCAGAGGACTGTGACTTATTAATACATTAGGTTTTAGTAATACGCAAAACTGTGGCATTGTGCATCTGACTGGTCTCTGCACGGCATACCCAACGTGGGGAGGGTGTGCGGTGGAGGGCTGGAATCTGGGGGAGATGGCGCTGGCACCTGGCTCAGGCAGAGTAAAGGTTGCGGTGTGTTCTCTGAGCTGTAAGGCAGTTGTGCTAGTGGTGAGGTGTGTCCCTAGGTGTACTGTTCTGCCAGTGATGATCAGTTAGACCCTGAGCATGTGAACAAGAACCAGCTAGCCCATCACCCAAGAGAGAGAATGTTTGGTGCCACTTCAGAGCCCTGGCCCTTCCTGTCCAACGTCTCATCTCCAGCGGTAGCCTCCCTGATGCTTCACCTCAGTGCTGTCACCTGGCGCAATCTGTCTTCATGTTTCCTGAGTGGTGTTGTTTGAGCCCAGTATTATTCTGTGAGAGGTTTGACCCTGACAGTGTCTGTGGGCTTAGCTACAATGCTGTACTTTACTTGTATTGGCAGTCTAATCAAATCACACAACTTATTTCTTTTCAATACTGGGAATGCTGCCAGCTAATAATTACGGATCATAATACTTTCTTTGGCAATCAATGGCAGCTAAAGTAAATAGGCTATAAAGGGAAAAAAATTGTCTTCTCTTAATTCTGTTTCCGCTAGGCATATGCTTAGAGAAAACTCGCTTAAGTGAAAGTAGTACTTGGGAACTCTGCCACATGTCTCTTGTGTCCCGGTTTGGTTTGCTGCAGCCAATCAGAATTAGAAATGAGCCAAAAGAAAATGTTGTCTTGCAGATCCCACCATAAGTCAATATCCATCATTTTAATTAAAAGTTGCCAGTGTAGCTCAGTGTATTGGGGGGTGAAGACCTGAAGCAGCAGACATAGAAATTCAAGTCCTGGAGCTAGAATAAGCAGTGTTCCATTATTTATTGAACGCTCGAGTGCATGGTTGAGTGGCTAGCACATGGGCCCAGGAGTGCCGACAGCTCTGTTCTGTTTCCAGGTCCACCACTGACCTGCTGTGTGAACGAATTAGATGGGGCAAAGGCAGGGATGCAGTGAAGTGGAAGGCCTGGTAGCTAAGAGACGAGGTGAGCCAGGTCTAGAGAAGGGTTTTACTAGTGGGAATGTAGAATTAACCCTTTCACCACCACCACCTCTGTGGGGACTCCCTCATCCTAATAATTGTTCCTGCTGCATGGGGCCCCGCGTAGGCCCTCTTTTCCCAGCATGCCTTTCTGGAGTGGGTTCTCCATATCCCGCAGAGCCAAGCAGCGGCAGCCCTAACATGGCTGTTTTGCAAGTGCTGCATCTCTCCCTGTAGCAGCTAAGTGCTTTTGCCTCTTCCTGTGCTCCGTCCCATTTCCCTGTCTCCTTGCTTAGGAGACGGCACGTTCCCAACGGCCCTTTCTAGAGGATTCTAAATTGTATTTGCTATCGTGTTTTTCTCCCGTGAGGCCTGTTGAGTTGGACTGATGTGAACCAAGGCAGCTTCGCTTTACTGGGTCTATTTGTCTCACCCCAGCCCTTGTCAAGCCAACTCAAAACACTAAAACATTCTTGAGCCTGCTTTGTGACCGTAGGTGGCATTTCCCGAACACGTCATAGTCTGACACCCTGGGAAGGTCTTGCCACCACCCATCTGGACTGACAGCCAAACTCAATGGCTCGTTCCCAGCTGCTCACCAGGCGTGCGCCAAGCACATGCCAATAAAACCTTTGTGCCATGTCACTGTTTTTTCTTTCCGCCCCACACACAAATGGATATTTTTGTATTTGTATGCTGCCTTTGGGCTGGATTGTATGCGGGCAAGAGGGTGTGGGGGATGGATGGTTGCAAAAAGGTTCAAACAGGTTACGACCAGCCTCCCTTACTTCCTGGCTACAGGAGAGGGGAGTCTTGGCACGGGGCAGCGGGTAGGAGAATTCAGTGAGGGGATCCTAGATTGATCAATTGACAGAAAAAGCAGGAAGGAAGGAATGAGTCAGCTTCCATAGCCCACCGATCCCCGTGGGTGTTCAGAGATCTTTTGGGGAAGACAGGACCCTTGGCTCCAAGACCTGCTCCCTCCCCGTGGATACAGCAGGGTCCCAGATAACATTTAACGTGGCTCCAGGGTAGGTGGGTGCCATTGGCCTGACCCTGGCCCCACTTTAGTGAGTGGGAGTTGTACCACTGGCGTGCTGGGAGCAGGAGGAAGCACAATGCCCTTGAAGGCAGTGGGGATGGTGCCATCAGAAAACAAGTGACCTGAAGGCAAGGCTGGGCCCTTTGTTCGCAGGGCTCATCTGAATAACACCTTGTTACATAGCTAAATTATTCATTGCCCTGTAGATCAGTATTTACCTCCACCTCCTGCCAGCAGACAGGCGGTTGTGGCTGGCACTGAAATGCTGTTAAAGATCTCTGCAAAAGTAATGAGCTGTATGTTGGGGAGGGGAGGACTTTTAATCTGTTTAATGGAGGCTTCCCTGTCCCAGCAGGCTTTTTGATTGACATGTACCTGACAAGTGGTAGGGTGTGGTAGTCCCCAATCAGTAGCCAAATGAAGCCTCGGAGACTTTAATCAAGGAAATGGCTATGCACGCTGTCTGGAATGTGATTGTCACTACACCCCTTGTGGCGGTGAAACACATGCTTTGGGAAGGAGTAAGACACTGAGGGCACACTGTACAATCCTTCCCAGAACAGGAGAAAGTGACAGTACACATCTATCTCACACACACACTCCTTTCTCTGCTGGTGAAATGAGGTAGGTGGGTGGCATTAGCTTGGGCTTCCCAGATCTGTCAGTATTTAAAAATTCCACTGAGATCCAAGCATTGACTGTGTGAGACAGGGGATCTAGAACAGGAATTATCCCTTATGAACTTGTAGGGCAATGACCAGAGGTGAAATCCAGCTTCTGTTGAGATCAGTGAGACCTGAACCATTGATTTCACTGGGGCCAGGATTTTACCCTAAAAAAACAAACCCTGTTTCTATAACCTTTCTTAGACCACTTGGAATAAAAGAAACCTTTTAAATCGAAGTTGAGCCAGTAACAGAAAGTCCGTAGACTGTGGCTACCACCCTTAAAATGGAAGAGGGTTTTTGTAGGTTGTGTATACTGAGTTCTGAAAACTGCAGGGCACCCATTCTTTCCAAGACAGACAAGCTGTGAGAGAGTAAGGATCTTCCATTTAATTGGGAAATGTTACACTGATTTTTATAAGTCAAATAGACTTGAAAACTAGGCCCTGCAAGACTGAAGAATTGCAGAGAAAAGATGACATTTCCTCGCTTTTTTTTTTTTTTTTTTTAATACAAGCCGTATTTTTGGAATGCTGGTAATATTGTGAGATCTATGCCATGACAGGACATGTGCTCTCCAAACAAATCCCCTGAAGGACCTATTGTGAATAGCAACCCCTTGCGAGAAGCATCCCTTAGTCTGTAACGTAGCCAAGTTTCCCATCTTCCCCTAAAGGTACTAGGAAGAACAACTGTGCCCACGCGGACTCCAGTGCTGTTTTGTCTCTTCATGAGCCAGCAGACATGGCTAACCCCTAACCAAATGACTTCCCATATGGTTTATTGCAGCTCTTCAGAGAAACCCTTCCCATTAAACCTTTTGGATTGTTATCCTTCCTAGTTCTTTATTTTCATGGTTTTAGCATTCCTTTTGTACTAGAACAGTTCAAAGCTCTTGGCAGGCAGCCCCCCAACACTCCAGCCCTTTCTGAAATCTGGTTCCATGCTGTTGGTATCACCAGCTTGTATTGAAAACTGCATTATAATTGTGATCTGTCACTTTAAATTCTCAGGTTTTCCTGGTGCTGCTTACAAGTAAGGGGCTCTGTAGGAAAGCATGCAATCAGAATCAGTTTGCAGACGGCCATCCTAGTGAGCTGTGCTTCTCTCTGTTTTATGGGGCAGATGCTTTGTCTCTCTTTTGGGGGGTTTGCGTGTTAGGTTTTTGAATGATCAGAAATAAAATAGTGCTCCCTATCACTGTCCTCCCTCTGTGTGTCTGTTGCCTGGAGTGCTGGACCAGAGCCTGCAGGCCTCCCGGAGCTCCTGAGACCACCTGGTCCCTTGGCTGCCTCATCCAGAGACCCTCCTTCCTGCTCTCCCTTCTCATGCTGCCTTTCCTGGGCCCTTTCTCACAGGCTCCTCTTCATGGTGAGAGGAACCTTACTCAGGAAGTCAGGCTAGATGATCTGCCTCCGTGGTCCTATGCAGTGTATGAACCTCTTCCTCACAGAAAATGGCTCCCTCCTGCCCCTCTACAAAGCAGCTTGACTGGCTGGGAGGCAGGCCCTCAACTGCCCCATGCTCTGAGCAGCCCCATGCGCTGCTGGAAGGCAGCTGGGACCCTGTCAGGGCCCCTCCCCATTCTTCCTGCACATGGGGGAGAGAGTGCGGCGCAGCTGCCCTGGACGTAGGGGAGAGATTGCGGGGACGAAGTGGGGCTGAGCAGAGCTGAGGTGAGTCTGCAGTTTGTTCACTGATTTAGCTGGTTGTTGGTCTTCTGAGAGGCAGGAGACATGTGGAGCAACAAGGACGCTGAGGGTGGCGTTGACTGGAACCTGCCAGCTCTCGGTCGGTTACGTGTATTTAGGGTACTTCTTCGCAGAGATTCCGCTGGCTGCAACGTGTCAAACTGCCTTTTCTCACTTTCTCACTTGCACTGGCTCAAAGCACTTGAGGAACCCAGCGAGTGGCTGCTGACCTTTCCAACTGCCAGCTGGCTTGGGATTCATGCCCAGGTTGAGCGGACATATTCTGACAGGCAGAGGTGTCCCTGTAAGGACAAGACGACCCAGTGGGGAAGGAAGAACCAGTAGAGAGATGCTAGGATTGACATTTTGCTCCCATTGATTGAGTAGGGTTGACCTATGGGATTTCAGTGCTGTTGGCTACAGCCCCTAATGCAGTTGGGCAGAAGTCACTGAAACCAAAGTCCAACACACTTGTGTATGAGGATGTGAGAACTGATCTGTTTGTTAAAGCAGGGTGAATCAAGCAGTTTTATCTCTATGACTATTTCAAATAAGACTTAACACTCACATTGCCACGATAAAGACTCCTTCTGTGGCTCAGGAAAGATTTACCTTTAATAACCATCTTCAGCTTATACATCCTTGCAGAGAATCCCTGCTGCATTTTTTCAGTGGCTCACCCCCCCCCCCCCCCCAACCCCCTTTTCACCTATAAAATCTAATTTTTATAAAGGAGCAATTCCCAGATCTCTCTGGTCCACAAGAATAGGAGCTTTGTATAAAGCTTTTGTGGTGTTGGTTTTTTAAAGTCTATTTCTGCCTTTCAACTCAGAGCAGATTTATCCTTTTTTGTTGTTGTTAAAATGTGAGCCGTGTAACAATAAAGCAATATTGTGGCACATCCGCTAATAAGTTAGTTACCATATTCTATTAAAAGTCAACATGGAAGATCACAATGTGTTTATGGCCTCATTTGTTAGCGTCATAGGTATGGTTGTAGTCTATGGAGGGGCGGACAGAGAGCTGAAGGACCTTTGTGTTTAAGCATGAGCTCTGTGCTATCTTTCAACCTTCACATCACTAGTTTGCTGCCTTCACTGCATGTAACTGCCTGGAAATAGATAGGTGGCATTTCTGCCTCTACTCGTGATGTCCCAGCTAGGAGGATGTTGAAGATAAGAGCAACAGGCACTGTATGTCTTTGGCATTGACTTGGTTGTACATGTCCTGAACCACACACACATCCTTCTCCAGCTGTCTCTGGGCCACTGTACTGCTGCCCCATTTTGTCCTGGGATCCCGACAGTGCTCACAAACGGAGGAGGATCAGGCTGTGTCTGTACTTGGTTAACAAGACTTCAGACACGTAGGTTCTGTTGGAAATGGTGTTCACTTTTTAGTAGCTGAGACATTTCTCACTGAGTAAGTGAGGAATCAATGCCCCAGGCCTGCTGCTGGAGGGGACTGGGCTACTGACTGTTATCTTTCACATAGGACATATGTCTTGACCCTTGGAGGTCAATAAAGATGCCACTGCACTTTGCACGAGAGTGGGGCTATTAAATAGCGTCGTAACCAAACCCCAGCGTGGGTAATCACATTCTGCCTGCCTAGACTCCCCCTGCCGTTGCAGCTAGGTATGGCACTCTCTGAGAGACACGGCGGGTGAGGTAATATTGCTTATTGGACCAACTTCTGTTGGTGAGAGAGACAAGCTGTCGAGCTACACAGAGCTTGTCTTCAGGTCTCTGTCACTTCTGCTGTGTAACAGTGTGTGCTGCTAAACAACTGCTGCATTGCACCCTAGAAGTGACTGCATTTCAGTGGTGGTGAAGTGAACTGCATGTAGAGTTCACATGCCAGTTTGTTAAATTAGTAGATTGCTTTGGGCTCATTTGAGATGAAAGAATTGATACACCTGTGATATTAGTACCCTCTGGCAAATTAATAAGTGATTCAGTTCTGCAGTCCTGCTGCTTCTCTTCCAGAGTTTGATGAGGGCAGGGGACATTTTCTTCCTATCTGCCAGCCATTGTCGACACCATCTAATTTACAATTCTAACCAGGATGAATGTCCTAAAATGTACTGTGTTTCCGTTGGTGTATGTGAGAGGCTGAGGGGATTTTCTAGGATTCTTTTCCATTGGAACAGGTGTTTTACACTGTGAATACAGAGATCCAGAAGGTCACTTTATTTTATTTTCCTTAACAGTGCTCGGGGTAGGGGTGCTTCACTTGAGTGGTTTCTGGGATTCACTCGGATCCTTTGGAGGCTGTATCTAGCCCTGTATGGAAAGCCCTGGGTAGGATCGCTAGGGTGTTGTCATTAATAATGCATGACAATTATATAGGAGCTTTATATTTTCAAAGTTCTGTCCCAACATTAACGACTCCTCGCAACACCCCTGAGCAGTAGGGAAGGATTGTGATGTACCTACTCTGCAGACAGAGCAAAGTGTGGCACAAAAGACAGGCGTTTAGAAATGATAAGTTATGTCAGCAAATGGGTGGAAGGACATCTCTATTAGAGCGTCTTGCACACCAAGGATGTAAAAGAAGGCGTTCGTTCAGTTAGGGATGCCTCCTGCTCTTTTTTCCTACGATACCCACTCCTCTGCTCTGGGTCCACAGTGCAGCTCACTGTACGTTTTTTAAGCCTCCTGGACTTGCATTCAGGGGCCCAAATGCAAAGGTGATGTGTAAAGAGGTATATGGCAAACATTAGTAAATAGGTGCCAGCCTAAGATGGATAACAGACAAATTGTGCCAGCTGTGTCTCAGCAGAGCTTCCCAGTTCAAATCCGTGAGAAGTTCTGAAACTACTGGCATCATAAGGCCCATGCTGAGAATGCAGAAAAAAGGTGTAAATTACATCAAACTGGACTCAGTCCTCAATTTAATCTGCATTTGTTAAAGTCAAATTTTCCAATTAATCTGCCTAGAGTCAGGCGCCTTAGTAAAAATGGCCATATTTTGAGAGGCACTGAGCCGGCACATCACCGGTTGGCTTTAGTGGGTGCCACGAGTGCTCAGCACCTCTGAAAATCACAGTTTTCATTGAGGTGCCCAAATATGATGGAAGTGCCTAACTCTAGCTACACGGATCTGGACAGGTTGCCCGAAGCTTTCCTGAGACCGCACACCGGTCATTATCAGAGCCAGGATTATTATTTAGAACTTCCCAGCTTCCAACTCCATGTTCAATAAACTAGCCCATGGCACCTCCTCTAGGAAACACAAGCCTATAAATAGTTAAGATTCAGACGGTATTTATGTTTTAATTGCTTGTTTTCACTCTTTTGGCGCTCCATCAAAAATTTTCCTTTTTGGCCCGAACGTTCCATTTTCTGTCTCCACCCAAAAGTGAATTTGTTTGGAAAGTTTGAGTTAAATTGGCTTATCCATTTTTCAGTGATGTAAGGATTTTGAAAACTCACTTTTCTGATGACTTTTTAAATGCTCAGCTGTTGTAACCTTAGCATGACCATAGTCCTCAGTGAGTATTGTTAAAGTTAAAAGTGATATGACTGTGCAAATGAGAGCCAGGGATTAGATGTATAATGTATTGATTATATGTGTATCTGTGTCCCATGGATCTCATTGACATATTGTCATATCACTTTATAACTTTAACAATGCTCACTGAGGACTATGACCAAGATAGGCACTTCTATAGATGTGCACACATTAGATGGGTGTCGTGCATTAATGCGTCTGCCTCCCATTGCTGGGGATCTGAGTTCAAATGGTGACACTTGTTCACTAGAGAGACAGCTTGGTTGTCTCACCCTAATCTATATTTGTAACAACATTGACTTGGGACAGGAGGGGAGGGGGTAACTCCTTTGGGGTCCTTTAAAAATCCCACCCTTGTTCTGGATTAGGAGGATCTGTTGGCAGAACTGAGTAATGTTTACAAAATATCGCTCCTTTCTTTGGATGGGTTGCAGTGATGCTCTCACTCCCCCAAATTCACTCCCAGTTGTTAAAGAAAGGAAAACTACCCAGCAGTGCCAAGTCATGGGAAAGAGGTGATTTCTTTTCAATAAGAAAAGCTTTTAAATACTTACATGTTTGGTAACTGATTTTACGTAGGACACATGCATCTAGCTGATTGCCTGTCTTACTGCAGAGTCAATCTCAGCTGTCCCCCTTGGAATCCTAGTCCTCTCTCCCGTGCAACCGGAGTTATTGTTTATCTTCTCTTTACTTTTGATGCTGTCATTTTTCATTCAAGTCAAAGTGTCTCTTCCTTTTTCATCCCATACAAGGGATGCTCTTCACCAGATATAAAGACTTTATTGTGTCATTCTTCAGGATGCCATCCAAATTGCAAAAAAGCGGGATAGTGACTGTGTATGGAGAAATAACAGGTTAGAAAGAGATGACAAAGCACTTGAAAGAACAGCTGTGTAAAATTAGAGACAGGCAGTAAGTGGGGTCCCAGAAAGGTCAGCATTCGGGGTTTTAATGTTCCTGTAGAATACCTGCAATGAATGAGGATGAATTGCAGACTTCAGAGGACATACTTTATTGGAACACAGGCAGTACAGGGAAAGCATCTTTACAACCTCCATCCAAGACTGGGCGCTTTGACCCCAGTGGAAGCAAGAATAGGCTATTATTCCATTTTAATATGGTCTGCATCTGATGCTCGATGCTCCCTTGCTACCTCTTGGGAGCATGTTCTTTCTTGCTACCGTCCGCCTACCCAACCAGGGGAAGGGCTCCAAAAGTAGGGTGGTGGAGAAGTGGGGACATGCGCCCTCGGAAATAACATCCAGCTCGTCTCAAATCCTACATCTCACAGTGCTTTACACAGGAGCTCTTGGACAGTGTTGCCAACTCTCATGATATTTGATGTTTCTTCTTAAAGCCCCAGCTACTGGACTCAGGTGATTCCAGGAGAACCTCATGTTGGGTGACAAACGAGATCCATTCCAATTTAGGCTTAGAACGGGCTTTTGTAGCCTTTAACTTCTATGTTTTTAAGACAACGCACCTACAAATTACATATGCATGCAAACACAGATAAGTCAAGAGAAGTAATTGATCAAGTTCTCTCTCCTGGGGACAGGGTGACTTCTTTCAAATCTCCGGTCTCTGCTATGGTCTTCCCCTATCTCTTCTCCACTCTCTTGTTGTCAACCACTATCTTTTATACCCTGTTCTGTAACTTTACTCAGACTCAATTTACTCAGTTACCTTTTCTGTGTTCCTATCCAATCTAAACCCCTTGATTAAACATTTTTATGCATAAATCACAATACTAACCTAAACTAGTATATTTTTGCTTATCCTACCAAAATGTACGTTTGTCTACTTCTATCATCTACTCCCTGCTGTTAATCCCACTGGATCCTTCTGATTGTTTTTACCTTACTGGTCTGTTTTTTCAACTAATTTCTGAAATGCTGCGTCAGCAGGGACACATACAAAAGCCAAATTCCTTGAAATTTTCCTATTTTTTATATAATAATGATTCATGTCTCTAACGTTGGTTAGAATATCTATTTGACTAACACAATTCATTACATAATTTGCCAACACTCAGCTTTCTTTTTGTTTTTAAAAGTACGTTTCTAGCTTTCATGGTTACGGAGAGAGCCTGAAAACACAAGGCCCAGGCACAAATCTCAGAAGGCGAATAATCAGAAACAAACATTGATTTTTTTTTTTTTTAAACTCACAATTTTTAAAACAATTTCATGATTTTTGGGCCCCGACATGGGATTTTTTTGAACGCTTGTGAAACTGCGACTGACCTCTGAAAGGTACATGACAGCACCATTGAGCTCCCCACTGAATCTGGCCCTTCATGCCATTTTCTGTTGGTGGGATCTTACAAAATAGAGGTGCTGAGGCAAGTAATCAGCAGCCGCCAGCATGTAACTGCTAGAGGGTTGCTGAGATCATAAACAACATCAGATGAAAGTGAAGGCTCCTATGTACCCATCTGTGGATGTATCACTCTGTGTACAGGAGTGTACCTTTTCTGAGTGTCTTGCTTAGAATCAGGTTGTATGTTTTCACACCTTCCATGCAGTTTGTTTACATGATAAAACACGTTCCTGTTGTGCTGAGGTGAGTTTTCAGGACCTGTTTAAAGCAGGGGTCGGCAACCTTTCAGAAGTGGTGTGCCGAGTCTTCATTTATTCACTCTAATTTAAGGTTTCACGTGCCAGTAATACATTTTAATGTTTTTAAAGGTCTCTTTCTATAAGTCTGTAATATATAACTAAACTATTGTTGTATGTAAAGTAAATAAGGCTTTTAAAATGTTCAAGAAGCTTCATTTAAAATTAGATTAAAATGCAGAGCTCCCCAGACTGGTGGCCAGGACCCGGGCAGTGTGAGTGCCACTGAAAATCAGCTCACATGCCGCCTTTGGCATGCATGCCATAGGTTGCCTACCCCTGGTTTAACGCTTAGTCAGAGAACCATAGAATCACAGAAATGTAGGACTGGAACGGATTTTGATAGGTCATTTAGTCCAGTCCTCTACACAGAGGCAGGACTAAGTATTGGAGACCATCCCTGACAGGTGTTTTTCTAACCAGTTCTTAAAAATCTGCAATGACAGAGATTCCACAATCTCTCTAGGTAATCTGTTCCAGTGCTTAACTACCCTGACAGATAGGACGTTTTTCCTAATGTCCAAACTAAACCTCCCTTGCTGCAATTTAAGCCCACTGCTTCTTGTCCTATCCTCCCTGTATAAGGAAAACAACTTATCACCCTCCTCCTTGTAACAACCTTTTACATTCTTGAAAACTAAATTGCTCCCCACCCCCACCCTCCGTCTTCTCTTTTCCAGGCTAAACAAACAGTTTTTTCATTCTTCCGTCATAGGTCGTTTTCTAAACTTCTAATAATTTCTGTTGCTCTTCTCTGGACTTTCTCCAGTGTGTCCACGTCCTTTCTGAAGTGTGATGCCCACTTCACAATACTCCAGTTAAGGCCTAATCAGTGCTGAGTAGAGCGTAAGAATTATTTCTGGTGTCTTGCTTACAACACTCTTGATAACACATCCCAGAACAATGTTCGCTTTTTTACAACAGCATTATATTGTTGACTTGTATTTAGATATGATCCACTATGACCCCCAGATCCTTTTCTGCAGTACTGCTTCCTAGGCAGTCTTGTCCCATCCATGCTTGTGTTGTTTTTTTTATATTTAACCTTTGTAATTTGACCTAGTTTCCACTTTTTGTGGGACTCTCTCTTGAGTTTCAGGTTATTGAAGATCTCATGAAGCCAGGGTGGTCTCTTATCATACCTCCTATCTCTCATACACATTAGGATAGGTTGCTCTTGTGCCCTTAGTAATGTCTCTTTTAAAAAAAACTGCCAAGTCTGCTGAATTCTTTTTTCCCCTAGACTTGCTTCCCACAGGATCTGATCTACCAGTTCTCCGAGTTTGCTGAAGTCTGCCTTCTTGAAGTCCATTGCTTTATTCTGCTCTTTTCCCTCCTACCATTCCTTAGAATCATGAACTCTATCATTTCATGGTCACCTTCACCCAAGCTGCCTTCCACCTTCAAATTCTCAACCAGTTCTTCCCTGTTTGTCAGAATCAAATCTAGAAAGCCTCCCACTCGCTCACTTTCTCCACCTTCTGCAATAAAAAGTTGTCTCCGATGCATTCCAAGAACTTGTTGGATAATCTGTGCCCTGCTGTATTATTTTTCCAACAGATGTCTGGGTAGTTGAAGTCCCCCTCCCACCACCAAGTCCTGTGCTTTGGATAATTTTGGCAGTTATTTTAAAAAAAGCTTCATCCACCTCTTCTTCCTTGTCATGGGGTCTATAGTAGACCCCAACTGTGACACCTCCCTTGTTTTTTACCCTTTTTATCCTTAGCCAGAGACTCTCAACAGGTCTGCCTCCCACTTCTATCTCAATCTCAGTGCAAATGTATACATCCTTGATATACCTCCTCCCTCTTTTCCCTGCTTGTCCTTCCTGAACAAATCTGTACCCATCTATACCAATATTCCAGTCATGTTAATTTTCCCACCAAGTCTCTGTGATGCTAATTATGTTTTAATTGTGATTGATTACTAGCATTTCTAGTTCTTTGCATTTATTCCCCATACTTCTTGCATTAGTATACAGACATCTAAGATATTCATTAGCTTTCCCCTCTATATTCCCTCTTGTCTCTGCTGTATTGCCCATGTTAGAACATAAGAATGGCCATACTGAGTCAGACCAATGGTCCATCTAGCCCAGTATCCTGTCTTCTGACAGTGGCTGGTGCCAGATGGTTCCGAAGGAATTAACAGAACAGCGCAATTTATCGAGTTATTCATCCCCTATCGTCCAGTCCCAGCTTGCAGCAGTCAGAGGTTTAGGGACACCCAGAGCATGAGGTTGGGTTCCAATAGCCATTGATGGACCTATCCTTTATGAACTTATCTAATTCCTTTTTAGATCCAGTTATACCTTTTGGCCTTCAGACATCCCCTGGCAAGGAGTTCCACAGGTTGGCTGTGCATTGTGTGAAGAAGTACTTCCTTGTATTTGCTTAAACCTGATGGCTCTTAATTTCATTGGGTGACCCCTGGTTCTTGTGTTACATGAGGGATAAAGAACACTTCCTTATTCACTTTCTCCACACCAGTCATGATTTTATAGACCTCTGTTATTCCCCCCCCCCCCTTAGCTGTCAGTTGAGTTGTTCTGGATTTACAGAATCTGGTCCACCTGTACTGTATTGAATATATAACATTTTGTATACACTGTTTCAGAGCTCATGTAGTTTACATAGATTTGATAGAATAAGAACCACAGTTTTTCTTCACGAGTAAAATTGTGCTAGCTAATGTTACTGTCAGGATTATTTTGGAGATAAATTAAAAGATGGTCTCGTGGCTAAGGTACTTGACTGGAACACAGGAGAGCTGGTTTCCATTCCCAGACTTCCTTTTTTACCTCGGGCAAGTCACTTTTGGTTCATCTACACTGCAGCTGAAACTATAATTACCAGCTTGGGTAGATGTACACATGCTTTGATCAAGCTGCCATGCTACAAACAGCAATGTGGCTGAGGCCAAGACCCATGGTATGTACACACTTGGCTAGTCCGTGCCACCACCTATGCCACTCTGGCCTGATTGTTATATTTAGCTCACTAGCTTGATCACAGCTGACGTGTCTGCATCAGCTGGAAATTACACTTTCAGCTGCAAAGTAGAGACATACCTTCTGTGTCTCTGTGCCTCAGTTTGCCAACTGTTTTTTCTATTTAACAATTCTATCTATTGTTAACTCCTTGGGGGAAAATAACTGTCTTTTTTTATGTACGTACAGCACCCAGCACAATGGGGCCCTGATCTCAATGTGCACATCTAGGTAATACTGTAATATAAATAATAACAGTAAGAATGAAGGGCTCCATTCTCTCCTAAGCAGGAATAGCCCACACCAGAGAGAGCAGACTCTGTGAGCTGAAACTCAAGAAGTTTCCTGTTCATTCTTCTATAGAGAGGTGGGGGACAAAGCTTCCTTAATCTGTAGATCTCACAGGAAACTTCTGAGGCTGGAGGGGGAACCATAGATTATGCCACAAATGTAGAACTTCCCCCTTTTGTGGCTCTCCTCTACCTTAGCATGTGACCCAGGATCAGAACAGACCCAGACATTCGCCTACAACCCAAAAGCTGTTCTCCCCCACCGCCCTCTTCCTCCCACCTCTTGGGCTCTGATCAGGGTTGGAAATGCCCACGTAGCCCCCAAAAAGCTTTTCATCTGCACAATAAGCCCCGGGGAACAAGGCCTCTTGGGAGAGATTCTTCTTGTGTGGTTTCCAGCCCAGTTTGGCAGCCTGGAAAAGCATTGGTAGTTTGGGGTGATTATACAAACCACTTGAGGTTGTGATTCAAATCATCCTCAGTTTCAGACTGAGAGATTGCATTGTTTACACACATTAAATTGATTAAAATGTTGTTTTCCACACATTTATATAGTGGTTACTGATGAAACACAAATCATATGTAAATCAATGTAAATCACTGGTTTGCACAGACAGCTCAAAACTAGGTTGATTTTTATTTTTCATGCAGCATCCAGGCTTTTTGGTTTATATGCTAGCAGCTTCCACATGGCTAGGCAGGAGGAACCTACATGTGAATTGAGAGGATAGATAGAAACTACAGGTTCATGGAAAGGGGGGGTAGCTAATTGCTCTCCAGGGGACCAACAACCACCACAGACATCAACAGATCTGGGCCTAGTCTAGCTGTAATGATGTATGGAATCACAGTCAATCTTAAACAACAGAATTTTATTAAATAAACCACATATAAACAGGCTTTCACACAACCTGATCTCCAGCTTTGTTTCTCTTGTTCACCAGGGACCATAGTCTGTCTAGAACTCTGTACAGGACAAAGAGGGCTTTAGTGGCTGAATAATATAATTCACCTCAGTTATACACAAGAAGATAGTCTGAAATCAAAAAAGCAGTTTTCACCACTTGTGATGCATTTCAATTATGGCAGTGAGACTTCTGTCAAAAAAAAAAAATTAAATTGCCATGAAGAAAAATTGCATAATTTTCACCCAACTCTGCTCTCATTTGGATCACAAATCTATAGCAGTGCTTAAATCAGAAGTTCTATGCGGCACATTTTATTTCTTTTGAACAGCTTGGTAGAAACCCTGAGGTCAACATAAATAACTAAATAAAAGACTTGCACCGAGAAATATTATATTTAACACGAACGACAAGTCCTTCTGAAATACAGTATTGAAAGGTTTAAAAAAGTGTCAGTTTCCTCTAGCTATCGACATATTGGGAGAAAAGAGAGCCCCGTAGGCAGGTCAGATTCTTCCCATCTACTGCAGTGACCTGCCAGCTGGTTTGATTTCACTTGGATAGTGCTAATTTCTTATTACTTACGACTCAGACTGAAATCCTGGCTCCATTGAAGTAATGGGAATTCTGCTGTTGGCTCCGGTGGGGCCAGGAATTCATCCTGAGCCATAGGCACCAACTCTGTGGGTGCTCCGGGGCTCAAACACTCATGGAAAAAAAGAGTGGGTGCTCCGCATTCACCAGCCACAGCTGTTTAGCGGTGCTGTTGGGCATGGGGAGAGGCATTTGAGGGAGGGCGGAGAGCAGTGGGTGGGGGCCTCGGGAAAGGGATGGAGCGGGGGTAGGAAGAGGCTGCGTGAGGACAAGGCCTCAGGGGACGGGGTGGAGTGGGGCGAGGCCTCAGGGCGGAACAGGGATGGAGCACCCCGGGGAAAAATAGAAGTCAGCACCTATGCCCTGAGTGCTTTACCCTCTGAAACGACCATCCTTTGTCACGTGATGTGGGGCATGCATCTGGGATGGAAGCCCTTACATTGCATCTGGGAGGGTAACGAAGCCTGGGATCAGATTTACCAGCCTATTCTGTGTGTGGGCTGCAGCTCTCCAGTCAGCTGACCTCCGTTCATCTTGCTAGTTGGTATGCTGAACGGGGAAGAGTTGTACAGAGAGAAAACCATGCAAATCAGTTCGCACATTCCACAGCCAGGGCTATGGCTAGTCTGCTCCCCATCTTGTACGCATGTTTAGTGAATGGAGACCAGAGTCAGCCCATGGGGTAAGCAGCCATAATTCCCATTAGAGCTGGGCCCTTGGCCATAGGGCTTAATATGGCCCTCAGTTCCAGGGGCATTATACGTGTGTAACACAGGGCAGATGTGGCCCCCTGGTTTTAAATCCACCCTACGTACTGCGCCTGGCTCAGCTGCTGTTAGTTATAGAGCAGTTGTCTCCAGCAGCGCAGGGTCGTGGGCTCCCACCGCATGTTCCGTGGCCTGGGGCTCTGCAATGTGAGAGAATCGTCAATTCAGTTTTGTTTTATCTGTGCAGATTTGGCACCTCCGGGGGGGATCTGAACCCGGGGCACCCTGTTTCAGGGATGTTCCTGAGAGGAGGGCTCACAGGGCCACCTGACAGCTTAGGATTTCAGGGGTTAATTCCCGCCAGGGTTCAGAGCGGCTCAGGGAAGCACTAACCATCCAACATCTTAAAATCAGGGCTGAGAGAGAACCAAGGTGTTTGTGCTGAAGAAAAGCCAGAGAAGGGATCTCTGGGGAGACAGCAGGATCGATCCTCAGCCTCAGTTCTGGAGGCAACACTATAGCCCGGGGGGCTTGTTGAGGGCAGAGAAGAGCACTCAGGGCTCCACCAAACCCCTGGCTGGTTCAGCTGCTGGCTGCAACAAGGGGACCAAGAACATAAGAGCTGCGCCCCAGACCAGGGTCCATCTTGAGCAGTCTCCTGTCTCCGACAGTGGCCTGCACCAGAGTGACGGGGGGGACTCGGGGAGTGTTCAGAACAGGGCAGGCATGAAGTGATCCACCCCGATCTTCCACTCCCGGCTTCTGGCAGTCTGAGGTTTAGGGTCACCCTGGGCATGGGGTACATACGGCTAATTTAGAAAAGTTGAAGGGTTGTTCTATGTCGCTCTAGGCATTGACCCGAGATCGGGGAATCAGATCGATGGCTGAGAGCCACCTCCCCTTTTCTCCCCCACCCTCCTCTAACTGCAGATTGATCCCATGGAAGCTCTGCTGGGTAGCTGGTCATTTTGAGTTTACTGCAGTCAGAATGTAGTTTGAGGAATTTTGTCAAAGCGGTGTCACTCTGGATTAACCCAGAATGCCTGCTGTTATACCCCTAACCTGGAGAGGTTGTGTGTCTAAACCTGAGCCTCTGCAGACCTTTCTCTTCTCATGCCACACCCCAGCCCTGTGACTTACCAAAAACAAAATTAGCAACACA
Organism: Trachemys scripta elegans; assembly: GCF_013100865.1. Classification (NCBI taxonomy): domain Eukaryota; kingdom Metazoa; phylum Chordata; order Testudines; family Emydidae; genus Trachemys; species Trachemys scripta. The sequence continues at coordinate 1,111,565 of NC_048300.1, read as the reverse complement.
AGGAAATTGAGGGGAGAAAAGCTAAGCTAGTTAGTTCCAGTGTTTGAGTGCGCTTTAATGCAGTGCTTCCCTCAATGTCAGCAGGCAATGCTTCTCCAGAAAGGGTGCTGCAGCTGCTGGAAAGATTGGAAAGAGAGCCCGATTGCCTTTGCTCAAGCGCATGATCCGTGGCTAAAACGAAGCGCTCCCAAAGTGAGAGAGCTGATAATGAGACTGTGTGGCCAGAAATGAGACACACATCAGATGCTTCTGCTACTATGTCTCCTGAGGCATTGCGGGCATGTGCTTTGCCTGATGAATGACCCTCGGTTTGCTTGAGAGAAATTTCAGATTTTCCACAAGGGAAATTAAGTAGATGACAGCAGAGCAAATTTCCCTCACCCAACGTCCAACGAGTTAGGAGCATGTGCTGGGCAGAGGTAAAACACAGGCAGAGTGTGTGCTGCCTCCCCCTCTAATGGCTGACCTTGGGCTTCGTTCCCTGCTGATGAACAATGAGATGGGGCTGCTACAGACTCTTAAAAATGACCTGAGATTATAATCAGCTAACACCCTGCTACCTTGTACTGCCACCTTTTGTATCAGGTGGGTCAGCACAACAGACAAGGGTACAGAAGATTCAGCTACTTTTTCCAGCATTTGTTAGGAATTCAATTTGATGTGTATAGGCCAGATTTAGTTAAAGAATCAGATGAAAAAGATGAAGAGTAAGAAGCCCATAACATCAACTCCCCAAGTTTTTATGCCTCACTCAGAAGGTATGGAAAAGGTTTGGTAAATTGTGAAAAACAAAGCCAGGGTCGTTAATACAATGCCGAGTTTGGATTGCTGTGATTCTCCATGTCCTATTAGTTGTTGCTAATACATGGGTATTTTGAAAGCCACCAAGTATTCCATTGCACATCCTGCCAATTTCAGCGCTGAGCCTGCAGAATAAGTACTCTGAAAATTCATCCTGGAAATGATTGATTAATTAGTCACTTTTTATTTTTTTGCTGTTCTTAAAATACTTCAGTTATCCAATCAGGGACTAGAAATGATACCATGTGACTTAGGAAATCAGACGCACATCACAAATAACTAATAAGCAAAGTGAATGGTTCATGGGAATTATTCATCCAAACTAATCAGCAAATTCTTATAATGAACAAGAAAATCAGGATGGGTTCATGAATATTTTGTGGGCCTAACAAAGAGCAAGATTCATAGTGAGTATTATTACTATCTGTTAGATTGGCCAGTTTTATTCATTGTCGTATCAGTCTCTCTTTTCAGTGCAATGTCTGATAGCTGCAGACAGCCCCAAACTCCTAATGTGTACATACAATGCCCATGAACATCAAGGGAGAATAAATCTTTAGGTATGGGTGGTTAATAATTCTGAGCAGAGGTAAAAGGGGAAAATAGGAACAGTGCTGGTTTTTCTCAGTGCTTAATTTGTAATGAAAGAGGTGCTGGGGCTCAAACAATTTATTTACTTTAATAACCGATGCGGCAAGCCCAGAGGTGCCGGGGCGATGAACTGCCCGGCCCAGAGGTGCCGGGGCGATGAACTGCCCGGCCCAGAGGTGCCGGGGCTCAGCCCTGGCACAAATTAAGTGCTGGGTTTTCTGATATGAAAGCAAAAATAATCGAATATGGCCAGTCTCAAGGCTGCAAGTGTTTTCAGGCACTGCAGTTCCTTATTGTATCTGAATGCCTCTAGGATGCTACAGTTGCATCTGTGTGTGTGTATGTGTATATATGTATATACACACACGACATCAGTGTATGTGGGTTGCCATCTGCATCTGTGCCAAGGGAGTATCTAAGTTGACAGGTTAGTTACAGTCATGCCTTTCTCCCCTCTTAAAGGCAAAACCTTGCTGTCCCTGTTAGGAAAGAAAAGGGCTTTCTTTTTGACAAACCAAGAGAATGGGCCACTTCCCATCTCTATGTGAAATCAAGAATTCCTTCTACAGTAAGACCACCAGTGCTGACGGTTTCCCATGCTGATGCTATTCAAACTGTGCATCTTTACCTTTACATCAGCCATCTCCTGGATTTTATTTAATGTAGACAGAGATCCCTCCCTATTCGGAGGAGAGAAGAAGGGCCTTACTTCCCTTCCCCTTTGGAGCAGGCATTCAGTCAGACGTTAGAAGTGTGGCAGGATGCTCCCAGGGCTTTGGAGCACATCGCACTTGAAAACGGTTGAGAAGTGAGACTGACCTGGTGGCAATGGGTCTCCCTGCCCTCGCTTGGGCAGCTCTACACTAGGAAATTAGATTGGTATAATCCACAGCCATGAGTGAGGCAATAATACTAACCTAACCCCAGTGCAGACAGTGCTAAATTGACGGGGAGGTTAATTTCCAGCACTGAGGGGAGAAGCCCTCCCATTGGCATAGGTAGCGTCTTCACTGACGTGCTACAGCCGTGCAGCTGCAGCCTTTGAAGTGCAGACCTGCCTTTTGTTTCTGACAAAAGGAGTTTTCTCTCATGGGGCCTGATCTATAAAACTTACTACTCCTGTCGTGTTTGTAGCCAGAACAGGGATGCAGCCTGGTTATAGCCCTGACAGATAGCTTTGTGCATCAGCCCAGGTGGGCTTGAAATATGACTTTACTACTGGAATGAGAGCAAATCGTGCCGGGAATTCTGCAATCCAGACTCTCAGCTGTTTACAGCCTGCATTGTTACATTGGCCCCATCTACAGCCAGAGATGGGTTCACTCACACACCCACAAAGGGAAAAGCTGCAGGGAAGCAGCTACATTCCTAGGCCTCAGTTTTGACCTCACTGACTGAATGGGATTTGCACCAGTCTAAGTGAGGGAAGAATTGGATCCGTACGTTAAATGGAAATGCTGCCAGATATTGCCATCTGGGAAGCTGGGAGTCAAAAGCTTGGACACGAAGAAGCCCAAGTTCTGTTCAGCCTGATGTTAGATGGTTTAGCCAGTTTTCTCTACATCTTTCTTTAATCAGCATCATCATCATTCTTTGTTTTCTGCTTCAAAAAAGGGGAAGGGAGATTCTCAAAGGCACAAATGGGAGTTAGCTGCTCATTGAGTTTCAAAGGGAATTTAGCATCTAGCCACCTTCTGAAAATCTCCCTCTTGTCCCTCTGTGTATCTGATTGGCTTAGACGTGTCCTTTGAGTCCATCTAACTGGCTATATGTTGGATCCAGTTTGGGAAAGTATTAGCTCAAATTATATGTTGGGAAAATAGCTAGTTCAGATGATATAGTGGAGGCTAGGCAGAGTCCTTCTTAGTTAAATTAGGAATTACTTTAAAATAAGACAGTGATTTGATTAAGCCTTTTAATGACCTTATTTCTGTCATATCTCAAGGCCCTATTTTAGTTTTCCTTGATTGTTCAATGGCCTTTCACAAGAGATTCTTAAACTCTGTTTGTCTTCTGCTATTGGCATACAGAGAGTGACTCAAGTGGCTTGAGTCCTATCTTTCTGAGTGTTCACTTCAAATTATATGTGGCAAGAATCCGTCTTGGGAGTGTGACTTAACTATGTAGGTTCTTTAGGGGCTCTGTTTCAATTCCAGTACCTACAGGCTATAGCCCATGGGAGAGTCAAGCTATCTTGATTTCTGCATAGAGATGAACTCTTGGTTATGTGCAGTTTTTCAGCTCATCTGGCAACATAGCTCATTACTGTTTTGTATTACAGTAGTTAGAGGCCCCACCAAGATGAAAGCCTCATTGTGCTGGGTGCTGCACGTACCCATAGTGAGAGACAGTCCCTGTTTTGAAGATCTCACAGTCTAAACAGACAGGACAGAAAAAGGAAGTGTTACCATCTCAGTTTCCTAGATGCATAGAGAAGTTAAGAGACAGACCCAAGGTCACACAGGGAGTCTGTGGCATAGGTGTCACTCATCCCACCTCTTCTGAATCTCAGTGCAGTGCCTTATCTAGAAGCCCATCTTTCCTGTTGTGTTTCAAACTGACTTAAAAGTTTAGATACATCTGCTGCTGAATATGGTCAGGATTGAGGCCTTGTTCACAGGCTCTACCAGGCAAATATTTGCAACTTTGTTTACACTGAGATTTTTCTTAAAATCTTCCACTGGTGCAACTGAGGCAGCCTAAGTGTAGCCAGGAACCCTGTGAGCAGTATAGCACACTGCATCTCCAAACTGGTACGGTAGAACTGGAGGGGTTGACAAGCTATTAGGATTGCTTCCTTAGAAAAGAGAGAAATCATCAGGGACACACTAAAAGTACATAAAATAATTAATATTATCAAAGGCACATTGGGCGTTTGTCCTTCCTGTCTCATAACACAAGAACTAGGGGACACTCAATGGAACTGAAAGGTGGAAGTTGATTCACCGCCCCAAGAGGCAGTAGCTATGTCGAAGATGGGTCAAGAGATGGGAGCAATGCAGTTAAACTGACCTACCCCCATGGTAGGCAGTGCTGAGTCAACAGCAGACCCTGGTCCCAAGCCCCACATCCTTACAACGTTCCTGTGGAGTCAGTGGAACTAGGACAATTTACAATCGGTGAGCATCCATCCCTTTCACTTCATACTGTTACCGTACAACAAAATCAATGTTTTTCCACACTAGAGAAGGCGTTTTTTAGTTGACAATTCACCCTGTGAGACATTCAACAAAACCTGCAATGTATAGTCAAAGTACGAAGCGCTTTACTTGTGCACCTGATTTTTCCTTCCTAACTACAAAGTGGGGAATAGTGGGGTAGGTGGTGGTACTGCTGAAAAGGTTGTGGGCGTTATAGTGGATCACAAATTGAATATGAGTCAGCAATGTGATGCAGTTGTGAAAAAGGCTAATATCAGTAACAGGAGTGTTGTATGTAGGACATAGGAGGTCTTTGTCCTGTTCTCTTCTGCACTGAGGCCTCAGCTGGAGAACTGTTTCCAATTCTTGGTGCCATACTCCAGGAAATATGTGAACAAATTGGAGGGAGTCCAGAGGAGAGCAACAGCAATGATAAAGGTTTAGAAGAAGAAAGGTTAAAAATCTGGGCATGTTTAGTCTTGAGAAAAGACGGAGGTGGAACCTGATAAGTCTTCAAATATGTTCAGGGCTGTTATAAAGAAGACAGTGATTCATAGGGTATGTCTACACTACCTGCGAGATTGGCGGGCAGCAATCGATCCAGCTGGGATTGATTTATTACATCTAGTTTAAACGCGATAAATTGACCCCCCGAGCACTCTCCCATCGACTCCTGTACTCCACCGCCGCAAGAGGCGCAGGCAGAGTTGACGGAGGAGCGGCAATGTCACAGAACTTCCACAAAATAATTCCTTTTGAGCTAGAGCAGTGGTCCCCAACGTGGTGCCCGTGGGCACCATGGCGCCCGCCGGGGCATTTATGTGCGCCCGCCTAGTGCCCAGCAGGGGAGAGAAGCCGTGGCCCCGTGCCTGCCGGTGACAGAGAACTCCAGGGCTGCGGGCGCCAGTGCTCTCTGTCCCCGGCAGGCGCGGGGCCCGCCTAGTGCCCAGCAGAGGAGAGAAGCCAGGGCCCTGCACCTGCTGGGGACAGAGTGCTGTGGGCGCCGGTGTTCTCTGTCCTTGTGGCTTCTCTCTGCACTGCCCAGAACTGCCGCCAAAAAACAACAACAACAAAAACGCTCCGCCTCTGCAGAATGGATCGAATCTTTGATATTTATTTTGTAAAAACTCCTTAAGTTTTTCTTACAGGTAGATAAAAAAGAGCAAACTCACATGGTAAGGTGAAAGAGTAATTGCCGAATAATTTAATTAATACCTTTTACATGTAAAATTACCTTTTTTATCTTATGGATTCATATATTATGTAATATTAAATATGATTTTCGTATTATTTAATGTACAAATACAAAATAAGCCTTGAAAAATTGTTGGCGCCCGCCACACTCTTCTGAAAACATGAATTTGCTACTGGCCACAAAAAGGTAGGGGACCACTGAGCTAGAGCATGTCTTTCAAAAAACATCCCATCTTGATTTAAAAATTGCCAGTGATGGAGAATCCACCATGACCCTTGGTAAGTTGTTCCAATAATTAATTACCCTCCCAGTTAAAAATGTACACCTTATTTCCAGTGTGAATTTGTCTAGCTTCAGCTTCCAGCCATTAGATTGTGTCAGACCTTTGTCTGCTAGACTGAAAAGCCCATTATCAAATGTTTGTTCTCCATGTAGGTAGACTGTGATCAAGATACATCCCTTTACCTTCTCTCTGTTAAGCTAAATAGATTGAGCTCCTTGAGTCTGTCACTAGAAGGCAGGTTTTCCAACCCTTTAATCATTCTCATGGCTCTTCTCTGAACCCTTTGTGATAAATTGTTCTCCACATTTACAGAAGGTAGGACAAGTTGTAATGGGCTTAATCTGCAGCAAGGGAGATTTGGGTGAGATATTAGGAAAAACACTCTAACTTTCAGGGTAGTTAAACTCTGGAACAGGCTTCCAAGGGAGGTTGTAGAATCTCCATCACTGGAGGCTTTTAGGAACAAGTTGGACAAACACCTGTCAGAGATGGTGTAGGTTTGCTTGGTCCTGCATCAGAGCAGGGGCTGGACTTGATGACTTCTTGAGTCCCTTCCAGCCCTACGTTTCTATGACTCTATATGTTACAAGAAAACCGAGAGCCAAAAAGCAATGATAAGATTTAGTGGCTAACTGGACCAGGATTTAATCATAAGTAAGCAGGCCCACCGACGGGGGGACAAAGGGGTCAGTTGCCCAGGGGCCTGGGCAATTTAAAAGGGCCCAGTGGCCCCCGACTGCTGCTGTGGCAGTGACGGCTGGGGCCTCCGGGCCCTTTTAAATCGACCAGGCAAGCTGCAGGGCACCTACTTGCGTGAGACCGCTCCAGGCCCCTGTGCTTTGGGTGGCCCTGCGGGCCGGTGTGGGCAATCCTGGAAGGGACGGATTGGTCACGTCCACCCTGGGCCCCACCCTCACTAGGGATTGCCAGGGCCCTGGGGCCCGGAATTTCTGTCGGCAGACCTCTAAGTAAGAGAATGGCCATAGAAATCTTTGCCCTTCCTGCTGTGACAGACTTCATGAGTGACCAGTAGGAGGCTCAAATCAGGAGGAATGATGAGGCGATGTGGAACAAGCTACCTCGCTAGCTCTCTTGAAGACTGCTGATTAAATCAATGTAATTTGTGCATTGCTGGACATCAGTGATGGTGCATTTCCTATAATCAAAGGAATCCGCAATCACGCTGAACTTGGAAATGATGACAGGCCAGGACACCTGGACAAAATAGCTAATGGATGCTGTAGTGCCACTTTTATGTGTCAACTGATAACCTCAGTCAGAGAGTTTGAAAAGAGGCTGAGAAACCAGTTTGCTCTTCCTGTGCACTGGAGTTTGATGCTCTTTGGTAGAGAAAAGCAATGAAAGGACACTCTGCAAACGCAAAAGTCCTGGGGTGCATAGAGCTATGGTTTAAGATTGGGACACACAAGTGCTGGCTTCAGTTCCCATTTCTGCCACAGACTCCCTGTGACCTTAAGCAAATCACTTAATCTCTTTGTGCCTCAGGGCTCCATCTGTAAAATGAAAGAAATAATCCTTCCCTGGACCCACTTGGTTTTAGCGATCCTTGCCTTCAGAATTTGGTAATTGGCTCCTTAAAGCCATACTGTACTACCTAGATGCATTTTGGCAGCTAATGAGGGCAACTAAAGGCAATCAATTTAATTTTGCCAAATCATAGGTTCCAGTTCTTTAAAGTTACTGAAATAAAATGTATGTTGCAGCCACAAATTTTATGATGAAGATTCTGTTTATGGTCTTAGATTTGTGGTCGTGCTCACTCTACATCTATTTTACAGGATGCTTCATAGGTCTCTGAACCTGCCTCAGGCAGGGAGCGGAAAGTACGCTTTCGTGCCTAACTGCTCGTTTTTAGACATGAAACAGTTTGTGTGCAGCACAAGTGCTGAGTTCTTTTACTCACAAGTCCCTCTGGAATTTTCCTCCGAAGATCAATAGAAGAAACAAGGCGTTCATCGGGTAACATGATGCAGCATTTAGATCTCTCTGCAAAATACTACTCTAGGCTCTCTGGTGGCCACAAATGTGTAAAGCGAAAGGCCACTGCTAGAGATTTTATAATGCCATTGATGCATTACAGAGCTCTCTTAAAAAGAGAGACAAATTAAAAATCTCTCTTCACTATGTGTGCAGTACAACCCCAAATCCCAAGGTAGCTTTTTTAACCTTTTCATGGCTTGACAACTTCACTGAGGTAAAACGGATAACATTAGAATGCTTCCTTTAATGCACTCTTGGACTTCTCTGTGGGGAAGAACCTCAGAATAATAAAATTCATCTCCTCAAAATGGTGCCCGTTTGGAGTCACAGCAGCTGTTTTCTGACATCTGAACGCTGCTGGACGTGTGGCCTTGGCGTAGAAATGGGGCTACACTCTACTTTCCTTTTAAGCTCATCTCGTGTTCAGTCAATATACTGTTTATGTCTGAATGCTTGAGCACACTTCTGCATGACTTCCCTGCTGAGCCCAGTAGCTCTGAAACTCTGAAGTGCAACCCCCAACAAATCCTCACCCAAAGTTTGATCGAAATCCCAATCGCACTTGCCCCGTTCGTTTTTATGTGCCTCCAGGAGTGGAAGTGCTTAAAAAGTGCAAGGAAGGCTGGTCTTCTAGTATTTTATTTCTGGCCCAGCAGGAAATAGAAATATCAGGAAACTTGACAAGAAAACCTGTTCTCATCCAAGTTCCAGGCCAGATTAGCAGACACAAGAGGTGTGGATAATTCCAATGAATATCCAAATGGGTTTTGAGTTCTGATCTAAATCAAATGTAGGGACTGATCCCAAGGCCACTGAAAGGAGTGGGAGTGCTTGGATCAAGCCTTTAAACTCCAGCCCATGAAATGGTTTTTCTAGTAGAAAGTTACATGGAAGGAGATTGAATACCAGGACAGGGATAGAACTGCCGGAGGACTGGTCCTGCAAGGTGCTGGATTGCAAGGCTCGATTTTGCAAGCTATTGATGCTGTTCGTAAGCCTGCTACCCCAACTGTAGGTTAAATATGATTTGCTGCCACTTCCCTTTGACCTAGTCTGATTGGCCAATAAATGTTGCTTTATTTTAATTACTTTTTGAATTAGGTGGGTTTGGGAGGAATCGTTTCTCAAAGCAAGAAAAGTTAACTTCTGACCTCGGATAGCTGGAAAGTGTGGGGGGGGGGGGAGGAGGAGGGTAGAAGGTACTCAGCCTGGAGTGCTCAGTCATGGAGCTGTAACATGCCTTTTCCCAAATGGTGCTACCAGTACACTATCTTCAAGCTGTCGGAGGCTCAGTAATGGGGGAAACTCCGTTTACTAGAGCATTGGAAAGGAGATGAAAATTGACTGTGCCTTGCAGCTGTGTGGTGTTTGCTGAATACTGATGGACCAGGTTTTCCGACTGCTGGATGCTGACTCCACAGGGACTGGTGAGCAAACAATATCAGCACATCCAAATTACACCACGGACTGGTGCTCTCCTGTACAGGTGATGTAGTGGCCTCCTGATGCGGCATTACTATCTCTCATTGCCACAGCACTGCAGGGATTATTTCTACCTATAGTCATTTCATGCTCATTCACTCTCTCTGATTCTCTCTCATTTTCCAAAGAAATTGATTTGAGCAAATTAGTTTAATTATTATGATTTTCTCCTTATATGGCTGCATAAGGAAATCCCAGCTTCCAGTGTACAGAACAGGGCGGGATAAAGAGAGGTAGAGCAGACCTGAGGAGCAGCATAGTAATTATTCTGATTCTGGCCCCGTGATGCTGTGCTTGGGAATGTTGGCTGTTCCGCTGCCCCGTCCTCCTGAGCACTCCAACAAATAATCAGACAATGGCTGAGCAAACAGGAGGAAATAATGACGCTGCAACCAATCAGATTTCCTTGCCATATAACGAGAGCCCCCATCTGTTTATGCACAAGAGCCATCGCTGAGAGCTCCGCTGTTGTACTCTGGGCGAGATCCTGAAATGGCAGCCGTTGTCTGGATGGCCACGTGCTTATGAGCAGGAGGTCGAAAGATCACTTCCCCTCTTTTAGAGAAGCTGCCTTTTCTGCCAGCTCTTTCATCCAAGATTGGGACGAAAATAAATTGGAGAGTCAGCCCATGGCAGTTCCAGCCCTGCCATCTGGTTTGATTTGATTATAAATCTTGCCCGGCACTCAGTTCTCAGGCTGTTGGGGGCTGTTGGAGCTGCAGAGAAGAAAGAGGTCCACAGAACTCAAAAGCAACCCTCCCTAATAATAATAAATCGCCTTTCATCTGCCCCCTTACTGGAGCCATTCAGCTTTCCCCGCTCAGAACACTGGGAGGGAGTGTGGCCCCACCCCCTCTTGCACACCTCTCCAGCCGTGTCTAAGGACCAGACAGGCACTGCCAGGATTAGGGAAGAATTTCTCTAGAGCAAGCATGGCTGAAGTCCTATGCTCTGCCCCCTCAGCAGGCCCCAGCATAGCTGATGAAGTGGGGCTGGTTTAGGTGCGGTCTGTGGTGCATCAGGGATTCGGTGCTGCCACCCAAAAGCAGCCTGGGACTGGTCTGCTGTGGGAGCAACTGGGGCTTTAAAGAAAAACACCAAATATCACAAGAATGGCAGTAAAGTCACAAGAGTTAGCAACGCTGCTGTGGGCACCTCATCCAAACTCCAAGGAGTTAACAGGAGTCTTCCACTGAGTTCAGTGGGACGTGGATCAGGCCCTGGGAGCTTTGCCTGAGTGACGACTTTAGGCCCAAGATAATGTTGTTCTCAGTACACGACATAGTTCCGCCAATGGCAATTGCACACATGCCGCTGTGTGAGAGCACAGTTCTCTTCATCCGGTCAGGTTGGCCTGGCAGAGCCCAGCCTGTAAAGGAGAGGAGAGAGAGCTGAGCCCCACTGCCTGCTGAGGCCCATAGCACAGGGGGAGCAAAGAGTGAGTGGAGCTGACCAGACTGCTGCTCTGACATGACAAACAGCTGCTGTGCGGCAAGCAGACATGCCCTTTGATGGCTTTCCGCACTGCCGCATGGCATCCTGTTGTTCGTAATGCGTGTCAGCACAGCAGCTTTCATAGCAGGTGTGACGGGTTCCCCCACCCGCTCCGGGGTGCCGCCTGGAACTGGGGTACCACTGAGCCCACCTGACCCACCAGCCTGGGTGCCCTCTATACTGCACTGCGGTGCAGCCTGCCAAGCCCTTGCCCAGCATCAGACTGCGCTTTACCAGCACACATACTGGGAGGGACACACCCTGTTGCAGCTACACACACAAATGCTGAGATCAGATTTGCATGGGAAGGCTCAGCTAAGGCATCTCCTAGTTCCAAAGTTCTTTCAGGCTTCCTTCATAGGTCATGTTCTCAAGACCTTTAATCATTCTTGTTGCTCTTCTCTGGACCCTTTCCAATTTCTACACATCTTTTTTAAAATGCGGTGCCGAGAACTGGACACAATACTCCAGCTGAGGCCTAACCAGAGCAGAGTAGAGCGGAAGAATGACTTCTCGTGTCTTGCTCACAACACACCTGTTAATACATCCCAGAATCACGTTTGCTTTTTTTGCAACAGCATCACACTGTTGACTCATATTTAGCTTATGGTCCACTATAACCCCTAGATCCCTTTCTGCCGTACTCCTTCCTAGACAGTCTCTTCCCATTCTGTATGTGTGAAACTGATTTTTCCTTCCTAAGTGGAGCACTTTGCATTTGTCTTTGTTAAACTTCATCCTGTTTACCTCAGACCATTTCTCCAATTTGTCCAGATCATTTTGAATTATGACCCTGTCCTCCAAAGCAGTTGCAATCCCTCCCAGTTTGGTATCATCCGCAAACTTAATAAGCGTACTTTCTATGCCAATATCTAAGTCGTTGATGAAGATATTGAACAGAGCCGGTCCCAAAACAGACCCCTGTGGTACCCCACTCGTTATGCCTTTCCAGCAGGATTGGGAACCATTAATAACAACTCCCTGAGTACGGTTATCCAGCCAGTTATGCACCCACCTTATAGTAGCCCCATCTAAATTGTATTTACCTAGTTTATCGATAAGAATATCATGCGAGACTGTATCAAATACCTTACTAAAGTCTAGGTATACCACATCTACAGCTTCACCCTTATCCACAAAGCTCGTTATCCTATCAAAGAAAGTTATCAGATTGGTTTGACATGATTTGTTCTTCACAAATCCATGCTGGCTGTTCCCTATCACCTTACCACCTTCCAAGTGTTTGCAGATGATTTCCTTAATTACTTGCTCCGTTTGCAGATGCATAGACAATATTCCTAACTTCAGATACCAATATGATACATGCATACAAATAGGATAATCATATTGAGAGAATCATAACCTTTTCAATGATATCTCGCGTGACCTATCTTGCATAAAGTGCATCATAATTATGCCATAATCATATCAGAATAATATCTCTAGGAAGAATATGGGGCATAATGCCACAGCAGATATGAGGGGGGACAGCAGCCACGGCCCTGGTTCACGTACCACAGCCCTTCCCCCAGGTCCCGACGTTGGCAGGGGGGGATGAGGGGAGAAGAGCCCCGAGTGGTGGGCTAAGCAGCTGCCAGAACCACTGCAAACAGTGTGTGGGGAGGAGAGCAGCTCAGCCGGGACCAACCCTCTGCCCGCCCCCGCCAGACACCAGCAGGGTTCAAGCCTCCCCAGCAGCCCTCCTGGGCTGAAGCAGGAGCATCTCCATGGGAGCTGGAAACTGCACCAGCCACGGGTAGGGGGCAAGCCATCCTTCCCCAGGGATAGTAAGGGACCAGATGTAGCAGAATCCCTAGGGCCTGTGGATTGGCTGTGTCTGAGAGACCTTTCCCACTGTCCGGCCATGCAGGCAGCCTGACCGGGGGCTGGGTGATCAGGGTTGGGGACCGGGACCAGACTTCACAGCTGGGGTGTCAGGAGTGCTGCAGGGGAAGGGGTGTGGAGGGGAAGGTGTGGAATGACAGCAGTGTAACTCGCCTGGGGGTGGGCTGTACAAAGAGTGACTGGTGGGCAGGGAGCAGGGTGAGGTGGAGGGAAAGGAATGGCGAGTGGGTCGTCTGGGCTGTGAGAAAGGAGAGTGTGGGTTGTGAGGAAGGAGTGGATTTGGGTATGGGGGCCCTTTGTTCTGTACAGCCAGGAGGAGGGGGAAATTCTGCACCTATTGGGGAACATATTCTGCAACAGTTCATGGGCAGAACAACTACATAACCATGTAACCCTCCTATTCAACCCTCCCCCATTGTAGCTCTCCTCTTGTCATCCTGTAGGCTCTTTGGGACAGGGAGCATGTCTCTATGCTTGAATGCACCTACCACATTTGGGTGCTACTGCAACATAAATAGTCATACTGTGGCAAGATCTACCAAGAAGATCAAACAGCAGCTGCTTGTGTTTATTAAAGAAACACTAGGTGGTTTATAATAAATGCATAGACACATGATAGAGTTGGGCGGGGGGTTGGATTCTAATTGAGATGGGGTGTTCATCCACATAATAGCCTGGAAGGGGCCAGTTAACAGGGAATTAGGTGGCCTAAGGAATCCCCTGAATGATGACAAACTGAGAAGGAAGAGGCAGGGAGAGGAGAAAGCCAGGAAGCTGGCAGCAGAAAGGGGTTGCAGTGAGGGAACGTGTAGCCACTCTCTGGATCAGTGGTGGGCAGCCTGCGGTCTGCGGGCCACATATGGCGCATTAGGGTAATCCGCTGGCAGGCTGTCAGACAGTTTGTTTACAATGACCGTCCGCAGGCACGGCCACTCGCAGCTCCCAGTAACCGCGGTTTGCCGTTCCCGGCCAATGGGAGCTGCGGGAAGCGGTGGCCAGCAAGTCCTTGCGGCCCGCGCCGCTTCCCACAGCTCCCATTGGCCAGGAACGATGAACCGTGGCCCCTGGGAGCTACGGGTGGCCGTGGCTGTAAATGATCAATGTAAACAAACTGTCTGGTGGCCCGCCAGCGGATTACCCTGATGGGCCACAGGTTGCCCACCACTGCTCTGGATGTTAAAGAGGCAAGAACATAAAGCAACCTAGGAGAGAGGGTATAGGACAGGCTCAGGGAAAGGGCAGCAAGGTTTTTAGATGATATGGACCTTGGCTGCTGATTGGGGGGTCCCTGAGCTGAAACCCAGAGCAGAGGGTGGGCCATGAGGAAAATGGTATCATCTGGGCAGCAAATGGGAAGACTGCCTGAAGTGGCTCTTATGGAGCGTCTCTGATACCCTGGAAGGGGAGGGCTATGGTGAACTGGCCAGAAGGCCGAGTCATGGTGAGAGAGAGAGAGAGAGGCAGCAGGGCATGCAATGAGTGGCAGAAGGGGGCATCAGACCGGAAGAGGGTAATCCCCAGAGCAGCCAGGTGGAGGCGCCCTCGTGGTGAATGTACCCTGTGATAATAACGCTTAATCATATAATAGCTATGGGTAATAAGTTATGATTAATTGGCTTATTTAATTCAGCAGATCTCTGGCTTTCACTGTAAGTTTTGAAAATGCATCGTAGTGTGATCTGAACTGGTTCTTTGAACAGAGCATCATGCAGAGATTTAATTCTGTACTACCACTATGGCATGTGCCAATGCTTGAGGTAAAACGAATGAGTCTTGAAAAGGAATAACTGCAGAATACAGAAGGAAGTCTCTGTGTCTTAAGTGGATGTTTTGGTCATTTGTTTTCTAATAGTGTTGTCATGCGTTTTGTTATTGTTTTTCCTCCAGTTAGACTTAAGATTTTTATTTCCTTGATTTAGTAATAGATAATAATCTTTAGTACGTTTTTTTAAAAGAACACACTTTTTTTCTTGAACAATATGTACCATCAGCACCTTATATTACTAGAACTGAAAGCAATTGGACAAAATTATGTCTCTCTTCTCCCCCCCTTCCCCCTCCCATTTGTGAATTTCAGAACAATTTCTGTCAAATCATTAACTCCCCTGAGCAGTCATTTAATTTGGCCCTATGTACGCTCCATGCTTCACCAGTATAGCTAAACCCGCAGAGCTCCCTAGCGTAGACACAGCTTATGCCAACAGAAGGCGTTTTTCTGTCGGCATAGTAACACCACTTCCCCGTGCTGTTAGCTGTGCTGACAGAAGCACTGTTCTGCTGGGGTTTGCCAGCAGAGCTATATCCATGGTGGGATGTGGTTTTTCACACCCCTGACCGACATAGTTATGCGGACAAACTTGGGAGCGTAGACCAGGCCTTAGTCAGTTACAGATGTTTTCCATATGGGTCTTTCAAACAGCAACAGGAGAGAGTTAATAGAGAAAAAGAAAACATAAAAGCAGCAACTACCGTACTTTTAACTCTTTTTTTAAATTGATTAGATTTCAGGTTGGTGCCTCTTTAAGCCAGTTAGGTAACATTGAAGTTGAAATGTACAGTAGAAATACCATGGAATATTAATTTAATAAATCCCTATGCGTTCAAAAATATGGAACTAACCAGTTAAAAGAAGGTAGAGCGGTAAGTATTCAAGCCCCTCACAGATCAGTCTGATAACAAAATGTACGTGTGTAAAGTCCCAATTTAGGAAAACATCCCAGTACAAAACAACATTTCAGGATGTGCTCATGTGCCTTCCTGAATCAATGCCTAACACATCACAATTACTTGCTGTAGTAGGATCTTCACCACATGGTTTTTCTAAACTGCAGCCAGGCACTGGAGGGGACTTTTCTGCCTTAAGCCAATTGCAGCATGGCTCTGATTCGCCAAAGCAGTTGAGTACATGTTTAAGTCGCAGTGAAACTTAAGTATGTGCTGAAGTGCTGCCCACAGGAGGGACTGATTGCTGAATCTGGCCCTATACGGGTGTTCCATGCCTACCACCTTATGGGACCGTCTGTTGTTTCCTATCCTGTATGGAGTCAGGGAGCTCGGCCTCACTGACAAGCAACCACCCGGGTGTCTCAGACTGAGCACCCAAAATTACAGGCACCCAAAACTATGGGCCATTGTTTAAATTGTAGCCCCCTGTGTGTCGGGACAAGGGAACGAGCTGGAGCAATGCTCCAACATGCCAGCTGCCAGGGTAAAATGCCGGCTCTGTATCTCTGCTATTGGGGATGTATGAGCCAAATGCACTTTGGCCTCAAGTCCGCATGGTGACCACATGTGCCTGCACGCACCCTGCCCACCCAGAGCAGCTGGCAGGAGGGGATCTAGTCTGCACCTGTGCATGTAAAGCAAAGGCAAGCTGCATGTACATACAGCGGGGGGTGGGAGGGTGGAGGCAGAGGAGATGAACTGACAGATGGGTTCAGTTCCCCTCAAACTTCCTGGTGCTCCCAGTGAGATGGTAAAATGCTGCAGGTAGGAGGATAGGAGAGTTGTACCATACTATAGTGTTTTGTTGTAGGCGTGTTGGTCCCGGGATACTAGAGAGAGAAGCTGGGTGAGGGAATATCTTGTGGTTGGTGAGAGAGACAAGCTTTGGAGCTACACGGAGCTCTTCTTCAGGCTGTACTAACCGATGTAACCCAAGCTAATTCAGGGTATGTCTACACTACGAAATTAGTTCGAATTTATAGAAGCCGGTTTTATTGAAATCGGTTGTATACAGCCGATTGTGTATGTCCACACAATAAAATGCTCTAGGTGCTCTAGTCGGCAGACCGCGTCCACAGTACGAGGCTAGCGTCGACTTCCGGAGCATTGCACTATGGGTAGCTATCCCACAGCTATCCCACAGTTCCCGCAGTCTCTGCCGCCCCTTGGAATTCTGGGTTGAGATCCCAATGCCCGGATGATGCAAAACAGTGTCGCGGGCGGTTCTGGGTACATGTCGTCAGGCCCCTCCCTCCCCCGTCACAGCAACGGCAGACAATAGATTCGCGCCTTTTTATCTGGGTTACCTGGGTTACCTGTGCAGACAACATGGAGCCCGCTCAGCACAGCTGAGCTCACCGTCACCATATGTCCTCTGGGTGCCGGCAGACGTGGGACTGCATTGCTACACAGCAGCAGCTGCTAACTGCCTTTTGGCGGTAGACGGTGCAGTAGACTGGTAGCCTTCATCGGCGATCTGGGTGCTGGCAGCCGTGGGGCTTGCCTTTTGGCAGTAAATGGTGTATTATGACTGTTAGCCGGCCTATTACAAGTCAGGTCATCGCACGTTAGCAGAGTCTTCCCTGAGCAGCAGCTCGTACAATAGGCCTGAAGACCATCGTCATACACCGCCCCGTATTTGCTGCCAAGCACCCAGAAAGATGCCGAGGGCTATCAGTCACGCTGCACCGTCGTCTTAAGATGTAAAAAATAGATTTTCTCTGTATTCATTTGCTTCCCCCTCCCTCCGTCAAATCAACGGCCTGCTAAGCCCAGGGTTTTCAGTTTAATCTTTGGGGGGGACCAGTCTGTGACAGTTGTTTGTGTCTCTCCCGGATGCACAGCCACCGTTCTTTATTTTAATTCCCTGTGCCTGTACGCCATGTCGTCACTCGGCCCCCCTCCCTCCTTCCCCTAGGCCGTCAGATACTACGTTTGCGCCACAGCTCGAGCCGAGAAGCGGTTCGCGCCTTTTCTTTGAATTCTGGGTTGAGATCCCAATGCCCGGATGATGCAAAACAGTGTCGCGGGCGGTTCTGGGTACATGTCGTCAGGCCCCTCCCCCCTCGTCACAGCAACGGCAGACAATAGATTCGCGCCTTTTTACCTGGGTTACCTGTGCAGACAACATACCACGGCAAGCATGGAGCCCGCTCAGCTCAGCTGAGCTCACCGTCACCATATGTCCTCTGGGTGCCGGCAGACGTGGGACTGCATTGCTACACAGCAGCAGCTGCTAACTGCCTTTTGGCGGTAGACGGTGTAGCATGAGTGATAGCCGTGGGGCTGGCAGCCGTAGTGCTGCATTGCACCAGCCCCTTGCAGGCGATGGTATATTATGACTGGTACCCGTCGTCGTCGTACTGGTATGGCTGTCAATCATGGCCACCTGGGCAGACATGCTACTGTTTCGATGATGACGGTTACCAGTCATAATATACTATTTTCTGCCAATTGCCCAATATTGTCTGCTAAGCACCCAGAAGAGGCCGAGGGCGATGCTGGGTGCTGGCGGACGTGGGGCTGGCAGACGTGGGGCTGCATTGCTACACAGCAGCAGCCCCTTGCCTTTTGGCAGATGATGGCATATTATGATTGGTACCCATCATCGTCATACTGGTATGGCTGTCACTCATGCTGCAGCGTCGGCTGCCACCTTAAGATGTAAAAAATAGATTTGTTCTGTGTTCATTTGCTTCCCCTTCCTCCGTGAAATCAACGGCCTGCTAAGCCCAGGGTTTCCAGTTTAATCTTTGGGGGGACCATTCTGTGTGACAGTTGTTTGTGTTTCTCCCTGTTCCTGTACCTGTATGCCATGTCGTCACTCGGCCCTCCCTCCCTCCCGCCCTCCTTCTCCTGGTCCATCAGATACTACTTTCGCGCCTTTTTTCTGACCAGGCGCCATAGCTAGCACTGGGATCATGGAGCCCGCTCAGATCACCGCGGCAATTATGAGCACTATGAACACCACGCGCATTGTCCTGGAGTACATGCAGAGCCAGAACATGCCAAGGCGAAACCCGGACCAGGCGAGGAGGCGATTGCAGCGCAGCGACGAGAGTGATGAGGAAATTGACATGGCCATAGACCTCTCACAAGGCACAGGCCCCAGCAATGTGGAAATCATGGTGTTACTGGGGCAGGTTGATACCGTGGAACGCCGATTCTGGGCCCGGGAAACAAGCACAGACTGGTGGGACCGCATCGTGCTGCAGGTATGGGACGATTCCCAGTGGCTGCGAAACTTTCGCATGCGTAAGGGCACTTTCATGGAACTTTGTGACTTGCTTTCCCCTGCCCTGAAACGCCAGGATACCAAGATGAGAGCAGCCCTCACAGTTGAGAAGCGAGTGGCAATAGCCCTGTGGAAGCTTGCAACGCCAGACAGCTACCGGTCAGTCGGGAATCAATTTGGAGTGGGCAAATCTACTGTGGGGGCTGCTGTGATCCAATTTGCCAGGGCAATGAAAGACCTGGTGATAGCAAGGGTAGTGACTCTGGGCAACGTGCAGTCAATAGTGGATGGTTTTGCTGAAATGGGATTCCCAAACTGTGGCGGGGCCATAGACGGAACCCATATCCCTATCTTGTCACCGGAGCACCAAGCCACCGACTACATAAACCGCAAGGGGTACTTTTCAATGCTGCTGCAAGCCCTGGTGGATCACAAGGGACGTTTCACCAACATCAACGTGGGATGGCCGGGAAAGGTACATGATGCTCGCGTCTTCAGGAACTCTGCTCTGTTTCGAAAGCTGGAGGAAGGGACTTTCTTCCCGGACCAGAAAGTGACCATTGGGGATGTTGAAATGCCTATCGTGATCCTTGGGGACCCAGCCTACCCCTTAATGCCATGGCTCATGAAGCCATACACAGGCAGCCTGGACAGGAGTCAGGACCTGTTCAACTACAGGCTGAGCAAGTGCCGAATGGTGGTGGAATGTGCATTTGGACGTTTAAAAGCGCGCTGGCGCAGCTTACTGACTCACTCAGACCTCAGCGAAAAGAATATCCCCATTGTTATTGCTGCTTGCTGTGCGCTCCACAATATCTGTGAGAGTAAGGGGGAGACATTTATGGCGGGGTGGGAGGTTGAGGCAACTCGCCTGGCCGCTGATTACGCGCAGCCAGACACCAGGGCGGTTAGAGGAGCACAGCAGGGCGCGGTACGCATCAGAGAAGCTTTGAAAACGAGTTTTGTGACTGGCCAGGCTACTGTGTGAAACTTCTGTTTGTTTCTCCTTGATGAACCCTCCAACCCCCCCCCCGACCCGGTTCACTCTACTTCCCTGTAAACCAACCACCCCACCCCACCCTCCCCTCCCCTCCCGCTTGCAGAGGCAATAAAGTCATTGTTTTTTCACATTCATGCATTCTTTATTAGTTCCTTACAGAGGTAGGGGGATAATTGCCAAGGTAGCAGGGATGGGTGGGGGAGGAGGGATGGAAAAGGACACACTGCATTTTAAAACTTTAACTCTTATTGAAGCCCAGCCTTCTGATGCTTGGGCGATCATCTGGGGTGGAGTGACTGGGTGGACGGAGGCCCCCCCACCGTGTTCTTGGGCGTCTGGGTGACGAGGCTATGGAACTTGGGGAGGAGGGCTGTTGGTTACACAGGGGCTGTAGCGGCGGTCTCTGCTCCTGCTGCCTTTCCTGCAACTCAACCATACGCTCGAGCATATCACTTTGATGCTCCAGCAGACGGACCATTGCCTCTTGCCGTCTGTCTGCAAGCTGACGCCACCTATCGTCTTCAGCCCGCCACCTCTCCTCTCGTTCATGTTGGGCTTTTCTCATCTCCGACATTGACTGCCTCCACGCATTCTGCTGTGCTCTATCAGCGTGGGAGGACATCTGCAGCTCCGTGAACATCTCGTCCCTCGTCTTACGTTTTCTCTTTCTAATGTTCACGAGCCTCTGCGAAGGAGAAACATTTGCAGCTGGTGGAGGAGAAGGGAGAGGTGGTTAAAAAAGACACATTTTAGGGAACAATGGGTACACTCTTTCATTACAAGGTCGCATATTTCGGCTTGCAGGCAGCCATCGTAGGCCACAGTGTTTTGGCTTATTTAACCTTCTTAACATGCGGGAAAGGTTGCAAACAGCAGCGCATTTCCCATCTCAAGGATGAATTGGGTTGTCCATTTAAAATGGGGTTTCAATGTAAAAGGAGGGGGCTGCGGTTTCCCGGTTAACATGCGGCACAAACACAAGTAAACCACCCCCCCACACACACGATTCTCTGGGATGATCACTTCACCCCTCCCCCCCACCGCGTGGTTAACAGCGGGGAACATTTCTGGTCCGAATAGCAGGAACGGGCGCCTCTGAATGTCCCCCTTAATAAAATCACCCCATTTCAACCAGGAGAGCTTTCTGGAGATGTCCCTGGAGGATTTCCGCTCCATCCCCATACACGTTAACAGACTTGCTTGCTTTTTTTTTGTAATGTTTACAAATATTTACAAAGTTACACTCACCAGAGGTCTCCTGTGTGCCCTGAGGGTCTTGGGTGAGTTCGGGGGTTACTGGTTCCAGGTCCAGTGTCACAAACATATCCTGGCTGTTGGGGAAACCGGTTTCTCCGCTTCCTTGCTGCTGTGAGCTATCTACAGTACCTCCATCGTCATCTTCCTCGTTCCCCGAACCGTCTTCCCTGTGTGTTTCTCCAGTGAGAGAGTCATAGCACACGGTTGGGGTAGTGGTGGCTGCACCCCCTAGGATCGCATGCAGCTCCGCGTAGTAGCGGCAAGTTTGCGGCTCTGCCCTGGACCTTCCGTTTGCTTCTCTGGCTTTGTGGTAGGCTTGCCTTAGCTCCTTAATTTTCACGCGGCACTGCTGTGTGTCCCTGTTATGACCTCGGTCCTTCATGGCCTTGGAGATCTTTTCTAATACTTTTCCATTTCTTTTACTGCTACGGAGTTCAGCTATCACTGCTTCATCTCCCCATATGGCGAGCAGATCTCGTACCTCCCGTTCGGTCCATGCTGGAGCTCTTTTGCGATCCTGGGAGGACTCCATGACGGTTACCTGTGCTGATGAGCTCTGCGTGGTCACCTGTGCTCTCCACGCTGGGCAAACAGGAAATGAAATTCAAACCTTCGCGGGTCTTTTCCTGTCTACCTGGTCAGTGCATCTGAGTTGAGAGCGCTGTCCAGAGCGGTCACAATAAAGCACTGTGGGATAGCTCCCGGAGGCCAATAACATCGAATTCCGTCCACACTACCCCAATTCCGACCCGCAAAGGCCGGTTTTATCGCTAATCCCCTCGTCGGAGGTGGTGTAAAGAAACCGGTTTAAAGGGCCCTTTAAGTCGAAAGAAAGGGCCTCGTTGTGTGGACGTGTCCAGGCTTAATTCGGTTTAACGCTGCTAAAGTCGACCTAAACCCGTAGTGTAGACCAGGCCCCAGTCTGGATCTCTGTCCCCTCTAGTGGCTGTATCATGCAAAACATAAGAGTTGGCTGCAGCCTTTTAGCTAACAAATCTTATAGCTCAGGGGGCACAGGGAGAGGCTTTCCACCAGCAGTTCTTTTAGCTGGGGCAGTAGAGGGAGTTCAGACATTTAGATCTAGAGCTTTGGGGTTCAGTACCTGCTGCTGCAATGTTCGCAGGGTGTCCTGTTACAAGCACAGAGCTACTCTGATAAAGCATGGGTCACCCGTATAACTCAGTACCTGGATCTGGATTCTGAGGAGACCTACCGACTCCATTCTTGAGTTTGCTAGTTGTTGTGTGTCTGCCTGTGGGTGTGACGTGTCCGTCCAGTCCTCGTCTGTCCTAATTCCAGCTTTTCGTTAACATGCACATCATCACATCCCCACAGCATGAGCTAACAAGAAAGGATGCCAATATTGTTTTAAAGAGCTTGTCATTCTCACAGCGATTAGAAGAAACCCATGTGCGCACGAAAATTAACAGCATGGAGACTGACCGTGACTAATAGCCCTAAAATGGGGAGTTGTATTAATTTACTTCGGTATGAAGCTTTGTCTCTTCGTCCAGTATTTCTCTCTATGGCATTGCAGGCAGGGAAACAAACCTTCATCGTCTGACCCCCCAGATCTCCTCACAGCAAAGGATATACCCTCCCAGCCTGCAGTAAGGGGGGAGGGAAATCTGAGGGGAGATAGTGTCCTTGTTTTGTTTGCCCTCCCTCCAACTGGGAGCTCCAAGGGCAGCTGGAAGGGCAGTAGAGACAAGCCAGCAGGCTGAAATTAAGGGTCTGTCCATAGCCTTGCATGGCTTTGCATAAGGCCCTGTGGCCCACGGGGGTCCTTGGCTTCTTCCCCCATTCAGTCAAATCTCTCCCTTCTTGGAGGGGCTCTTTCCCCATCCCTCCGGGTCCCTCGAGGGCTAAAGGGCCTGTCTTGCCCTGGAGGAGGGGTGTTTTCCTCTCCCAGCTCCTCCTGACACCCAAGTCGAGAAGCTTGAGGAGCAGAGACTGCAGCTGTCTGGGACCCCCGGCTAATGGTGTGCACCTCAAGAACAATCCACAGACAGTCTAATTTCTGGCATTTCCATTCTGGCATTAAGTGCTTGACTTTGCAAGCTCAATAACGTTCTTTTAACGTTGGGTGGGTGGTTGGGTTTGGGTAAAATTTCCTGTTTTTTGGTCACTTAAACATTGAAAAAACAAAAATGTCATCAAGTGAAAGTATATTAACCCCCCACATGCATCATCAGCAGGGCTGGGACCTTCAGACCCACTGAGTAGTCCTCGGCCACTTGAGCTAACGGCATATGTGGAAGCAGGAGAAGACTATCTGCTGTGCTAACCTGCCACTAGAGCACACACAGGTTGCCAGAGGGTTTCATAGCTATTTAACGTTGGGACTGAGGAAGCCTGAGTTCCAGTCCAGGTTCTGGAGGGGAGTGTTCTCTAGTGGGCACAGACCCTTCTGCCCCTCCAGTCTCTCCCCAGGCCCTTCTGCTCCTATGGCCACCCTTTCCAGCTCCTGTCCCTCCCTTGCTGCTGTCCTTCTCCCAGCTCCTGCCTGTTCCCCCTGCTTGGCTTCTGTCTGACCCCCAGCTCGTACGCCTGCCCATGTTCCCTCACCTTGGTTCCTATCCTCCCCAGCCCCAGCTGCTTCTCTTCCTGTGTCCTCTCCCTTGTTCCTCTTCCCTGCCCTGAGTTTCTGCCCCTCTCTGCTCCTGTCCCTCCCTCCCACCCCAACTCTGCATCGCTTCCCACTTCTCCCCTCTTCCCCTTCCACACCCTCTATGTTCGCGTCAGGTCACTTACTCCTACTCCTCCACGGTGCCTCTGCTCTCGGTCCGGGTGCCCTGAGCCACATCAGCCCAGAGCAGCAATTGCAGAGAAAACACTTCTCAGGGCATCTCTGCGCTGCGAGCGCTGCAGCTGTGCCTCTGTAGCACTGAGTGAAGATGCTGCCTAGGCCAGAGGAGAGCTTCTCCCATCGGTGTAGGTGGCGATCAGGGGAGGTCCCGGACGACTGGAAAAAGGCAAATATAGTGCCTAACTTTAAACAAGGGAAGAAGGAGAATCAGGAGAACTACAGACCGGACAGCCTCACCTCAGTCCCTAGAAAAATCCTGGAGAAGGTCCTCAAGGAATCCATTTTGAAGCACTTGGAGGAGAGGAAGGTGATGAGGAATAGTCAATATGGATTCACCAAGGGCAAGTCATGCCTGACCAACCTGATTGCCTTCTATGATGAGATAACTGGCTCTGTGGATATGTGGAAAGCGGTGGATGTGATATATCTTGACTTTAGCAAAGCTTTTGATTTGGTCTCTCACATTATTCTTGCCAGCAAGTTAAAGTAGTTTGGATTGGATGAATGGACTATAAGGTGGATAGAAAGCTGGCTAGATTGTCGGGCTCAACGGATAGTGATCAACGCCTCAATGTCTAGTTGGCAGCTAGTATCAAGCGGAGTGCCACAGGGGTCGGTCCTGGGGCTGGTTTTGTTCAACATCTTTATTAATGATCTGAATGATGGGATGGATTGCACCCTCAGCAAGTTCGCGGATGACACTAATCTGGGGGGAGAGGTAGATACACTGGAGGGTAGGGATAGGGTCCAGAGTGACCTAGACAAATTGGAGGATTGTGCTAAAGAAATCTGATGAGGTTCAACAAGGACAAGTCCAGAGTCCTGCATTTAGGACAAAAGAATCCCATGCACTGCTACAGGCTGGGGACTGACTGGCTAAGCAGCAGTTCTGCAGAAAAGGACCTGGGGATTACAGTGGACGAGAAGCTGGATATGAGTCAGCAATGTGCCCTTGTTGCCAAGAAGGCCAACGGCATATTGGGCTGCATTAGTAGGAGCATTGCCAGCAGATTGAGGGAAGTGATTATTCCCCTCTATTCGGCACTGGTGAGGCTACATCTTGAGTATTGTGTCCAGTTTTGGGCCCCCACAAGAGAAAGGATGTGGACAAATTGGAGAGAGTCCAGCGGAGGGCAATGAAAATGATCAGGGGACTGGGGCACATGACTTATGAGGAGAGGCTGAGGCAACTGGGATTGTTTAGTCTCCAGAAGAGAAGAGTAAGGGGGGATTTGATCGCAGCCTTCAACTACCTGAAGGGGGTTCCAAAGAGGATGGAGCTCGGCTGTTCTCAGTGGTGGCAGATGACAGAACAAGGAGCAATGGTCTCAAGTTGCAGTGGGGGAGGTCTAGGTTGGATATTAGGAAACGCTAGGAGGGTGGTGAAGCACTGGAATAGGTTCCCTAGGGAGGTAGTGGAATCTCCATCCTTAGAGGTTTTAACGCCTGGCTTGACAGAGCCCTGGCTGGGATGATTTAGTTGGTGTTGGCCCTGCTTTGAGCAGGGGGTTGGACTAGATACCTCCTGAGGTCTCTTCCAACCCTGATCTTCTATGATTCTATGATAAGTCCTCCCATCAACATAGTGTTGTCTCCCCTGGGAGTCTGGTCAGTGTAACTGAGTCACTCAGGGTGTGGATTTTCCATACCCCTGAGTGACATAGTTATACCAACCTACGTTTGTAGTGTAGACCATGGCTCAGTCTCTGCATCCCAGCCTGGAGCATGCTCAGTTATGGGGGGAGATGCATAGGCAATCTGGGCACATGTAGAAGCTGTGAGGGGATTGCAGCATGTTCAGTGCAGCTGGAATCTTTGGAGAAATTTAGCTGCCAAACTCGTGTTTACTAAGTATGTGTAAACTGAGATTTTCCAAGGCTCATGCTTGGGCATATTTTCACAGGGTTAGCACAAGGCACATCCCTGGCATGAGGGATTTTCACAGGGATGATGCCAAATTTCAATCCCTGCTCCAAAGCATCAAGACACTGCAGCTTCCCAATGAAATGTTGGAAGCAGTTTTTTTTAACGTGGGCAAAACAGCGTATTGTTTCCTAAGCGTGTTCTCGGAAATGGCTGGACCATTTTAGCTGAAACCTTTCCAGAAAAAAAAATCAGCCTGAGGCAGACACCCGGCATAGAAAAATTCACCGTGCATGTTTAGAGTGTGTCGAAGTTATACGCAACTGAAAACAGTGATTTGGGGTACGCAACTTGAGACACCTTAAAGGGTCCTGATTGGCAGAAAGTCCTAAGCACCTGCCCTCTGAAAGTCAGGCCCTTAAAGATGCCCAAAACTGGGGCACTCAAAATCATTTTGGAAAATGTAGGCCTCCAGGTAGAATTAGAGATGTTAATGCCCCGTGATCCCTGGCGTGTGCTCCTGGTGAGGAGTAGCACTGCCTCGAGTAAACCGATGCAGCTTCCTCTCTGGAACGGAGCCGTGGATACGCCTGATTCCGAGCCAGAACTGTCCCAGTGTATGTGACTCTCTGCAGGCCTGGCTATGATGTTGGAGCTAGGAGTTTATGTATCAATTGATCTTCAGCGCTTATAGAGACTAATGCTGCTGAGCTGACCACAAAGGGAAATCATCTGTTAGCAGCGGAGCTAACTAGATTGAGCTCGTTTTCGGCAGAGAAATCTCCTCTGATGACCTTTATAAAAAAAGATAAGCATACACTAAGAGCACCAAACGATGACCTTAGCTGTAACGATTGCCTTATTTGGGGCTGAAACCACTCAGAGGACTCCAATGGCAGGATTTATTTATTCCAGTGTTTTTAAAATGTTCCTGCTCTTTCTCTGTAGGGGCACGTACAATAAAACGTGGGCAAATTAGTAATGAACTCTTCTTCTCAGAACTAATAATAATCCATCTGCCCTGAACTTACGTACCCTGTGCTTAATCCACCTCCTGCTCAAAGCCTCGGGAAACAAAGGATCTCAGGGTTGTGATGCACATGCAGTGTGCGCCCAGGCATTGCTATGGAGACAGTGGTGGGGTCGCGGCACATGCCTGTCCTGCTGTGCTTAGCATCACTGGATCTGTAGGATCCCTCTGTCTCTCTCCTGTCCATTATGTTTCCTAGTACTCCCAAATCCTGCTCACTCCCTATTACAACACTCCAGCCATGCAGCTCTCAGGAGGAGATCCCTGCTGGCTGCTTTGAGGTGGCCACAGCTCTATGCCTGACTTATTTCCAATGCTAGGTGGATCACTGAGGCACACAGGAATCCCCACAATCACATACACGTCCTGGCTGTGAGGGTCTAGCTGGCCAGTGCTGACCCTCCATTTATTCTCAGAGTCCCTGTCTACACTACCAATAGTGCGTGCTTTCATGCTGCTGTCCAGGGCACGGCACTGCATTATACAGAGGATGTGTGGCAGCCCGGAGGACATACCACACAGC
This sequence comes from Trachemys scripta elegans, assembly GCF_013100865.1. NCBI lineage: Eukaryota > Metazoa > Chordata > Testudines > Emydidae > Trachemys > Trachemys scripta. The sequence goes on along the minus strand of NC_048300.1, from coordinate 1,084,292 downwards.
AGATATCCCGTAGACATGCTCACTCTGCTCTCTGGGTAGCCCACATCCTTTCCGATGGTATCATACCTTTTGTGAGCAGCAGTCACGCTTGCCAGCACACCTGCTACCTGCATGTAGGGGAGCCCCAGCCTAGCCTGCTTTTGTCGGTTCACTGCCACTGGGATTGGTTTGAACATATTCCTGCAGGCTGCTTGGCAAATGGAACAAAAGGGCCGTTTGTTTGCACCAGCTCTTGTTTACCAAGTCTCTTCGTTCTTTAGACTTCCTATCACTTGAGATCTTCGTGTAATAATCAGCTACCAGAGGAGTAATGGGAAATTCAGGGTTAGGTTTCTACAACGACCCATGGATTTAGGAGTGCAAGTCCCATTGACATGCCTAGTCTGACTTGGGGGCCTTTCCCTTTCTTTGAATCTGTCTGGTTTTACTAAAGAAGTGGTGTTACTGTCACGCTGCAGTGGCTAAGAGCATGTGGTTGGAAGGGAGCTTCTCCTCTTTCCCCTGCTCATCACACAAATAAAAAACATGTCACAAAGCACTGGGGTGGTTTTCCACATTCACATTATTGGCAGCCAGTCTACTCCCCTTTGTTTAGTTCTGTTTAAATAGTCTCCTTGGTAACTGAAAGGAGAAGTTGACATTTTTTTCTTATGTCATTGGAGTAGCAGGTTTGATTTCCTGTGTATCTCAGAACCAGACCCCACTGTGCAAAGAACCACCTTTGGTCTAAAATTCACCATTAACAAATATTTGTTGTTTACTGTCTGCCTGTGAACATGTTTTAGCTTCCTGTTGCTAGGAGGCTTAATGAGTCGGTGTCTTTAACAAAGACAGTGTTTTAGTCAAAGAGTTTAGGTTTAATATGTTCATTTTTTGATAGCAGAGAGACAAGGTGGGTGAGGGAATGGTCTGTTGTTGGACCATCTCCTGTTGGTGGGAGAGACAAGCTTTCAAGCCACACCGTGTGGCTCAAAGCTTGTCTGTCTCACCAGCAGCGGTTGGTCCAATAACAGATCATTACCACACCACCTTGTCTCTCTAATATCCTGAGACCTACATGGCTACAACTACACTGCATACACTTGTGATTGTTTCATTTATTCCACAGTAAATATAAACTATGTCAGATATACTGCTTCAGCAGTACTTCTGGAAATAGACTGCACGCTGGTACTTTGACCTAAGATCTATCTGACAACAAAAAAACCTGTCGTATTGGTCTGTTGCCTCCTTGTTCATGTTGACGCTCCGCAGCTGTAAGGCAAACAGCTATGAAATACTTTACAAGAGACAAGGAGAGCAGGTTGCCTGGATACATTTGTAACTTCAGGGGGATAGGCTTTTCATGAGATGCCATAATGCCTGCTGGCTGTTAGTCTAATCCATGGTATTTGGCAATCTAATCTTTATTTCAGGTTATTTAGTACCACGTCAGGCATAAATGCAGTCACTTATGTTTTGCTCTTTATAGAACATTGTCAAATGCATTTTTTAGTGAAGTTTGTAAATAGCGTGCGAAAAATATTTGTTCTTGGCATTCCTTAATGTTTGAAAGCCACGTTAGACAGTCTATGCAGTATGAAGTTTATGCCAAAAGCCAGGGGTAGCACTGTTGTCAGGAGGTCAGATTCAGAGTGGACGGGTGGGTGGTGTAAGCAGGTTCGCCTTGCACACTTACGGACCTCCTTGCACTATTAGAGTTCTCTAGATCAACTTTTGCCCACTCTGCTCCTGAATGAGGGAATTTGTGCTGTCATAATTTAAACAATGAGGAGCCCAAAGAAGGTGTAAAGGAAATCAGCCCCCGTGCTGCTTCATTTGTGCCATTTATTCCAGCTCCTCACTTGTTAGACCCGTGGGTATCGAAGGGAGTGCATGCACAGGAACTTAGTGAAAGGGCTAGAAGAGTTCTGGGAAGCCACACCCTAGACTGGAGGTGTTGCACAGCTGTGCTGTCCCAGGCAGAGCACCAGACAGATTGGATCTCAGAAGCTGCTATTACCTGGTGGATTGGTCTGCTGCCTGCTCGGCGGGCACATCACAGCATTGCTCCCCCCAGTGACCCAGCCCCATTTTGTGGAGGAACAGATTCTTGCTCATCCCTCCAACCTGTGACACTCACAAACTAGCCCTGTTTCTTTTCCCATTCCAGGGCTGGGAAGGACCCTTGCTTACCAGCTCCACCACTTAACTGAGCTCTTGCTGTGAGGCCTGCTGCCTCTCACAGTCAGGAATGTTTTGCACTTACAGAACAGCAGGGTCATTAGGCTGGAAGCTTTATGTGCAGTCTCAGAATGATCTCAGCAAACATCCCAATGAGCGGGAAATGAGATTTTTCTTCTGGGCGGCCAGAAGTGACCTGGGGCAGGTCGCAGGAGACTGAGGTGATTCAAATGAACGGTACAACGAGCACGTCTCTTCTCCTTCCAGCACTGCGTTGTAACTCTCTGGAGAGTCCCGCTCTCTTACAGTAAAGCAAGAAGCCAAACGATCTTTAGCTTTCAGGAGGCCTGAGACTGGCAGGTCTTAAGATTCGCTTGCTCACAGGGTTTGTCTGCGCTACAGTGGCACAGCTACAGGCACAGTGCTGTGATAGCACAGCCACTTCCTACATCAGTGTACGGGGGTTTTCTGTCAATGTAGTTAATCCACCTTTCCAAGAGGCGGTAGCTAGGGTGATGGAATTCTTCCATCAATCTAGCCATGTCTACACCAGGGAGTAGGTGGACCTAACTATGTTGCACAGGTTGCAAAATCTTTCCCAGGCTTGAGCGACGTAGCTAGGTTGATCTAATTTTTAAGTATCGACCTGACCTTTCTGAAAGGTAGAGATGGCCTCAAGGCACACGGTTCAGCACCAGATCAGAATTTCCACAGAACTCTGCTATGGTCAGATCCAAGTCTTCTGGTCCTCACTCACCTGACAACTATGCCTGTTCTTGCTTCAATACAGCATCAAAAGCCGAGGTTTTTATATGACTCTCCTGCTGTTGCTGCAGGGCCGGTAGAGAAACTGTTGGCCCAACATCAGTGTTTTCACCACAGTGTTGTCTTGATCTTCTCTGAGCAGTCAGAAAACGCAGCAGTAAAGTTCCAGAGACTGGTGTGTTACTTCCCTCACTACTGCTGGTGGAGCGGCACTGGAATGGTGGAAGCCTTTCACCCCACCCTCAGTGTAGGCACGGTGTTGCAGCTATTGTGAAAATGCCAATTCACACTTCCCTCATTTTCGTAATACAGAACAAAGGATCTCAAGTTTGATTGTGCATGAAAGTCGCCCCTTATGCTAGTGAAAATTATTTTTCACAGGAAAAAAATGGGGCAATTCCACGCTCCTAAAATCTTTTAATTGGGAAAATTGATTAATGAATGAAGTGGTGCAAAAAAGGCAAGACGATAGAATGAATCTCAGGTCATTTTTTAAATCCTGTTTTCACTATTTTTGCCGTTTTTATGCTACTTACATCAAACCCTCAGTAATTTCACAAGGTTCTGGTGCCTAACCACACCTTTGGAGCATGCTGCTTGCACTTTGCAGGAGTTTGTTTTTGTTTAGCTCCATTATAACTGTTTGACGATATAGCTCTTTTGTCTCATGAAGCATCGTTTGTGACATTCAGAAAGAGAATGTTTTTTGTTCAGAGGCTTTAATTCACTGCAGGCCTGGATGACATGTGATTCTCAGAAAAGATTGTCCTTGATGTGTCAGTCCTGTAAGATGAGAACATGTTGAATCTCAGCATTCAGAGAATTTTTGTGTCTTGCAAAAATTTGGCAGGACTCTGATATAGCTAATTTGGGGTCAATTTCTAGAAGAACTTTGAAGTAAATCTGGACCAGTAATTAACTCTCTAGACAGTAATTTAAATTTAGTCAATATAACTGTGTTTGATACCATCTCGCCAGCAGGTTACTTACATTTCAAGGAGTTGCAACTTCAGAATGACAATAAAGGCATCCTTGTGACAGGTCAAAGAATCTGTTAACATCAGCAGTAACCCAGCAGGTGGCATATGTCGCTTGGGCACTGAGAGAAGACATCCTTCTGTTTTCTGTATGCTTCACTTTCATATGCAGAAGAAACCCCCAGTTTGTGGCAGAAGCAGGTGCCATTTTGTACATCAGTCTGTGTGCAGAACATTAGAGTGAGTGCGTGTGTGCATGCGGTCTCTTGAGGACTTTATATTTGGTGTTTTCTTAATCTGAAATAAAAGTAAACTAGACTGAAAATGCATGTTTTCTCTTGGGCAGGGAAAACATAAAACAGGATATCTGGAGGACTCTTACTTCCAAGTGCTCAAGTCCATTGCTTGCACTTAAGTAAAAAACAATAGTCACAGTAATAGTAATATTATTATTTATTATTGTGTTAGCGCCCAAAGACCCCAATCAGGACTGGGGCATTGATAGTGGGACTGGTTTACCACTCTGTCAAGTGCGTGTTGGCTACCTCAGTTCCCCTCCTCTGGGGACACTCTTCCCTTGGCCAGTTGGGTGATCTGTCCCTCTGGCCAAATCAAAATTCTTCCCTTTCCAAGGCAAATATAAGCTGAAAGCTAAGTATGTGCATAGGTGCTTTGCTGATTATGGATGGTCGTAACCACATGCTTAATTGTTCTGCAGCATCTGAGCCATAATCATCTGTAGCTTGTACCATCAGCAGGGTTCAAACCCTGAATGTGCTTGTGCCAAGAGAAGAACCCTGCTAGCCAGCTATTGAACCTGTGACACTCTCTCGGGATACCCTGGACAGTGAGACATTGGTTACTCCCCTGCCTCCAGTGTGAGGGAGACTTGTTTGTGCTTAGCGGGGTGTCCGCTCCCGAACACTACCAGCCTGTGAGTTACCCAAGCAGTCTCCTCTGGGCTCTGCCAGCCCTTACCTTGACTTGCAGGTTAACAATAGGTGAACCCCAGTCTCCAAGGCCCTTCAAAGCATTCCCCTGTTGTGTCCAGCACCTTCCCCACAGACACTCACAGAAATACAAGGTCTGCTGTCCCCAAGGGAACAGTGCACACATCAGCTTGGATGATTCAGCTCAGGATCAGCACCTGGCTTCATACCACAGCACTGAGATACATTTATAGTGAAAATAAGGATACGTTTGTTATCAAAGATTCAAGAGAGAGTAAACAAGGATAGTGGAAACAAAAGGTTACATATAAAATAAAATCATAACATACTTGCTAGAGACTAAACTTAACAGGCTAACCTCCTGTCTAAAGCAGTTTATCTCCCCTGCCCCCAAAGTCCTCCACGGCATTTCAACCAAGGCTGGCTGAGATCTTGTGTTCATGAATATAAATGCACTGCCCATTTACTTCCTAGGTGTAAGATAAGAGGCTGTCTTCTTGCCTTCTACTTATACCCCCAAAGTTTCATTTTGTCTGCTCAGAAACAGGACAGCCCCTCATTGCTTGTTTTTTCTGTACACTGCTCCCCCGTTCACTCCACATTTCTCTGACTGTATGTAAATCAATATCCATTTTGCTCCCTTACAGTGTTTAATTTACATCTCAATAGGGAGACAAGTAAATAAATGTATTTTGTCTGATAGAGGAGCAGTTTGTCAAATCTGTCTTAATACAGCCTTTAAGAACTTATTTTGAACCTACTCTTTATATAGCATCTATACATACATTTCACAATGATATTAATGACCAGTGTGACCCTGGCTCTCTTTTAAGACCTCACATGACATTCTTTGGTGAACCAGAATGTACATACCAGAATCGTTCCTGTGACCCCCCCTTCCCAGTTGTCATTGAGGGATTCTTGGGTCACAGAAGTGGACTTAGTACTTCTTATGTGGAATAGCCACCAGAGGGAGACAGTCATAGTCTCCTCATGTGTGCTTTAAGTATTGTTGTTATATTCTAATAATGGAAGGTGGTGGGCTGCTTCATGGAAAGCAGTAGTGACTTCACTGAGATGAAGGATCTTTTTATTTGGATAAAACATTGGCATTTCTCGCTTGTAATATATGTAACCACTAAAATGAATTCTGCACATGCAATATTGATGTTTCTCCCTGAATTTGTGGACAATGTGCTGCTTTTGAGCAGTGCATTGTGTGTTTTGATTTTCATGGATTTCAGCCTAATCCTCCTGGAATTTTTCTTTTCATATGTTAAGCCAGTTTACAAAGTGGAAATAGTTGCTGGGCTCATTGGAAATGACAGGTTTGGTGTTTTGCACAAGTGGTGCTGTGTGTGAAATAATTATGTTTGCATTTAATGGAGATAGTATTGTGGAAGTAGAGAAGCACTGACAGGGATTTGAAAGGGATTTCAATGCGAACGCTCGCTGTTAGCAAGAGTCAGGCTAACTGTAACCCTATAACGCGAGATTTGTAGAAGCGAGGATTGTGTGACGCGATTGGGAAAGAACTGTGTGAGAAGTTGTTGCAACCTTGTGTAGATAAATATGGGATGTAGACTAGAGTCTGAATAAGTGAGAAAAATAAGATATTAAGATGACCTATGTATAAACAAAATGCAGCTGTTGCTCATTATTGTATGTAACAAAAGTTATAAATGTTTGCTGTAATTGTTTACCTGGAGAGAGACCTGTTTAGCTCTTTCCCTCCACACAATTGCTAGAGATAATAAAGTATCTGACTTTGCTGCACCCAACCAAAAGAGTGAGAACTCTGTTTTTCTCTGACAGTATGAACTAGTAGGGTATCCCATTGTGATTACATTAGACAGTGGATTGCACATTTGCAGTGCAAAGTACCTTGCACTTGGAAAAGCTAACTTGCTTACATAGCTCACTTACATAAGGGATGACATGGAAACCAGTCTGCATCACCGACAAGTGCCCAAGAGGTAATTGGGCTTGGAATATAAAATAGACTAATTGGTGGTTCAATCTCTATTCAGAACTATTGTTTTTTAAAGTTAAGGGTCAATCCCTCTGCTGGTGGAACTCCACTGACTTCAGTGGAGTTACAGCCGCTAAAGGTTGGACCATAAGACCCTGAAGTTGCTGTAATCAGAGATTGTATGTATGTTTTATCGAGAAGAGGTCAAACTTTGTGCAAGCTCACTTAGGGTCCAAGATGAAAGGCTTCCCTTTACAGCTGCTTGCACCCCTGCCCACCAGGCATGGCCCTGGCATGGGTAGAGACTGCTGTCCTTTTTAAATCTCCTTCTGCTTGCTTTGGTGACTCAGACCTAATTAACTCCACTTAATTCTTGTTTTACCAAAGGCAGAGCCTCCTTCATCTTCAGGGGTGTGTGTGTGGGTGTGTGTGTGTATATATATATATATATATACACACACACACCCACACACACACCCCTGAAGATGAAGGAGGCTCTGCCTTTGGTAAAACAAGAATTAAGTGGAGTTAATTAGGTCTGAGTCACCAAAGCAAGCAGAAGGAGATTTAAAAAGGACAGCAGTCTCTACCCATGCCAGGGCCATGCCTGGTGGGCAGGGGTGCAAGCAGCTGTAAAGGGAAGCCTTTCATCTTGGACCCTAAGTGAGCTTGCACAAAGTTTGACCTCTTCTCGATAAAACATACATACAATCTCTGATTACAGCAACTTCAGGGTCTTATGGTCCAACCTTTAGCGGCTGTAACTCCACTGA